>NC_134690.1:60820808-61179975 GCF_050947455.1 Rhinoderma darwinii
TCATGTAGGATTTTATTTTAAAAAATTAGACTTTGGCCTTATTCAGACGAGCGTGGCCATTTTGTGTTCGCAAAGAAACGGAGCATATTTCATGCATTTCAGTTCTCTATGTATCAGTGTGCTTTCTGTGTGGCATCAGTGTTCATGTTTTGTTTTTCTCATCATTTCTTTAGCAACTTATGCATGAAAAACACGGACAGCACACAGATGTTGTTCGTATGCTGTCCGTGTTTTTCACGCATCTATAGACTTCAATGGGCAGTGTGGTCTGCAAAACAGACTAAAATAGGACATGCAGCAAATTTTACGTAACCTCATTGATTTGTATGGGTCCGTGTGCTGTATGTTCTTTCAACGGACAGCACACCAACGTAAAATACGTTTGTCTAAATAAGGCCTTAAGCTATTGTTGTAGCTATATGTATATATATATATATGTATATATGCTTGAAAAAGGTCCTATAGCAGGACGGAAACGTTGCAGCTGTTGACTGAATAAATTACATACTTTTTGGAACCATCGGAGTGCTGTGGGATTTCTTTAATCTATATATAAATTTATTTATTTATTTATTTACTCTCCTGGAGTTGGCTATATTGGTAGCATAAACGTCCTTTCTGCATAGCCTATATAGACAGTGTAGCAAGTTGTGTTTGCTTTATGGCAGCTGCAATGAGTGGGAGTTCTAGACTATTAGGGTATATTCACATGTGGCATATTAGTTGCAAAAATTTATGATACTAAAAATCAATTCCATGCCACTAAATAGATTTCTCCAACAAAACGGTTTTATGAGAATATACTCTTACAAATCTCTATGAAGTGATGGTGTACAGCCCCTCCACCAAAGACCAGTAAGTTGGAGGTGAGCTGCATACAGAGCTCTCTCTGTGGATATAGTGTATAGTTATTATCCTGACTTATCTAGGTCTCCAGCAATACAATAGAGATGTCCATCTGCTGACTCTGTCCCAGTCTACATAACAAAGCTGACAATTGAGCTGCAAAAAAAATGCCTATTGTGTGTGCTCTAGGGGCTAATGTGAAGACAACTATTTCAGGATATTTCTATGGATTTTGACATTAAAAAAAAAACACCAAAAAGCTTTTTAAAAATTAATTGAATTAATATTTCATTTTCTGATTTTCTTTAGAAGATATTGCCACTAAAATTGTCTAAATGAGAATTTTAAACTCGTCATCTGTGACATCTAGAAATAAGAGTCAATAAAGTGTGTTTTTACTAATATTAAAGAAATTAGTCCTGGCCTTTGAAATTCTCTTTTAAAGATTCAATAATTATTGACATTTTTCCTTGAGTACTGAAGCTATGCTCCTCATGAGCAGAACTTTCATTGTTATTCAGTTCTACTTCAGCGCATTAATGCAAATGAAAAAGAAGTGAAGACATGACATTTCAGAGCCCGTACGATCTGTCAGGTTCTGTCTATTTTCAAGGTCCTCTGACTTCTGGTATAGGTAAATCATCATGTCATTCCTCAGCCAGAAAAAAAACACTTCATCATTCCTGAAAGCAAACTCCTCAAATACTATTTTAGATGTATTCTTGAAAACAGTATAGGATATTTATCAATCTTACCAAGGTATGACACTCATCATATTCTCTCACCAATACATCAGGCTATCCCAACTTGTATACATTGCACTGTAATATTTATCACGGCAAAAAAAAAAAGAAAAGGTTTTGTGATAAAGAATGGGACATTGATATTACATTTTCCTTTTTGCACAGTATTTCGATTGTTACAGCAGCTTTTTGTGATCCAGAGCTAGTCTTCCTACTGTAATTGAGGACAGTTATCTTTAAGATATCAATGATAGTTTGGTCCCCTGGTCCGCCATTTGCATATTTGTATACCTTGACTCTTGTTTGCTCCCTCTTCTTCTCTCTTTTAGGCTGCGTTCACATCTGTGTCAGGGTTCCGTTCCGATGTTCCATAGTCGACTACGCTTTTGATTCCATCAAAACGACGGAATCCCTGCACGACGGAGACAAACGAAAACCATTTGCACCGGATCCGTCACCATTGAAGTCAGGGCTCCGTTCCGGCAAAAAGCTCAGACGGAACATCAGAACGGAGCCCTGACGCAGATGTGAACAAAGCCTTATGCGTATTAATCTTGCTTTTGTTTATTTTATTTGTGTTTTCTGTTTGTTTTTTTTTGTTTGGGGGGGGGGGTAGAAGGTATTGGGCTCCTTAAAGGCTATGTACACCTTTAAAAGTTATATAACCAAGAAATCAAGGTCCACTGCTGTTCTGAGTGACAGCTTTAGTGGTCTCCTGATTGAATGCTAGAGCTGTCACTCAGGGCAAAGAGCGCACTTACGACAGCTGCGGCTGGGGCATTAAACGTCGACTACTTGATCATGCAACTTGCCTGACTGACACAACAGGAATCGTTAAACTGCCCTCCCGCTCATGTGAGGGCTTAAAACTGCAGACAGATTCCCTTTAAAGTCTTAAATCCACAGGACACTACATCCCTACACAGGTCTCCATTAAAGTGGTCTTACATTTCTCAAATAAACTAGTTGAATGGTCCTAGCACTTAATCAACTACATTTGGACTCTGCAAATTCTAGAACATGAACAATTATATATATTATACAGTATATGTTTGTGAGACCAGGGGAAATCTTGGGCCGGTAGGTGACTTTTTCTATGCTGACCAACTGCACCAAAATATCTATTTATTCAGTATGCTTGATTTAATTCAGCCTGTGAAGGTACTTAGTGAAAAGGACTAGAAAGGATAGATCATCAATATATGATCGGAGGGGTCCAACACCCAGACCCCGAACCGTTTAGCTGTTCCGCCTGCCCCATGGCACCATATGTCCGTGCCGGAAGAGGATAGCTCCGGTCACAGTATAGCGGCCGTGCCGCAGTATTGCAGCTATGCTCCTATTCAAGTGAATAGGAATAGGGCTGCAGTACTGCAGCACGGTCGCTATACAGTGGTTGAAGCCATCGGCAACCAGAGTCTGTCCTCTACCTCCTCGTCTTATCTAGCAAGATGTGGAGGCTGTGTAAGAGAGACGCCGCTGCACAGTGCCAAAGCAGCCATACTCACTCTTGTCAGACTTTTTCTTTCTGTACTGCAGTCCGCGCTGACATGCTCTTCTTTTCTGCAGGCTCTGCTGACTAGCAACACCTCTGCTGTGGACTGCTGCTCCCAGGGATGAAATCAGGAATGAAATCTACAGTAGGTGGAGGGTAGAAAAAACACAAGCAATGGTAGCCCACACTATCACAGCCAAATAAGAAAAATATGGAGCAGGGAGGCATCAACCCCAGACCCTTAAACAAATTCAGACCTCTGACCAGACTTCCCTAAATTAATAACCTTCCCCCCTGGTCAGTGCGCCACTAGAGATAGTACACATGGCAACTAAAATGGGCCAGAATTAGGAATAAAGTGGGCCAAAATAGAGGTTGTCGTAATGTGGGCCAAATTTATTATGTGTTTTAGATGAATGGCTAAGGGAAAACGTTTTTATGTGCCAAATTTTTTAATGTCTAGTGAAAACGCTGCCGTCGGTCAGTCCATGGTCTAGTGTAAATGCTGCAGTCGATCAGTGCACATTCTCGTGTAAACATTACCACTGGTCAGTCCACAGTGTAGTGTAAATGCTGCAGTCGGTTAGTCCACAGTTTAGTGTAAACGCTGATCCATGTCAGTCCAAAGTCTAGTGTAAACGCTGCCGCCAGTCAGTCCATAGTCTAGTGTAAATGCTGCCCCCTACCCCATCCCGAACTTGCAAGCAGCACGGACAGCAAGATAACTGTGTGAACTGTCACAGCGCCACCCACAGGACACAATTATTATATTGCACCCTGTGTGACCTCCCTTTAATACGGCCATAATTATTAGTTCCTTTACAATCTCTGCACTGATACAATTTGGGATACAAGAATGATGAACCCTAATTTCTTGCAATTTCAAGGGTTGTCTAATGTCTCTAGTGAATAATGTCTATGATAAGTCATAAGTTTTTCACGTGAAAGTTACACTCTAAGTGTATAGAAAGTTACTTAAATAGCAATTGTCTACTATACTTTATTTAGGGATAATACTTAATTTGAGAATGGTAAGTGCACCATTTTTACATGAAGCATTTTAGTTTATCAGCTAATAGATTGGGGTTAAATTACTAATTAGCTAAAGGGGCATTAGTGGACAGCACAATTCTAGTTTCTAGAGCAGAAAGGGCTGGGGTCCAGAGACCCTGAGCCAGGAGACACTCCGCTATTCCACTGAATGTGATTATTTCTATGCAGTCAGTGCATGCTAAAACAACAACCGTCACATACACACATTTATTTCAATGGGGCCATTCACACGGCCGTTGTTTTAATGGACCGTGTGAAGGGTCCGTTGATAAATAGAACATGTCCTATTTTCTTCCATTTTCACGGTTCCCTCGATAGACTCAAGTCTATGAGGGATCCGTGAAAACGGGTCCCTCAAGGGTGTAACTCGGACGTAAGGGACTGACGTTTTTCACGTCCGAGTTTGCACTCGTTCATCTGAATTTGGCCTAAGTGTTATAAAACAGCGTTAGCGTTTAGTGTCTTATGTGAATTTTTTTTTGAAAAACTAAAAAACTTAGTAAGTCAGTGTTAGCGTTATCAAATGTTTTTACTGTTTTATGTGAAAAGAAAATTAAAATCTTTGTTATACAACTGTTTCATACAGTTCACTGAGCTACGTGTGTGTATATTCAGTATATATATATATATATATATATATATATACAAACATTTATAAAATGGCAGCGAGACGTTACACTGCTGAAGAGGCATATGCCATGATCGCATCTGATACAAACTCAGCGAGCGATGCTGAACTGGAGTTCTTTCTGTCATCCTCTCCAGTGACAGTAAGGAACCTCCTCATAGTCACAGGAGCGTTAGCGCCCAGGTTCTGCCTAATCCTGAAACTGCCATTCTGCCTGACCCCAGTACTGCCAGCTTTGATTGGTCAGCACCAACCAATTACGCACCCCAAATCCCAGAATTTACTTTTGCGGCAGGAATTCACGTGCAAACGGAAAGGCTGTCTGTAATCGGCTTTTTAAAATATTTCTATATAGACAATTTGACCAAACAAATCTTTATGCCCACCAATTTATTTTGAAACACCCCAACTCCTTTCATGCCCAGACCAATCAGTAGCAAACCGACCAATTGTGCAGAAATGCAGAAGTATTGGGGGTTATTCCTCAACATGGGTCTCACTAAAAAGCCCGAAGTGAGATCCTACTGATCCTTGGACATTTTGTATCATTGTCCGTTGTACCGAAATACAATGACCAGACCCCGCTTTGAGGCCCTTCATAAATTTCTGCAGTTTAGTGACAACTCCCAATGCCACCTCCCAGGATGACCCCTATTTCGATAGACTTTACAAAATTAGGGCACCTCCAAAAAATTATTTTCAATTGACGAATCCCTGGTGCACTTCAAGGGCAGGCTGAAGTTTTGCCAATATTTGCCAAAGAAGTGCGCCAGATACAGGATCAAGGTCTACAAGCTGTGTGAATCAGGGGCCGGATACACACACGGTTTCCGAATTTATGAGGGGGACAGGACAATACAGCTCCCAAACTGTCCCCCATCCTGACCACAACTGGGAACATAGTGTGGGACCTCCTGCACCCACTGTTTGATCAGGGGTACAACCAGTGGTGGATCCTCATAAGGGCGGTTCGGGCGGCCGCCCGGGTCCAAAGGGGGCTTATGGCCACCCGGCAAGGGCCCCTTCATGACCGATGGCATCGCTAGCACCGGATGGGGCCCTGTTGCTAGCTAGCTCAGTATGCAGATACAAATGAATACTATAGGCTGCAGGTCACGTTAAGCCTGCAGCCTATACAGCGCTGGGAAGACTCCCTGCACAGACCGACGTGATAACGTCACTGCATCACACTGGTCTGCGCAAGCATCCTGCCCGGAGGCTGTGCAGCGCTCCATTCGTCACGGGAACAGGGCAAGGTAAGTACAATATAATTTTTTTTTTGTTTGGGGGGCTATGTGATAATATACACGAGGGATTGCTGTGTAGCACTATATACAAGGGGGGCTTTGTGGCACTATATACAAGGGGGGAGCTGTGTGGCACTATATAAAAGGGAGGGGGCTGTATGGCACTATATGCAAGGAAGGTGGGGATGTGTGGCACTATATACAAGGGAGGGGGCTGTGTGGCACTATATACAAGGGGGGCTGTATGGCACTATATACAAAGGAGGAGGGCTATGTGGCACTATATAAAATGGAGATGGGCTGGTTAGCACTATATACAAGGATGGGGGCTGTGTGGCACTATATACAAGGGGGGCTGTGTGGCACTATATGTAAGGGGGAGCTGTGTGGCACTATATAAAAGGGAGGGGGTCCGTATGGAACTATATACAAGGGAGGGGGCTGTGTGGCACAATATATACAAGGGGGGCTGTGTGGCACTATTTACAAGAGGGGGAGGACTGTGTGGCACCATCTACAGGGGTCTGTGTGTGGCGCTATCTACATGGGTTTGTTTGGTGATGTCTACAGGGAGTCTGTGTGGCGCTATCTACAGTGGGGATGTGGGACACTATCTACAGGGGGTCTGTGTGGCGCTATCTACAGGAGGTCTGTGTGGCTCTATCTACAGGGGGTCTGTGTGGTGCTATTTACAGGGGGGCTATGTGTGATGCTATCTATAGGGGGGCTTTGTAGCACTATCTACAGGTGTGTGTGGTGCTATCAACAGGGGTGTGTGTGTGTGGCGCTCTCTACTGGGGGTATTGTGTGGCGCTATATGTTGGGGGCTGTGTGGGATGCTGTCTACAGGGAGAGGTGTGTGGCGTTATCTATAGGGGGAGTGTGTGGCGCTATCTACAGGGGCTGTGTGTGGTGCTATCTACACAGGGGGTGTGTGTGATGCTATCTACAGGTACTGTGTGTGTGGCGCTATCTACTAGGGGGGTCATGCTATCTACAGGGGCTGTGTGTGGCATTATGTACAGGAGGCACTGTGTATGTAGTGCTTTACAGTGTTTGACACAATTATATTCTGGGGCACAGTGTTTGGTACTATTTTATTCGGGGTGCAGTGTTTGGTTCTATAATATTTAGGGGCACAGTGTATGGCACCATGATAATTTTATCTTCGTTTATAGGTGTGGAAATGTTGGAAAGTGGAGGAGCCGAAGACATCTAAGTGGCAAATTCTGCAGAAATGGGTCATGGCCAGGAGAAGTCGTCATGAAGTCTGAACCGGATGGAGAAGAAAAGAGGAAAAAAAAATAGTATGATCTGAGAAGATATCACCTGTGAGTCAATAGATTTATAGAGAATCTGTCACCTCTCCTGATATGTTTATTATGTTTATTATAGGAAATCCTTGTATTTTACAAAAAGTCTTTGTGCAGTCCAGGACTGATAGACAAATGGGGACACAGCCCCTTGACAATAGGAATCATAACACCCAGTTGTTAATGCTTGCAGAAGAAGGTAGTGTTAACAATAGTAAGGGTATGTTCACACAGAGTGTTTTCAGACGTAATTCGGGCGTTTTATGCCTCGAATTACGCCTGAAAAAACGTCTCCATTACACCTACAAACATCTGCCCATTTTTTTCAATGGATTTTACGATGTTCTGTTCCCACGAGGTGTAATTTTACGCGTCGCTGTCAAAAGACGGCGCGTAAAATGACGGCTCATCAGAAGTGCAAGACACTTCTTGGGACCTTTTTGGAGCTGTTTTTCATAGACTCTAACGCCGGGAAAAACGCAAGTTGCTCAAAAAACGTCTGAAAATCAGGAGCTCTTTTCCCTCAGGAGCTCTGTATTTTCAGATGTTTTTTGTTAAGCGTGTGAACATACCCTTACGGCGTGGCAGTTCGACAGTGGAGAAGAGGGGCCCAAGTTTGGGTAACAGCCCAGGCCCTACGGTCTACTTAATCCACCACTGGGTACAACTTGTCCTTGGACAACTGGTACACAAGTGTAAAATTAATTTTTCATAAAGCTGGTCACCAGGGTGCATATTTGAAGTCCTAAGAAAAAAATATTAAAATTATTTTACTTGATGAGGTGGGGAAACTTCTGCTGCTTCAAGTAGTGTTTGCAAAATTGTTCCTGGACAGCACTTTCCGAGTGAAGTGCCTGCCACAGCAAAAAAAGGCAGGGCACAAAAAATGTGCCGTGTCTGCCCAATAAGGGGTATCCAAAAGGATACCACATATCAGTGTCAATTTTTTTAGGCCAATGTCCTTGTGGCAAAAAATCATCCAAGAAAAAATAAGGCCTCAAAATCCTTGTGGTGCTCCTTCACTTCCAGGCACTGCTATGTGTACAGACAACATATTTAGACCACTTTGGGGATATTTCTGAACTCAGAAGAAATAGACCAATAAATAGTGAGGTGCTTTCCTTCCCTTACATGCTCTTTGTCTGATAAATCTGTCCAATAAATTACACAATTGTGAAAAATTTAACATTTTATTTTCATACCAGATTCCACTAAATTTAGCAAAAAAAAACAAAACATTTGGGAGTCATAAAAGTGATCACACCCCTAGATAAATTCTTTGAGGGCTGCAGTTTCCAAAATGGGGTCACTTTTTGGGGGTTTCCACTGTACTGGTACGTCAGTAGCACCAAATGCGAAACGGCACCTAAAAACCAATCCAGAAAAATCTGTGCTCCAAGTAGCGCTCCTTCACTTCTGGGGCCTGCCATGGGACCAAACAGCAGTTTATTACCACATATGGGGTATTGCCATAATCGGGAGAAATTGCTATACAAATGTTGGGGTGCTTTTTCTCCTTTTTCCTAGTAAAAATTAAAAAATTCGATGTTTTTTCTGAAAAAAAGTTGATTTTCATCTTCACAGACTAATTCCAATAAATTCAGTAAAAAAATTTGTGGGGTAAAAATGCTAACTTTATACCTAGAAAAATTCCTTGAGGGGTGTCGTTTCCAAAATGGGGTGACTTTTGGGGGTTTCCACTGTATTGGCACCACAAGACCTCTTCAAACCTGATATAGTGCCTAAAATATATCCAGTACATTAGAAAACTAGGACCACATGGGGCATATTTCTAAAAACTGCAGAATCTGGGCAATAAATATTGAGTTGCGTTGCTATGGTAAAACCTTCTTTGTTACAGAAAAAGAAAGTATTACAAATGAATTTTGGCAAAAAAAATAAATTTGTAAATTTCACATCTACTTTGCTTTAATTCCTGTGAAACGTTTATAGGATTAAAACAATTTCTGAATGCTGTTTTGAATACTTTGGGGGATGCAATTTTTAAAATGGGGTAATATATAAGGCCCTCAAAGCCACTTCAAAGCTGAACTGGTCACTGAAAATATAGCCTTTTGACATTTTCTTGAAAATGTGAGAAATTGCCATGAAAGTTCTAAGCATTTGTAATGTCCTAGAAAAATAAAAGGACATTCAAAAAACGATGCAAACATAAAGTAGACATAAGGGAAATGTTAACTAGTATCTATTTTGTGTGGTATTACTATCTATTTTACAAGCAGATATATTTAGATTTCGAAAAATGCTATTTTTGCAAAGTTTCTAAAAATGTTGGTGTTTTTCAAAAAATAAATATTGAGTTTTTCGACCAAAATTTTTCCCTAACATAAAGTACAATATGTCATGAGAAAACATTCTCAGAATCGCTTGGATAGGTAAAAGCATTCCAAAGTTATTACCACATAAAGTAACATGTCAGAGTAGAAAAAATCTTCTGTGTCCACAAGGCCAAAACGGGATGGAGGGGTTAACTGACTTTAGTTCTTTCTGGTAGGAGCCAAGCAACGCTTTATCCACTATATTCTAGATTAAATTCTAAAATTCTAGAATGCCCGATGAGTAAAACAAACGGGCAATCCAACTGTTTATCATTTCTTGACCTTATATTTATATATTATTGTTCTACAAATGTGTATTATTATTATTATTATTATTATTATTATAAGCAATGTCATGAGAAAATCAATATTTCCAATGTCCATGTTTTTTATTATCTATATCTTTTTAATAAACTAAATGAACAATTTGTGTCTATGAAAAAACATGTCATTGAAGACAAACAGGAAACAAGCAACAGACAATTTTAATTATTTACAATTAGACTGTCCTTTCTTATAAGTCACATCTTCTTATCCTTTGGGCTCCATTAACGCGCAAACTGTTACTCGGCAATTAATTGATTTCTAATTTAGGGTGAACAACATTGCGACAATGTATTGCATTGTCAGGCTGTTAGCTACTTTACCACTAATTATTCCCAATTAAGTAGACAACTAAACACATTGTTGTATAAGACATCCATTTCCCTCGAAGTTATTTGCTTGGAAAAATTTGTCACAAGAAAAATCCGTTAAATCGTTCTCAGACATAATTTTTAATATATGAGATGCACACATTCTCAGAAGCTAGATTCGAAGGCAAAAATTATGCCCGTAATGTGGTTTCGGACCATACTTCATGTGCATTCTCCTGTCACTCGGGGCATATTTTTTAAACTATTTGAAAACCTTTAAAATTACATTTGTCTGTCTCTAAAGGTCCTTGGACAAAATGAAGTAGCAGTAACTAACAGGTTAGTGCGTTTCTTTCCCTTAGATATTTACTTTCAATTCTTGTGAGATCCTCAATCAACAACCATCATTTACACACCTCTGGAGGGAAATAAAATGGAATTTATCAAACTATAGCAGCCAGTCAGTAGCGGTTACTGGCTGATTTTTTCCAATTGGGTATACTGCTGACTCCATTATTATGAGGTTTCTGCCTCATTGACTGAATCCATTTACCAATTGAGGTATTTTTCTATCACTGACATATTGAACATTCTCATTTATAATCAGAACAGAAGTTTCATTTATATAATCAATAAATGTTAGTGAAGATCTGCTGTCTCATAAGTCAGTATTTTTCTGTAATGGAGGTTGTATTGACTAATGAAAATGTGTAACAATTCAAATGTATAGATGAATGTCAACTTTTTTTTAACAAACCGCGTATTGTACATCAATAGTCTCATCACCATGTTAAAATATGACTCATTTTCTTAATGAAATTATTTTAAACTTTTATTGAATTGAACTGACTTTAAATAGACAGATTTTCATACATTTCAATTAATTAAAGATGATATCATGATGTTTAACATCTTAATATCATGAATTTTTTTTAAATTGTATTTAATGGTTTTAGTAAGTGTTCCAAGCTTAATAAACTTGTACAATTAAAAAGCAAATTAAAAGTCTGCAGTCACTTTCAGAGTAGTTCATTGCAAGATTGCCCATGCAAAGAGAAGCAGATGGTCCTAAGAGCAATTAATAAAAACATATTATTTGCATATTCATTAGACAATGTAAAATATTTCTTAACTAGGATAAATAGTAGTAGGCATAATGTGCAAGTCAAAAGCAAACAGGATGAAAGGCTTTATGTAGGATGGCTGTGTTACTTTAGAGTGAATTGTATTTTCATTCTAGACATTTGTTTATTAATGAATTCTGAGTTATAATTGGATGCAATTTAAAAGGAATGTAATATCAGAAGATGATATTTAAATCAGGTGGTTTTTTTTCCATTTTGTGACCACATAATTTTTTTTTAAATATATACATTTTTACACTAGCCACTTTGCTGTATAGGCTGGGATTTTGCCAGCCGAGTCATTTCACTATCATTAGAGGGCTGGGGATTTTAACACAGATGAGAGCCCTGTTGGCAGGAGAGTAACACTATACACTGTAGACACAGATAAGGCTCTTTATACAGCTATTCTGTAACTGTATTAGGGTAAAATCACATACAGAGTTTTGGTGCTGTTTTTTTAATCAAAGTCAAAAGTGGACCTAAAGGAAAGAAAAGGTGTATAGAAAAGACTGATGCATCTCCTGTGTTTGGTTTGAAAAACGGAGCCAAAAAGTGCATCAAAACTCTGTGTGTGTGGTCCAGGCCTTAGGGCTCATTAAGACTAGCATGTTCCTCTTCCGTGTGCTGTTGCTGGTACATGGACCCATTCATTTCAATGGGGCTATTCAGACATGAAATGCACTGCCTGTCCCATATTGCTGTGTTTTTGCGTACCTAGTCGCCCATTGAAGTCTATGTGTGCGTGAAAACCACGTCAGCACGCGGGCACATGCCACATGCTTAGCACACTGATGCCAATATGCAACACACACTGATGGCACACGGACATGAAATGTAGGAAAAATGCACCTTTTTTTACGCTCGCAAATCGGACACGCTAGTCTGAATGTAGCCTCAGTATATTGACACTTTTTATCCATTAACTTCCATTCAATGTAGCTGAATAAAGCAGAAACCTTGGTGACCTATCTACAAAAAGAATATAGGAAGGTTGTATCTCCAATATGGCTGCCCTCAGGGAGGTTTTTAAAAATAAAAAATAAATAGTTACAACATAAAAAAATATATAAATACATTATATCTCTTCGACAGATTTACATTTGTATAATAATAATTATTATTTTTATTATTATTAATGAAACTAAAATTAAATACATGAGACACTCCTTTAAGAACGAACAGACCCAGTTTGCTCTGACATAGCTTTGGTGAAATGCATGTTGGGACTTTATGCTAGTGTAGTGTTCCCTTCTCTAATAAATAATTATATTCCTGTATACTTTTTAAGATATTACGGGCTGTTAATAATTGTTGATTTGCTGTTTTCAGCTGCTAGTAGTTTTTGACTTACTGGGTGAAGTACTTATCAGCCTTTAACCCCTTCCCGCACCTTGGCGTAAATGCATGTCCAGGTGAGCAGTAACTTTGCGCACCTGGGCGTGCAGTTACGTCCGCGCTTTAACAGTTAACCGCCGCGCGCCGCTACACCGCAGCGGCGGTTAACTGTGCAGGGTGTCAGTCCTGCTCTCCCCGTTGCCGATCACCACATCGAAGAGGTTTACAGCGGATCGGCAGCCCCCCACATGCATTTGCGGGGGCTGGCGATCCTTATCATGGCAACCAGAGGCCAGACAATGACCTCCGGGTTGCCATGTACGGAAGCGTCGGAGGAGCAGCCTCCGGCCGGTCCTCCGATGCTTCCTGTCAGTGTGACAGTTACGTCACCATGACAGAACACATTACACTATGTGTGTAGTGTAATGTGTTCCAGCAGCGATCAGAGCTGCAAGTTTAAGTGTCCCCTAGTGGGACAAGTAAAAAAAGTAAAAAAAAGATAATAAAAATGTTTTTAAAAAGTGTAAAAATAAAAGTTATAAGTGACATAAACAAAGAATGCTTTTTTTCCTATAATAAGTCTTTTATTATAGGAAAAAAATTAACACGTTAAAAAAAGTACACATATTTGGTATCGCCGCGTTCGTAACGACCCCAACTATAAAACTGTAATGTTATTTTTCCAGCACGGGGAAAACAGCGAAAAAAATAAACGAAAAACAGTGCCCGAATGACAATTTTTTGGTTACCAACCCTCCCAAAATATACAATAAAAAGTGATCAAAAAGTCGCATGTACGCCAAAATGGTACCAATACAAACTACATCCCGTCCCGCAAAAAAACAAGCCCTTACACCGCTTTTTTGACTGAAAAATAAAAAAGTTATGGCTCTCAGAATATGGTGACACAAAAAATTATTTATTTTATAAATAAGTGATTTTATTGCACAAACGCTGCAAAACATAAAAAAACTATATACATCTGGTATCGCCGTAATCGTATCGACCCGCAGAATAAAGTAAAATGGTCATTTATAGCCCAGGGTGAAGGCCATAAAAAAACAAATAAAAAACATTGTCAGAATTGATGGTTTTTGGTCCCCTTGCTTGCCAAAAAATGGAATAAAACGTGATCCAAAAAATTTCTGGTACCCCAAAATGGTACCAATGAAAGCCTACAGATTGTCCCGCAACGAATAAACCCTCACACAGCTCCGGTGGTGAAAAAATAAAAAAGTTCTGGCTCCCAGAATACGGTGATGCAAAATGTGCAGAGTGTCCAAAAGCAGATAAGATCGGGCGCCATTTATCAGTGCGACACCGGCCACATATCTGCGGATTATTATTTATTTACTGCATTATTATACCCTTATTATACCCTGATGTACCCCGCACAGATAACATATGCGCCCACATTATAAACTGAAACACCAGTAAAACCCCAGAACTACCACCAAGCTACATCTGCGTCCCAAAAGCCAAATGGCGTCCCTCCCTTCTGAGCCCTGCAGCGTGCCTAAACACCAGTTTATGTCCACAGATATGGCATCGCCATACCCGGGAGAACGCGGTTAATATTTTATGAGGTATTTGTCTTCAGTGGCACAAACTGGGCATAACAACATATAGTGCACTAAAATGGCATATGAGTGGAAAATTTTAATTTTCACTCCGCACCATGCGCTGCGCATTAACCCCTTCGCGCACCACAACATAGCATGTCTTAGTGTGGGGGGTGATGTATGGAGCGTCTCACGTGAAAAATAAAGAATTTAAAACGGCAAAATCGCAGTTTTTTTGGTCACCTTCGCTCTACCTAAAAATGTAATAAAAAGTGCTCAAAAAGTTGTATGTACCAAAAAATGGTACCAATAAAAACGACAGCTCTTCCCTCAATAAATAAGCCCTCACACCGCTCTATTGACTGAAAAATAAAAAAGTTGTGGCTCTTGGAACGCGGGGAAAAAAATGGATCAGTCCAGAAAGGGTTAATTACTTTCTAATGAAAAACCATTTATGACCACACGTGGGGTATTGCCGTACTCGGGAGAAATTGCTTTACAAATGTTGGGCAGCTTTTTCCCCCTTTATCCTTTGTGAAATTGAAATAATGCAACATTTTAGTGGAAGAAATGTTGATATTCATTTTCACGGCCTAATTCTAATAAATCCTGCAAAAGACTTGTGGGGTCTAAATGCCCACTATATCCCTAGATAGATTCTTTAAGTGGTGTAATTTCCACTTTTGGGGGGTTTCCACTGTTTTGGCCTCTCAGGGGCTTTGCAAATGCGACATGGCACCTAAAAACCATTTCAGCCAAATTTGAGCTCCAAAAGCCAAATAGCGCTCCTTCCCTTCTAAGGTCTGCTGTGTCTATAAACAGCAGTTTATTACCACATATGGCATATTTCCGTAATCGGGAGAAATTGTTTTACAAATGTTGGGGTGCTTTTTCTCCTTTATTCCTTGTAAAAATTAAAAATGGCTACCTTTCTACAGAAAAAAAGTCGATTTTTACCTTTACAGAATAATTCCAATGAATTCAGCAAAACAACCGTGGGGTCAAAATGCTAACTTTACCCCTAGAAAAATTCCTTGATGAGTGTAGTTTCCAAGATGGGGTTTCCACTATTTTGTTCCCTCCAGTGCATTTCAAACGCGACATGGCACTGGAAACTATTCCAGCAAAATCAGAATTTCAAAATCCAAATGGTGCTCCTTCCCTTCTGAGCACTGCTGTGGGTCCAAACAGCAGTTTATTACCACATATGGGGTATTGCTATAATCAGGAGAAATTGCTTTACATATGTTGGGGTGTTTTTTCTCTTTTATTCCTTGAAAAAATTAACAATTTCTATGTTTTTTCAGAAAAAAAAGTAGATTTTCATCTTCACAAACTAATTCAAATAAATTTAGCAAAAAAACTGTGGCTTCAAAATGCTAACTATACCCCTAGATAAATTCCCTGAGGGGTGTAGTTTCCAAAATCAGGTCACTTTTTGGGGTCTTTATTGTTTTTGCCCCACAAGACCTCTTCAAACCTGACATGGTACCTAAAATATATGCTAAAAAAAAAAGGAGGCCCCAAAATCCACTAGGTAATCCTTTGCTTCTGAGGCCGGTAAATTAGGACACTAGGGCCACATGTGGGGTATTTCTAAAAACTGCAGAATCTGGGCAATAAATAATAAGTTACATTTCTTGGGTAAAAACTTCTGTGGTATAGAATTTTTTTTATTACAAATGAATTTTGTAAAAAAAAAATGACATTTGTAACTTTCACCTCTACTTTGCTTTAATTCCTGTGAAACGCCTAAAGGGTTAATACACTTTCTGAATGCTGTTTTGAATACTTTGAGGGGTGCAGTTTTCAAAATGGGGTGATTTATGGGGACTTTCTAATATATAAGGCCCTCAAAGCCACTTCAGAACTGAACTGGTCCTTGTAAAAATCGCCTTTTGACATTTTCTTGAAAATATGAGAAATCGCTGCTAAAGTTCTAAGTCTTGTAACGTCCTAGAAAAATAAAAGAATGTTCAAAAAACGATGCCAAAGTAAAGTAGACATATGGGAAATGTTAACTAGTAACTATTTTGTGTGGTATTACTATCTGTTTTACAAGCAGATACATTTAAATTTAGAAAAATGCTAATTTTTGCAAATTTTCTCCAAATCTTGGTGTTTTTTACAAATAAATATTGAGTTTATCAACCAAATTTTTTCACTAACATAAAGTACAATATGTCACGAGAAAACAATCTCAGAATCGCTTGGATAGGTAAAAATATTCCGGAGTTATTACCACATAAAGTGACACATGTCAGATTTGAAAAATCGGCTTCGTCCTGAAGGCCAAAACAGGCTCAGTCCTGAAGGGGTTAAGGTTGATTTAATTCTTTTTTTTTTTTCTTTTTCTGTTATGTCTTGCCACTTATTATTTATTATTGTGAAACACCATGTGCCCTGTGCAGTTTTCAGTAAAGCTTGTTATTGTTGGGTCTCGTGCACAGTCCTGGCCAAAAGTTTTGAGACTGACACAAATTTTGGTTTTCACAAAGCTTATTGCTTCACTTTTTATAGTGGCAATTTGCATTAAATCTAGATTGTTATGAAGAGTGATCAGATGAATTGCAATTAATTGCAAAGTCATTCTTTGCCACGAAAATGAAATTAATCACAAAAACCCTATTTCTATTGCATTTCAGCCCTAAAACAAAATGACCCCTAACATTTCAGTGATCTTCTCGTTTGCTCAGGAGAAAGTGTTAACAAAGACAAGGCAGCTGATATCACTCTGTCATGCTGATTGAATCATAAGAGCGGACTGTTTGCTTTAAACCCCTTGAGAAAGCTACAGGCGAAACGTGCGTCGGGGCGCTCTTCCATACCTTGGGTCACACTAATCTCCTAAACATGGGTAAGTGCATCTGTTAGGCCTACTCTGGCTTTATGCCATATATCAAAGGCACTAGTCACTTTAAGCAAATACAGGTTTTTACCCTTGAGCTTTGTATACTCTGTTTTTTGCACTATTTGTACCTTAAACTACCAATATAGATGCACCCTGTGTTGGAGTTACATTGAGCTAAATAAATCTTTCATACTATATACAAAATGTATTTATATACTTTGATCAATGTATATATTGGTGATCCAGACAAGGATTTATTTTAGATTCTCTGTTTTTGTTATTTTTTGTATTTAATGTTATCAATAAAGATGGTCAATTTTTTCATACTTTGATATGTATGGACTCTTTTTGTTCTCTAGTTTATACTATTTATTGTTAGAGTCCTTATCTCTAATTAGAAATACAGGACCTTATCTCTAATTAGAAATACAGGAGGAAAAAACGGGATACACGGCGCTGCTTAATGTAATTGATTTAATAACGAAAATTGCTACGCGTTTCGATACCGGACCGGCATCTTCATCAGGCATATCAAGAGGATATTACAAAAACACATATATATACACAAATGTACAAAATTGAAAGCAAGTTCATTGGGCCAGTTCAGACCAGCCCCCTGGCCAGAAAACCGCCAAAACCAGCAGGTCAAAGTTCAGCAATGTCAAAAAAATAAAAAACATAGTAAACAGTAAAAATGGGGTGAATAAAAGTCACAAATAGGTTGCTAACAGATAATAATTGATATTAGAGGCCACATTTAGTACAGTTAATAAATGAACATAATGATCCGTTCAGTCAAAGAACCACAGGGAATTGCGGCACTCAATACAAACGATATATTGTTCATACAAGTGTTTTATATGTAATATGTGGAAGGAATAGATGATCTGGAGTTGTCAAGGGGATGGTGAGATAGTACGATGTCAAAAAAATGTACGAGATCTTAATACAGCGCATAGCGGCGCGTTGTCATGGTAACCTGTAAACACAGACATACCGGAAGAGAAGGGAAACTATGTTGGAACGCATAGTGAAGCGCAAAGCGCGCAGGGGGGAAGTTTTACAAAAAGGCAAATGAGCCAGTCTTCGTTTTTAATCAGTCATAGATGGCAAAATAGAAGCAACAGTGTATATGTTTATTATAAGTTTAACAGAACTACGGTAAAGACTATGCCAGATAGTAAGGTATTGGTCATGACGAACACTAACAGCTACGGTGGCCGAACAGGTTCAATGCAAGGAACAATACCATGAGTCAAAGGAGCAGCTTGCTGGAGCATATCGCATAATTATATCATAATTAAAGCTATTAGACAAAAATGCAAACGTGTATGCCGTATATATTTGTAAAAAATGAAAAATATATAATAAAAATAATGCTTAGTTGTGAGGATATATGTATACCCTCAACATCGGACAGATCTGGAAATATTAGTAAATATAAATAACTAGATATAGATATTAAAATGCAATATATCAATGAAATTGAAATTAGTGCATACAAATTAATAAAATTAGATTAGTATAGACATTAAAATGCAACGTATCAATAAAATTAATAAATAAAATTAATAAATTACAATTAATGAAATTAAATGGTTGAATATGCAATGAGGAGTATTGACATTAGTCCAACGCGGACTCTGTAATATCATTAAGGCCATTGGGATATAAGGTCACCAGTTTGTATATCCAAAAATTTTCTCTTTGCTTTAATCTAATAAATCTATTAGATATATCAAGGGGTATTTTTTCAATGGAAGTCACAGTGATAGAGTCAAAATTGCACTTACATAGTTACATAGTTACATAGTTAGTACGGCTGAAAAAAGACACATGTCCATCAAGTTCAACCAAGGGACGGGAAAAGGGAAGGAAAAATTTCTACACATAGGAGCTAATATTTTTTTGTTCTTGGAAATTATCTAACCCTTTTTTAAAGCCATCTACTGTCCCTGCTGTGACCAGCTCCTGCGGTAGGCTATTCCATAGATTCACAGTTCTCACGGTAAAGAAGCCTTGTCGCCTCTGCAGCTTGAATCTTTTTTTCTCCAGACGGAGGGAGTGCCCCCTTGTTTTTTGAGGGGGTTTTACAAGGAACAGGATTTCACCATATTTTTTGTATGTGCCATTAATATATTTATATAAGTTAATCATGTCCCCCCTTAGTCGTCTTTTTTCAAGGCTAAATAGGTTTAATTCTTTCAATCTTTCCTCATAACTTAAATTCTCCATGCCCCTAATTAGCTTTGTTGCTCTTATTTGTATTTTTTCCAACTCCAGGGCATCCTTTCTATGAACTGGAGCACAGAACTGAACTGCATATTCTAGATGAGGCCTCACTAATGCTTTGTAAAGTGGTAATATTACATCCCTGTCCCGTGAGTCCATGCCTCTTTTAATACACGACAATATCCTGCTGGCCTTTGAAGCAGCTGATTGACACTGCATGCTGTTATTGAGTTTATGATTTACAAGTACACCCAGATCCTTCTCAACAAGTGAATCCGCCAGTGTAGCTCCCCCTAGGACATATGATGCATGCAGGTTGTTGGTACCCAGATGCATAACTTTACATTTATCTACATTAAACTTCATCTGCCAAGTGGACGCCCAAACACTTAGTTTGTTTAAATCTGCCTGCAATTCATGAACATCCTCCATAGACTGAACTATATTACATAGCTTGGTGTCATCTGCAAAAATAGAAATAGTGCTATTAATCCCATCCTCTATATCATTAATAAATAAGTTATGTTCAGTAGCACAGTGGCGGGACACGCTATGTTTTTCAAACCCAGTCCTAACATTGAATCTATGTTTGTTAACCCTACATCTAAGGGTTTGGGTGGTACGACCCACATATTGTCGATCGCACGTGCATTGTAACAGGTAGATGACGTAGTCACTACCGCAGTTGAGAAAACTTTTTATCGGAAAACTTTAATTCGTAATTATGGAAGTGAAGTGCGTTTTTTTATTTGCAATGTTTAGACAACAAAGACATCTAGATTTGCCACAACGATACGACCCATTAATAATTAATGATGTTTTTGGAGGGTCTTTGCATTTTTGTCTAATAGCTTTAATTATGATATAATTATGCGATATGCTCCAGCAAGCTGCTCCTTTGACTCATGGTATTGTTCCTTGCATTGAACCTGTTCGGCCACCGTAGCTGTTAGTGTTCGTCATGACCACATTATTTACAATACCTTACTATCTGGCATAGTCTTTACCGTAGTTCTGTTAAACTTATAATAAACATATACCCTGTTGCTTCTATTTTGCCATCTATGACTGATTAAAAACGAAGACTGGCTCATTTGCCTTTTTGTAAAACTTCCCCCCTGCGCGCTTTGCGCTTCACTATGCTTTCCAACATAGTTTCCCTTCTCTTCCGGTATGTCTGTGTTTACAGGTTACCATGACAACGCGCCACTATGCGCTGTATTAAGATCTCGTACATTTTTTTGACATCGTACTATCTCACAATCCCCTTGACAACTCCAGATCATCTATTCCTTCCACATATTACATATAAAACACTTGTATGAACAATATATTGTTTGTATTGAGTGCCGCAATTCCCTGTGGTTCTTTGACTGAACGGATCATTATGTTCATTTATTAACTGTACTAAATGTGGCCTCTGATATACAGCATGCCAGGGTGAATTGCAGAAGTCTTGAAAAAGAGGGGTTAGCACTGTGAATATTGAGTCCTTCCATTAACCTGATGTATTTGTCAGTAAAAGAATAAAAACTTATGAAATGCTTATAATTGTACGTCGTTTTTTTTTAAAAATTTAACAAATTTAACAATAGACGGGTCCCCCACATTTTTAATAACTAGCCATATACAAGGCCACAGCAGTCTGGCATTACATGGGTGGGAAGGGCCACTGGTTTTGTCCATTCCCAGGCTAATAACACTGTGTTGTATGTGGCTGGTTATGATAAATTGGGTGGAACCCCATGTCTTTTTAAAAAAAATAAATAAATAAATAAATAATTGAAAAAAATGACGTGGGGTCCCCCCCACTTTTATAACCAGCCAGATACAACACAGCAGCAGCAGCCTAGCATTACAAGGGTGGGAAGGTCCACTGTTTTTGGCCCTTCCCGGCCTCATAATACCAGCCTGCGGCCGCCCCAGAGCCCGACCATCACAACAGATGGTCGGGTACTGGATCGTACCTGGCTCTTCCCGGCACCCCTGGTGGTGGTGGGTACTGGGATAATAATGGTGGCTAGTGTTAGCCTTTGCACCGGCTAACACTAAGCCTCGCCTTAGTAATGGATGTTGTTACTCAGACAGCGGCCATTACTAAAGTGGTAGTAATAAAATTTGAAAAGAAAAGACAAAGATATAGATAAAATATTTTATTGAAATAAAGCACCCCCAACACAACCCTCATTAACCATTTTATTGTAGAAAAAAAAAACGTCATCTAAGTAGTCCTCGAAACCGACGTAGTCCAAACACCAAACCTGTAAAAAAATAAATTAAAAAAAATGAAATAAAACATGTCGTAGGCTTAGATTCAGTTTAATGTGTGATACTGACTGTTATACCATGTATAGAAGCCTGCTGCGAAGTTGACTTAGATACAGGGCGCCAGCAGACAGTATCACACATGGCCATACAGACATATATACAAACAAACATACATGCAAACATACATACATACATATATACAAACATACATACATACATATATACAAGCATGCACATATATACATGCAAATATACATACATGCAAACATACACACATATATACATACATACATGCAAACTATCATACATACATACATGCATGCATACACACACACATGAAAACATACATACATACAACCAAACATGCAAAGATACATACATACATATATACAAGCATGCACAAATATACATGCAAACATAAATACATGCAAACATAATTACATACATGCACATATATATAAACATACATGCAAAAATAAAAACATGCAAACATACATACATGCACATATATACATACATACATGCTAACATACATACATGCAAACATACATGCAAACATACATACATGCAAATATATACATGCAAATATACATACAAATATGCACATATATACATACATGCCAATATACATGCAAACATACATGCACATATATATATATATATATATATACACATGCATACATGACAACATACATACATGACAACATACATACATGACAACATACATACATGACAACATACATACATGCAAACATACATGCACATATACACATACATACATGACAACATACATACATGCAAACTTTACTTTATTTTGTTTTTTTAATAGTAAAGCATTTTGTAAGGGGGAAAAGCTTGGTTTTTCATTTTTTTCCCAAATTTTTTTTTATTAACTTCATTTAACTTTTTTTTTACTTTTTTACTAGTCCCACTAGGGGACTTTAATATGCGATTCTCCGATCGCTATTGTAATACACTGCAATACTTTTGTATTGCAGTGTATTACTGCCTGTCCGTTTAAAACGGACAAGCATCTGCTAGGTCATGCCTCCGGCATGATCTAGCAGGCATTTGCTCTAGGTAGACCTGGGGTCCTTTATTAGGCCCCCGGCTGCCATTAGAGACACAGACACTCGGAGATCGTATCGCCGGGTGTCGGTGGGAGAGAGAGGGAGCTCCCTCCCTCTCTCCAAAACCACTCAGATGCGGTGCACGCTATTGTGCACCGCATCGGAGGGGTTAAATGGGTGAGATCGATACTAATATCGATCTCACCCGGCAGAGCAGGGACGCCCCCAGCCCTCAGCTGCCTCTGGCAGCTGAGAGCAGGGAGATTTGACGCTCCCTGCTCTGTTTAATTTATCCTGATGCAGTGCCGTAAAAAGGCATATGCATCAGAATAAAGCCCGTTAGTGGCCGCCGTTAAAAGGCGTATTGGCGGTCACTAACAGGTTAATCTGCATGTTTTATTTATTTATTTTTAACACAGAAAGTAACTTTTAAAAAAGCTTGTATATGTTTGGTTCAAATCAAACTATCCATCAAAGGAGAAGAAAAACAGAATTCAATGCTTTGACGAATCCATCACATGACAAACACCAGTGGCACCTGAAGGACCCCATTGCATTTAATGGGTCCTGTCATGGTGTCCGTCGAATGAGGCTCCAATGCCGATGTGAACAGAGCCTGAAAGAGGTTGTCCAGGCAGAGGTCGGTTTATCATACTGATGATCTATCTGCCGGAAGCAGATAGCAATGGTCACAGTATAGCATCTGTGCTGCAGTACTACAGCTCTGCTCCTATTCAGTAACCCAGCATGGCCCCTATTCAGTATGTGGAGTCATATGCTTCTGGCACCGACCTTTGCATAACTTCCAGTGCCCACAGGCAGCCGGAATAGCTGTGCGAATATATACAGTACTGTGCAAACGTTTTAGGCAGTTGGGGAAAAATGCTGCAAAGTAAGAATGCTTTAAAAAAACAAGTGTTAATAATTTTTTATATGAATTTAAAAAATACAAATTGAATAAACAGATGAGAAATCTAAATCAAATCCATATTTGGTGTGACCACACTTTGCCTTCAAAACAGCATACATTTTTCTAGATACACTTGCACAAAGTCATGAATTTTGCAGGATTATATTCAGCTGTGTGATTAACCAAATATACCAAACAGGTAATAATGATCAACATTTTCATATATAGGATGAAACACAGTCTTTAACTGCAACAGAAACAGTTGCGTATGGTGCTTAAAACTGGGTGAGGAACAGCCAAACTCTGCTACAAAGGTGAGGTTGTGGAAGACAGTTTCATGTCACAGGTCCACCATGGCAAGACTGAGCACAGCAATAAGACACAAGGAAATTATACTGCATCAGCAATGTCTCTCCCAGGCAAAGATTTTAAAGCAGACTGGGGTTTCAAGATGTGCTGTTCAAGCTCTATTGAAGAAGCACAAATAAACCGGCAAAGTTGAGGACCATAGAAGCAGTAATTGGCCAAGGAAATTTAGTACAGAAGATCAAAGACACATCATGCTTCGCTTTGAAATCGGAAAATGTCCAGCAGTGCCATCAGCTCAGAACTGTCAGAAACCAGTGGGATCCTGGTACATTCATCTTCTGATAGGAAAAGTCTGGCCAAACGTGGTCTTTATGGAAGAATTGCGTACAAAAAGCCATACCTTCGACGTGGAAACAAGGCCAAGCGACTCAACTATACACAAAAACGTAGGAACTGGGGTGCAGAAAAATGGCAGCAGCTGCTCTGGACTGATGAGCCAAAATTTGAAATATTTGGCTGTAACAGAAGGCAGTTTGTTCGCCGAAGAGCGGTACAATAATGAGTCCCTGCAGGCAAGTTAAATATGGAGGTTGCTTGTAAGTTTGGGGCTGCATTTCAGCAAATGGAGTTGGGAATTTGGTCAGGATTAATGATGTCCTCAATGCTGAGAAATGCAGGCAGATACTTATTTATCATGCAATATCATCAGGGAGGCATCTGATTGGCTCCAAATTTATTCTGCAGCAGGACAACAACCTAAAACATACAGCCAATGTCATTAACCCCTTCCCGCCGCAGCCCTTTTTCAGATTTTAATTTTCGTTTTATCCTCCCCACCTTCCAAAAGCCATAACGTCTTTATTTTTCCGTCGATATAGTCCTATGAGGGCTTGATTTTTGCGGGACGAGTTGTAGTTTTTTCGTAGCACCATTTATTTTGCCATATAATGTACTACAGAATGGGAAAAAAAATATTTGTGGGGTAGAAAATGAAAAAACATAGATTCCTCCATGGTTTTTTGCGCGCTGTTTTTACGGAATTCTGTGTGCAATTAAAACAACATGTTAACTTTATTCTTTGGGTCAATACGACTACGGCGATACCAAATATATATAGTTTTTTCTATATTTTACTTCTTTTACAAGTAAAAACCTAAGTGTAAAAAAGAATAGGCCCCCAGGCAGCCGTAGCAACCATCGCCCCCCTTGATTGCGTTGCGGGGGGCACGATGAGCTGTTAGAGGGGGTTGCCCCCCTCTTTCTAACGATTTAAATGCTGCGGTCTCTGTTGACCGCGGCATTTAACGAGTTAAACTAGCGGGATAGCGCTCGAGCGCAATGCCGCTAGTTACTCTGAAGTGTCGGCTGTAACAAACAGCCGACACCGGCATCGTATGAAGCGGGTTCACTCCGTGAGCCCGCTCCATACTTCCCCTACCCGACTTTGGCGTATGGATACGTCAAATGTCGGGAAGGGGTTAAAGAGGCTCTGTCACCAGATTTTGCAACCCCTATCTGCTATTGCAGCAGATAGGCGCTGCAATGTAGATTACAGTAACGTTTTTATTTTTAAAAAACGAGCATTTTTGGCCAAGTTATGACCATTTTTGTAGTTATGCAAATGAGGCTTGCAAAAGTCCAAGTGGGTGTGTTTAAAAGTACAAGTCCAAGTGGGTGTGTATTATGTGCGTACATCGGGGCGTTTTTAATACTTGTACTAGCTGGGCGCTGTGAAGAGAAGTAACATCCTCTTCTCTTCAGAACGCCCAGCTTGTGACAGTGCAGATCTGTGACGTCACTCACAGGTCCTGCATCGTGACGGCCACATCGGCACCAGAGGCTACAGCTGATTCTGCAGCAGCATCAGCGTTTGCAGGTAAGTCGATCTTACCTGCAAACGCTGATGCTGCTGCAGAATCAGCTGTATGAAGAACAAGGAGCCCTGCAAGTGATGATATGGCCCCACAAAGCCTTGAACTCATCATAATCCCATCATCGAGTCTGTCTGGGATTACATGAAGAGACAGAAGGATTTGAGGAAGCCCACATCCACAGAAGATCTGTGGTTAGTTCTCACAGATGGTTGGAACAACCTCCTTGCTGAGTAGCTTCAAAAACTGTGTGCAAGTGTACCCAGAAGACTTGATGCTGCCTTGAAGGCAAAAGGTAGTCACACAAAATATTGATTTGCATTAGATTTCTCGTCTGTTCATTCACTTTGCATGTTAATTGTTAAAAAAAAAATATTAACTCTTCTATTTTTGAAAGCATTCTTTCTTTACAGCATTTTTCCACAACTGCCTAAAACTTTTGCACAGTACCGTATATATATATATATATATATATATATATATATATATATATATATATATATATATATATATACTGTATATTCAGCTAAAGCACAAAATAAAAAGACAAATCCAAAAAGTTGCATTTCACTGTGGATATTTAGGCATTGGCCACTAAGTGGTTAATCAAAATGGCTTCCAATGAATATTGACTCATTCAATATTCATTTAACAGACTCCTTTACTTGCTGACGGCTGATTGACCTGCTGATTCACAGTGAATTTCATTAGTTAAAGCTTTGTAAAACAAGTCTGCAGGCTGCACTTTATTGACTTGTTCAAAATCCCTTGAACTTTTTTTGCAACTAATTAAAGTTTCCTAAACAAATGGCAAAACTGATTGGTTGCAGTGGGCAATACTGATCATTGTTTACAGCAGTTTTTATATATAAGGCCCAATTGGTTGTTGTTGGAGAATTTTACCATTTCTAGTGGGACCTACTGTACATATGTTATAATGCATTAAGGAGCTGCCCGAAAAAATTGGGAAATCAATTAGGTTGATATTGTTTGTTTTTCACAAATATTGTCCCATTCTCTTTTGGCACATTTGGCCAAGTCAAGCTATTGCGTGTTAGGCTAGGCTCAAACAACCGTAGTCACTAGTCATACAGACATATACTGACCGTATAAGTCTGGAAATACAGCATGTATACATGAGGCAGACTTGCATTTGGCAGGTTTACAGCTGGATACTTTTTTCTTACAGTACTGAGTAGTATAGGCTGCTATAATTTTTATAACAATACAGAAAAAAATTACAAATTTGGAATACAGTAAATGTTTTATTAAAATCGAAGTCAATGGTAGATCTCATTTTCAATATCTTGATTTTATAGGAAGAATAACCATGCTAAACAATGGACTCTGATATCATCCTAGACTATTGGTCAATATTGTTGCTTATGCAGGAAATTCCAATGAAAATGTAACTGTGAATACACAGATAGGAGCAGCACGGAATTCCCAATGAAACAATATGGTGCAAGGCCTCAAAGACTCGATCCAAAGTCTTGCCACAATAGTAAAAATAAAAGATGGAGGCTGCTCAAAATCCATTATCCTTTTTTTCACCAATTGCAATATTTCAGCCAGGGCCGGACTTGCTATTTGGCAGTTCTGGCAAATGGCAGATAGTCAGGTGTACAGTGGGCTAGTTGGCTGCCACTCACAGTTTTTTTTTTTTAATGGTGTTTTCCCAAAAATCACAAATTATCCCCAATTTTCTTATTGCTAGGGGCCCCACCGATAGGACCCCCAATGATCATGAGAACAAGGGTCCTGAACCCCCAGATCCTTCTCACTGCTCTTCCACAATTAGGAGTATATTGAATGGGGCAGGGGTTGAGCTTGCACGCAGCTACCCCATTCAATGTCTATCAGTCAACAGCTGCAACGTTTCCGTCCTGCTATAGGACCTTTTTCAAGCATAGTGATACAACAATACATCAGTATATAAAGCGTGTGCCTCATTACCATAATGAGGAATCGTTAACAAAGTGAACAGTCGAGTATCGTACAAAATACAAATAATTGTGTAAAGACATATGCTACAATCATGAAATATACGCGAAGTGATAAAAAATTGAGTGTTAAATATAAACATACATATAAAAACATGCATATTAGAGCTTGATTAGCTTTTAATCAAATATGCAACATGTGTATAGGGGTTGAAGTTACCGGGCCACTCACCAATCGTAGACCATGTATGTAAATCCACAATTTCATTTTTGTACTGACTTTCCATGTGTTTTTTAACTACTGTATCTGGTGTCCTCCAAATAGTATTGTGCATGCTTGTGTAGACATAGTAGAAGTATCCTGTTGCATAGCAACCACACGAAGCATAACATACTGCGGAGGCGCGAGAGGACGAACCTCCCCGGATAAGGTAATGTATAACTAAATATAGAGGGTCATTATAACACCACTTTCATCAAGTCTGTATGACAACAAATTACAGAGAGGACAATAGTCCAAATATATTACTGCATAGTGACCCAATCAATTAGGACCGAGGGACATGCACATAGCGAAATATGTCAATATATTATTACTGTGTTAATTGATTAAGAATATATTATTCATAATGATGTGTATTATTTTTTATTTTATTTTTATTCTTTTTTTTATTTGGTTTTTAAATTAAAAATGCTTTTTTTTTAAACTGCCATGTTGCACACGAGTACTCAAGCCCCAAGATCCACACTTCCGTGGACACTGTTGGCTCGAGCCAAGGCTCGCATGATACCCTGTTACATTTTCATGAACAGGGTTCACCATACGAAATAGCTAATACCCGCACAAAGACAAGCAGAGGAAACTTCAACATATATGTGTGTGTGTGTGTGTGTGTGTGTGTGTGTGTGTGTGTGTGTGTGTGTGTGTGTGTGTGAAATTGCACATGATAAGGACTATATTCAAATATATGCATGTCCATTGTCCATTTAGAGGATCTACTGAAAAAGAAACAAAATAATAATGATACTCAAGTAAGTGTCTGCAAACAGACTTGTATTTATGCATATATCACGCATCATGCATGGAAAACTAGATCCAGTCTTGGTGAGTGCTCCTGAAATCCTGTTATCCTATGTGAAGAGTAAAAAGGACATTTAGTAAAAATGTAATTAATCAATATGCAGATCATGTATCACATGTGTGTATATACATATATTCACTGGGGAAGACATCGCAAGTCCCCAGAGGAAAAATCAGAAGCGAAATGTCAATTTGAGAGTTTCATCACATTGAACTCCACATTGAGGCCCTTTGGTTTCAACGATTCTAAAAGAAAAATCAACTTGAGTTCACATTTATGTAATAATGTTGATCTGTTACCACCTTTATAGGGACTATGAATATGTTCTAATATCATGAACCTAAGGTCTTTTTCTGTGTGTCTCAAATCTGAAAAATGTTCTGCTACCGCGGTATAAATCAAATTTTTTCTTGCAGATAGAATATCTGTGATTATTCAAACGAATCTATAAATCACAGGTAGTCTCACCAAAATATAGGAGTGAGCATGGGTACCAAAGAACATAGATTACCCAATCAGAGTCAGATGTAAGAAGATGTTTGATCCTATGGTCTCTATGTGTAGATGGATGTATAAAGACATCGCCCCTGCACATGAGACGGCAGTTGATGCAATGGAGACAAGGAAAATTACCCACTTTTTTTGGTCTAAGAAATGTCTGTTGTCCTACTTTTTTATGCATTAGACTATTAACTAACGTATCGCGTAAATTTTTTGGGCTTCTGTACGACATGAGGGGTGTGTTGTTAAATGATTCAATGTGTTTTTAATAAGGCCCCAATGTTTGGTAAAAATTCGTTATAGGTAGAAACGAATGGAACACGACTAATAGATTTACGTTGTCTTGAATTCACCAACAGATTCTCTCTAGGTATATGCTTGACCTGATCTTTATATGAATGTAGTAATTGTCTTGGATATCCCCTTTGGGTAAAATTTAAGACCATCTGTTCTAGGGTCTGATCTAGTTCAGAATCATCATCCACAATGCGTCTAGCCCTGAGCATCTGACTATATGGGAGCGAGCGTACCATCTTTATCAGATGGCAGCTCTCAAATTTCAATAGTGTGTTACGGTCAGCTTGTTTAGTGTATAACCTAGTATACAGGACATCATCTCTAATATTTAATGAAACATCCAAAAATTGGATTTTCTCAGTCGAATAGGTATCGGTGAATTGAATATCTGGATTTATTTGATTCAAGAAGGTGTGAAATTCCAACAGGGACTCTTCCGTGTCAATCCAGATAAGGAAGATGGCATCTATGTATCGCCACCACCCCATAACATGCACGAAGTGGTGGGAAACATAGATCGACATCTCCTCCATCCTGCCAACAAAAATGTTGGCATACATTGGAGCCATATTGGACCCCATTGCCGTTCCCCTCTGTTGCAAGTAGAATTTATCATCATATACAAAATAATTGGAGGTCAATATGAGTTCCAGAAGGGAGATAATCAGCTCACAACATGATGTACTGTATTCTGACATTAGCAATCTGCGTTTAACTGCCTCTAACCCCCTGTTATGATCAATGGATGTATAAAGTGACACCACGTCAAAGGAAGCGAGTATTGCACCCTGAGGTGGTGTCACCTCTTGAAGTTTACAGCAGAGGAAAAAGTTTACAGCAGAGGATAAAGTCTGAGGTGTCCCTGATATATGATCTAGTGTTAGTGGCAAAATCCCATAATGTTCTATCAATAAATATGGAAATTTTATTCAGTATAGAGTCCCTGCCCGATACAATTGGGCGACCTGGAGGATTGACAAGACATTTGTGAATTTTGGGTAATAAATATAGACAAGGTGTCTTGGGATGTTCAATAATAAGACTTTTTTTAGGGCACGATCAATAACCCCATCTGCAAGAGCCTGGTCGACCAAGCTTAAGATCTTTTTCTCTATATCGAATCTTGCGTCACTAGGAAGTAATCTATAGACATTCCCATCTTGCAACTGTCTGTATGCCTCCCTCATATACATAGCGGTGTCCATAACCACGATCGCACCGCTTTTTTCTGCAGGTTTTATGGTTGGATCGTGGTTATGGACCAATTCCTCAATAGCCAATATTTCCATAGTCGTAACATTAGGATGTCTCAAACCCAAATTTTGACTCCCAATACGCAGAATATTAATATCTTTTTTAACCAGATCCATATACGCCTCAAAGGGATGTTCTAATCCTTGTGGCTGAAAATTACTTTTATTGTATAGTCTAAAACTACTCAGACGAAAACCGCTATCAACATTTTTGGAGTCAGTATCCACATCCCGTGTACTAAACCACACCTTAAGTTTTAAACTCCTAATAAAGTTATACAGATCTAACTCCAGACCAAACCAATCCTTGATTTGGCTGGGACAAAAGGACAGTCCTTTAGATAAGACTAGCAATTGCATAGATGTCAAAACAGTGGATGAGATATTTACCACTGTTTCTGAGGATGTTTCCCCCTGTTGGAGGTGTTGCTCATTCCTTGTGGCCGTAAATTTCTCTGATGGCGGGTTCTTCCTTGTTCTATTCCTCCTTCTGCCTGCTCTCCTGGTATTCCTTCTAGGTTCTGTACATGGGGGTTGCCTAAAAAAAATCACCTTTATTTGAACTTTGTTGGTGTAAATGCATATCACTGTCAGTAATTTTGTTAAAATCACGCCTTTTCCAGTCTTTCTTTGTAGGGCCCATAGTGGTGTTAGATGTATTAAATCAAGTGTATACTCGTCCTGTCTTGTAATCCATCTGGTCTCTGTACCGTTTCCTCTTCTTTGTCTCCTCCGTCTCAGATCTGAGTTTATTCATGGATACGCGTAGTTTTTCCATATTCATGTTAAAGTCCTCGATAGGAACCAATCTTTTAAAGGTCTCCTCAAGTTCCTGTATCCTGAGTCTCAATAAAGATAAATCACGTTGAAGAAAATCCATATTCAATAAAATGACCTCAAAAGCGTACTTGCTAGAAAGCTGTTCATGTTTCAAATTCATCGTGATGCATATACATAGATAGTTTTGTTTGGGATCTCATCCCATGTTGGATCATATGATTCTTATAATTTTGACCCAAAGTCAAAAGATGTAATTCCACATTTACAAGTCGCTTAGACTCTGCTTCCAAATTTTGTTTAACATCCAATGTAGAGGGTACACTCAGAAACAACACATCACCTTCAGCTCCACTCAGGATCCTTGCGATGTCAGCCTCAGTGAACGTAAAAATGATGGCTGAAGGTGTACTTGTAGTAGAAATATGTTCCATGATGGAATATAGGTGCGAGCTGCATGGATCCAAAGATATATAGATAGATTTCTCAGACCTTATTTGATAAGAAACCATAAGCAGTCACTGGACCTGGCATACAAAGGTACTCAGCCCTGCCGCACTATTTATTACTGTCTACAGTAAACCAACACTCGCAGTAGCTGCTGAGAAGTTAAGTTCTGCTCTCATCTGCGTCACAGCCTGTCAGATTTGATGGAAAAAAAATAGTGCTACATGTTGTACCACTTCCTAGGTTTCAGTGCCGTGTGTGCGACATGTGTTCTATGTGTGAGTGGAACATGTGTCCCAGGTTATTCATATATGCAGTGTATATAGTGGCGTTATTCTTGTGTACACTAAATATATATATATATATATATATATATACATACTGTGTGTATATATATATATATATATATATATATTTATACACTACCGTTCAAAAGTTTAGGGTCACTTAGAAATTTCCTTATTTTTGAAAGAAAAGCACCGTTTTTTTCAATGTAAATAACATTCAATTAATCAGAAATACACTATATACATTGTTAATGTGCTAAATGACTATTCTAACTGCAAACGTCTGGTTTTTAATGCAATATCTACATAGGTGTATAGAGGCCCATTTCCAGCAACCATCATTCCAGTGTTCTAATGGTACATTGTGTTTGCTAACTGTGTTAGAAGGCTAATGGATGATTAGAAAACACTTGAAAACCCTTGTGCAATTATGTTAGCACCGCTGTAAACAGTTTTGCTGTTTAGAGGAGCTATAAAACTGACCTTCCTTTGAGCTAGTTGAGAATCTGGAGCATTAAATTTGTGGGTTCGATTAAACTCTCAAAATGGCTAGAAAAAGAGAGCTTTCATGTGAAACTCGACAGTCTATTCTTGTTCTTAGAAATTAAAGCTATTCCATGCAAGAAATTGCCAAGAAACTGAAGATTTCCTACAACGGTGTGTACTACTCCCTTCAGAGGACAGCACACACAGGCTCTAACCAGAGTAGAAAGAGAAGTGGGAGGCCCCGCTGCACAACTGAGCAACAAGACAAATACATTAGAGTCTCTAGTTTGAGAAATAGACGCATCACAGGTTCTCAACGGGCAGCTTCATTAAATAGTACCCGCAAAATGCCAGTGTCAATGTCTACAGTGAAGAGGCGACTCTGGGATGCTGGCCTTCAGGGCAGAGTGGCAAAGAAAAAGCCATATCTGAGACTGGCTAATAAAAGGAAAAGATTAATATGGGCAAAAGCACACAGACATTGGAAAGAGGAAGATTGGAAAAAAGTGTTATGGACAGACGAATCGAAGTTTGAGGTGTTTGGATCACACAGAAGAACATTTGTGAGACGCAGAACAACTGAAAAGATGCTGGAAGAGTGCCTGACGCCATCTGTCAAGCATGGTGGAGGTAATGTGATGGTCTGGGGTTGCTTTGGTGCTGGTAAAGTGGGAGATTTGTACAAGGTAAAATGGATTTTGAATAAGGAAGGCTATCACTCCATTTTGCAACGCTATGCCATACCCTGTGGACAGCGCTTGATTGGAGCCAATTTCATCCTACAACAGGACAATGACCCAAAGCACACCTCCAAATTATGCAAGAACTATTTAGAGAAGAAGCAGGCAGCTGGCCAGTATTCTATCTGTAATGGAGTGGCCAGCGCAGTCACCAGATCTCAACCCCATAGAGCTGTTGTGGGAGCTGCCTGACCGTATGGTACACAAGAAGTGCCCATCAAGCCAATCCCATTTGTGGGAGGGGCTTCTGGAAGCATGGGGTGAAATTTCTCCTGATTCCCTTAGCAAATTAATAGCTAGAATGCCAAAGGTCTGCAATGCTGTAATTGCTGCAAATGGAGCATTCTTTGACGAAAGGAGAAAATTATTATTTCAAATAAAAACCATTATTTCTAACCTTGTCAATGTCTTGACTATATTTTCTAGTCATTTTGCAACTCATTTGATAAATATAAGTGTGAGTTTTCATGTAAAACACAAAATTGTCTGGGTGACCCCAAACTTTTGAACGGTAGTGTATATATACATATAGCAGCATTATTTGTGTACAGTATATATTGGTGTTATTTATGTGTATAGTATATATGATGACAATATTCATGTGTAGAGTATGCACAACGCCATTATTCATGTCTACACTATATATCACTGCATTGTTAGCGTGTAGAGTATATACCGCCATTCTTAAGAATATGATGAATTTGGGCAGTAAGGGTCACTAAAATATTAAAATCATCCACCTTATAATTAAATTATAATTAAATAAAATCATGAATTCAATAAATAAATTACGGACGTGTTATATATTCTGGTGGTGTATGATGTATTATATTTATTGCACACAGTATTCTTAATATTTCTGCAATATTCTATTTATTACAAAAAAAATGAAATATGACTGGGGAGAGCCTATTTCCGGGTATTGCCACCATCTTCAGTAGGTGCCATTTCTGCTGCCTTCCTTCTGTGCTGCTCAAACATTTTATGACGGGTAATCAGACACCGTTCCTGTTGACCAGTGTACACATTCAGCACATCACATGCTGCGCAGTTTTGTGTGATTTATTTACGAGATATCTGAAGAGAACAGAAGGAAGTAGCATTTCAAGGAGAATCAGAAACAATGTATAAGGTTTTTTTTATATCTAAACGGTGGTGTCGCACCCGCGCACATATTTCATAACCAGTAGGTGGGCCTATGTGCTTTAACCACTTCCCGCTATTTGACGTATTATTCCGTCATGGTAAGCACATCGTTCGCACTCCATGATGGAATAGTACGTCGCAGGAGGAACTGCCATTTTGGCTGTCCTTCCGACACATAATGGAGCTGTGACAACTGCTGTCTCATACAGCAGTTGCCGCAGCTCCTTCAGCGGGGACCAATCGTGGTGTCCCCGCTGATTAACCCCTTAGAAGCCACGTTTAATAGCGATCGTGGCTTCTTAGGGGTTAAACCAACATCGCCGGCCCGCTACATGATAGCGGGCAGCGATGGTTGCTATGGCAACTGGAGGCCTAATAATGGCCTCCGGCTATGCCATCTAAAGTCAGGACCCACTATGCTTACTGTCAGCGAGTAGCTCACAACTCTAATACACTGCACTACACATGTAGTGCAGTGTATTAGAATTGCGATCAGGGCCTCCTTCCTTCAAGTTCCCTAGTGGGACTAAGTAAAAAAGTTGTGTAAAAATAAAAAAATAGAAGTTTAAAAGTAATAAAAGTAAAAATCCCCCTTTTTCCCTTATCAGTCCTTTATCATTAAAAAAATAAAATAAAAAAAATAAACTATACATCGCCGCGTCCGTAATGGCCTGAACTACAAAGGTATTTTGTTATTTGCTTCGTGCGGTGAACACCATAAAAGAAAATAATAATAAACCATACCAGAATCACAATTTTTTGGTCACTTCACCTCTCAAAAAATGGAATAAAAAGAGATCAAAAAGTCGCATGTACCTAAAAATGGTCCTGGTGTAAACTACAGTTCGTTACGCAAAAAACAAGTCCTCGGACGGCTTTCTTGATGGAAAAATAAAAAGTTATGGCTCTTAGAATAAGGTAACATAAAAGTAAATGATTTTTTATAAAAAGTATTTTATTGTGCAAACACCATGACATAAAAAAACTATAAACATCTGGTATCGCCGTAATCGTATCGACCCACAAAATAAAGTGAATATGTCATTTATAGTGCACGGTGAACGCTGTAAAAAAAATAGAATAAAAAAACAATAGTACAATTGCTGTTTTATAGTCACCACGCCTCTTAAAAAAAATGGAATAAAAACTGATCAAAAAGTCGTATGCACCCCATGAAAACTACAATGAATTCCTCAAGGGCTCTAGTATCGAAAATGGGGTCACTTTTAAGGGTCTTCCCCTGTACTGGTACCTCAGAAGCAAATACGACATGGTGCTCAGAAACCAATCCAGCAAAATCTACACGTCAAATAGTGCTCCAGCCTTTCTGAGCCCTGCCGTTTGTCCAACCAGCAGTTTATGACCACATATGGGGTATTGCCATAATCGGGAGAAATTGCTTTACAAATGTTGTGGTGCTTTTTCTTCTTTATTTCTTGTCAAAATTAAAAATGTGTAAATTTTATCAGAAAAATTAGATTTTCAATTGCACAGCCTAATTCCACAAAATGCAGCAAAAAACCTGTGGGGTCTAAATTCCCACTATACCCCTCTATAAGTTCCGTGAGGAGTCTAGTTCGCCAAATAGGGTAACTTTTGGGGGTTTCCACTGTTTTCGCACCACAAGACCTCTTCAAACCGGACATGGTGCCTACTAAAAAGGAGGCCTCAAAATCCACTGGGTGCTCCTTTGCTTCTGAGGCCGGCGCTTCAGTCCATTACCGCACTAGGGCCACATGTGGGATATTTCTCAAAACTGCAGAACCTGTGCAATAAGTATTGAGTTGCATTTCTCTGGTAAAACCTTCTGTTTTACAGAAAAAAATATTTAAGAAAAAGGATTTTCTGACAAAAAACAGAAATTTGTAAATTTCACCACTACTTTGCTTTAATTCCTGTGAAACACCTAAAGGGTTAATAAACTTTCTAAATGCTGTTTTGAATATTTTTAAGGGTCTAGTTTCTAAAGTGGGGTGTTGTATGGGGGTTTCTAATACATAGGCCCCTGAAAGCCACTTCAGAACTGAACTGGTACCTAAAAAATAGTGGCATTTGAAATTGTATTCAAAATATGAGAAATTGCTGCTTATGTTCTAAGCCTTGTAACACCCTAGAAAAATAAAATAATGTTCAAAAAATGATGCCAACATATAGTAGACATATGAGAAATGTGAACTAGTAACTATTTTGGGTGGTATAACCCTCTATCTTTCAAGCAGATGCATTTAAATTCAGAAAAATTCTATTTTTTCCAAATTTTCTCTGAATTTTGCTATTTTTCACAAATAAATACTGAATATATCGACCAAATTTTACCACTAACATAAAGCCCAATATCTCATGGGAAAAAAAAATCTCAGAATCGCTTGGATAGATATAAGCATTCCGAAGTTTTTACCACATAAAGTGAAATATGTCAGATTTGAAAAATGGGCTCTGAGCCTTAAGGCCCAAAGTAGGCTGCGTCCTTAAGGGGTTAAAATGCCTGGGCTGATTGTATGTTCCAGTTCGGCCCTGATTTCAGCCCACTGTGGAGAATTTCTCTTTAGGTCTTTCTTTATAGGTCTATAAAAAAAATATGAGAGTCTGCATACATAGCATTCTGGTTTGGGGATTTTTTTTTTCGAAATGCCCCTGGGTATGGGTTTTTTTCTGGCATTTTTTTTTCAGAATTTTCTCTGTAGGACTTTAAAAATACCAGGAAAAAGCATGTACAAAATGTAATAAATTAAAAAATGCCAACAAAAAGGCATGAATAAAATCATCACATGCGTTTTAAAACACAGAAAAAAGTGTGTGAAATAGACTTAAATGGCCTCGGAAGTGACATTGTAGCAGCATAGTTTTCACATTTCCCATGGGACATAATATCAGCTGTGCTGTTTCAGGCCATTAATAATGACCAATTAATAATGTTTATTCATTCAGCCATTGAACTTTTACTATAATCAATAACCTTCCCAATAGTCATTTGTTCAGCAAAATCTTGTGTAACCGCTTATCTTCACAAGAATGTAATCAAGACAAATGTTTGCCACTGAGCGTGCAGGGCGGCTGGGAACTGTAAACAGCTGAAAACTATTGGATATATTTGCTGACATTGCAAAATGTAAGAAGTGTAATTATTCATCCAGCAGCCATCAATAATAATAAGAATAATATTTGAAGATTATTATATTCCAGGAATATTAAATTGGTATATTGTGTTCTAGGCGTTGAAACCAGAAGTTAATGTAAAGGATTACATAGTGAGATTAAACAATCATTCCAGCTACAAGTAAAGTGTAACCCCCACCTGCTGCAGCCATTTTAAATTTTTTAAATTTTGGTCTCTTTTTCCCCACCTACCAAAAGTCTGAACTTTTTTATTTTTCCATCGACATAGCTGCATTGTGGGCTTGTTTTTTTGCTGGATAGATTGCAGTTTTTAACCCCTTCTCGACATCTGCCATATATATATATATATATATATATATATATATATATATATATATATATATATATATACATACGTACGCGTACGTCGGATCGGAGATTATGGAGCGGGCACACAAGCTGAGCCCACTCCATAGAATGAGCGTGTCGGCTGTATCTTACAGCCGACACTTTAGGGTAACAAGCGAAATGCCGCAGTCAATAGCGACGGCAGCATTTAAATAGCTAGAAACAGAGGGACAGCCACCTGTAGAGTTGCAATGCCCCCCCCTACAATGCGATTGCAGGGTGCCGTTGGTTGGCATGGCAGCCTGGGGGACTGTCTGCGGCAGGGCTACATGGGGGGAGTGTCAGTATCACGATATACTGCAAAACATTAGTATTGCAGTATATCATGCAAGCAAACCAAAAGATCGCTGGTTCAAGTCCCCTAGGGGGACAAGTAAAAAAAAAGTTAAATAAAGTATTAAAAGTTCAAACAAAAACTCTTTTCACATTTTCTCCCAAGCACAATGTAAAAAAAAATTAAAAATGAACATAACTGGTATCGACGCGACCATAAAAGTCTTAACTACTAAAACATATCATTATTTAGTCCGCACGGTGAAGCTGTAAAAAATATAAAATTTATACACCACAGTCGTTGTTTTTTAGTCACTTCATCTCCCACAACATTTTTTTAAAAAATGTATCAAAAAGTTGCATGCACCCCAAAATAAGTCAATTTTGAGTCCATTTTTTGGGGAAGCAAAGTTGACCAAACACATCTGTTGTTTTTTTTTTTCTTACTGCATTCACCAAGCGGGTTAAAAATTTTTATATTGTGATAGTTCAGACTTTTATGTTTGCAGCGATACCAATTATGTTGATGTTATTTTATTTTATTTTTTTTAGTTACTTTAGGTGATAAATGGAAAAAGGGAAGTTTTTTTAACTTTTAGTATTTCTTGTTTGTACGTAACGTGTTTAACAATTTTTTTTACATTTTGCTTGAACGAGTGATCGTTAGATCGTAGATCACTGGTACAATAAAGTACAATATGTATTGTAGTATATTGTGATTTTTACCGACTCCTGATAAGCCAAGCCTCTGGCAGGGCTTAATAGGATCATCAAAATGGCAGACCCTGGGACCTTCATTAGGCCCCCAGGCTGCCATGACAACCATCAGCACCCTGTGATCACAATCGGGGCTATTGAGGGGACTGATTTTATTTTATCATAATTTAGTTCTAATAGAAACAACTTTTCATGCCTGGGCTTTCCGGCTTTACCTTGTATACAGCAGCCTATCTGGAAAAGTTGAGTTGCAGCGTAAAGCATGGAGCAACCTGAGCCTTAAATTGGACAGGAGATAGATTTCAGACTGGCTCAGACTCTATCTGGACTGTGTAGCTAGGCAAGGCTGTGCACTAATGGATCAAAGCTAAAAAACTAACCAAGAGGCCAACACTGTGAGTGTACACATAGGACTTCATGCACGCAGCCATATTATATGTTCATATGGTATTTATCCATAATATCGCACCCACAGCCTGCCCGACAGTGCATAAAAGTTTTTCTGTATAGTGGAACTGTGGTACTGTGCCTTGTTGCTTCTAGGGGAGAATATCGAGCCTAACTAAATGATGGGACACGGGGTGAAAATAGGGCTGTATTATGGACCTGTAAGAACTTCATGTGTCATCATACAGGGTCTCTGCACACAATAATGTCATGTGCCTTGGACCCCAAGAGGTTAAATAAGAATTGCGTTGTCTTTTCATATAGCCATATACATTATGCATCCGTGTACTGGTTCATTGCAAATTAATTTCACTTCATAATCTCCATTACCTAGAACAAAGTGGATATCCAGAGCTCTTTAATTGGCAATGGCTATTTTATTTTCTAATTATCGTTATTACGCTGATTACATTTGTAAATAAACCTATTAGTTCTTCATTGGTGGTCTGCTGCTTTCATTTCAAGCTAATTTTTCATTATTAGTTTCAGGCAGAAGGATTTGCTTAGTGCATCCATAATGTATTCATAGACCTGGTTACCTAAACGTGAATGTTTAACATGCATATCGGAAATAATCAGACGCCATATATTGACCGAAATAGTGAAAAGTTATTTATTTCTTCTTACACTTACAAATACAACAAATACAACACTGATTCATGGAAACATCAGTGATACATTGAGCTAAAAGAGAAATAATTTTTCTATGAGCATCTATAGTGCCATGTCAGTAGAAAAATAACAACCTAACACATCAATAAGATATAAGGTATATGAAGGAATTTATTTTGGATGCCCATTTTCTATATATAGGTACATATTCAAGCAATTTAGTAAGGACACATTAAAGGGGTATATATATATATATATATATATATATATATATATATATATATATAAACGGCGGATGTCGAGAAGGTGTTAATAATCCACCCAAAAAGGTGAACAATATCTCAGTATGATATATAATGTTAATATTATGGGGTATACCAGAAGTCCCTTAAAAGTTTAGGAGATGGGAGAGGGTTTTTAAGAGGAGTTTTACAGCAACCCAAGGGCTAGCTTCCTTTAACATGGTACATTTAGTATCCAAAAATGGCAACATGTAGAAGTTACTGTATAACTGGTATTGCACACCGGAAAAGATGGGAAAAATTAAAAAAAAACAAAGGAAATGTGCTGGAGGTGTAAAAAACCTAAACCAGACCTAATCCATGTGGGGTGGTCATGCGAAAAAATACTGAAATTTTGGGGAGGGGTGGATAACCTAATTTATATAGCACTTGCCTCCTTTTGACCCCAGTACCTTTAAGTTTTTGATAGGTATAGAAAAACGTTTGTCTAAAATATTATCTAAGATATCAACCTCCTTTATTGAAGATAATCCTCAATTGCCAAAACTGTAAAGACCAAAGTCTAGGAAGTCTGGACCTCCTACAAGAGGAAGCAAAAACAACTCAAGAAGAGTAATCCTTATACAATAATTAATACAACTTCACATTTATTACACGTGATCACTTAAAAGCATAGTGTAAAATCAAACAGGCTATTTATCTTTACGTACATAGGGGACTCCCTTTAACCTCTTCTAATACTGTTTTTCTTTTTATAACAGTAATATTTCTTGCATATGAAAGTATGGATGTTGATCAGGTAGATCAATTACACATGTATTGTACAAGATTTTCTTAAACTATATATATATATATATATATATATATATATATATATAGTTTAAGAAAATCTTGTACAATACATGTGTAATTGATCTACTAAATGTGAAGTTGTATTAATTATTGTATAAGGATCACTCTTCTTGAGTTGTTTTTGCTTCCTCTTGTAGGAGGTCCAGACTTCCTAGACTTTATACAAATATACAAATATTTCATTTTCTGATGATAAACCTAGATAGCATAAATCAGATTCAAATACCCTTCTATTATACTTAGTGGGTTAGTTTAGAATTTGGGATATATTCAATACTGATTTCACCATGATGATTGCTTTTTTTTTTTTTTTAAATAAGTCACTTGGAAAAAAAAAAAGGTTTATGTAAACTTATTAAACATTAACTGACTGACATGGTCCCAATCAATGCAACTTATTCAATATATCATTCAATCAATTATCAACCTATACAACCCATTCAGAAGCACCACAATTCCCTAGTTACATTTTTTTCACGAAGCAAATTGCTTGGAAACTTGGATTTCAAAGTCATTCTGAGATCCAAGAGAGATATTGTTTGTAAAAAGGGCCCTGCATGCTTTTTTTTCCTGGTGTTGTCCACTCAAGATATTCTATATCCATAGGCCATACTAGGGCTTACGATATGGACATCATAGAGGGCAGTACTCACTCAGAACTCCTTTCTACTAGTCCGAAAGCACCTCTAGTTATGGAGGAATTGTACAATGTTTTATAAGGTCACCCATTATTTTTAATCAATGTGTAATACTATGTTTTCCAGTACAGTCCAGTAGCTAGACCTCATTGTGGCAGGAGATGCTTTATAAAAAGGGATCATTCAAATGGGTAAGCCCTTTAAATTATGTGGATTTTCTTAGGGTTCCATGCTCTAGAATAGTTTTAGAACCCGTTAATAAGTATGTTACAACTTACCAAATAGAATTACTATAGATAAAATGCAAGTCCTGGAAATAGATTTTTAAAAATAATACCTAGAATAATTTAATTAGAAACCCATTGGGGCATATTTATAAAAAGTGTCACTTCGCAACATCTTTGCACCTACAGTGTCAACACCACACCACCAAACTGTAAAGAAAACGTACAAATAACGGCAGTCAAATGTGTAACGTCCGTGGTCGCTGACCACGAACTCCTCCCATCCTGCCAACGCCTTTCTCTCCAGAGATGCCAGCACATGCGTCCGTCCTGTCCCGCAGTGACCACAGTGACCACTAGGGTGCGCTCGCTCAGACCAGCCTTAAAGAGCCAGAGCGCACACTCGTGTGAGATTGAGTTGATTGCTCCCAGATCACCCTGGACTATAAGAAGGGCCCTTCCCCTTCCTGCATTGCCTGAGCGTTGTTTGTACCTACCTGTGTCTGTCCTTGCAAATGGTCCCTTGAGTGTTTTCCAGTTCCCAGTGTTCCCGTTCCTGCTACCTGTATCCCGTGCTACCGTGTTCCTGTGCTGTACAGTGTTGGAGTCGTGTTGGGTCACCTACTACACCCGCTGTGTTTCATCGCACATGTTGTCTGCCTGCTGCCAGAGATCCAATCGTGCCTAAACCATCGTTACTGTCTGAAATGCCACAGGTACCTTATCCGAACTATAGACATTGACTTTGTACCCTGTTTGGCCAGCTGTTATACCTCTACGGCGGTACGACCCAGTGGGTCCGCACCCCGGTCATGACAAAGTGTATATGAGATTTTCAACTCTATATCTGTGCCAAAAAAACAGTCTGTACAACTATTTATGCAGGTTCTCCATAGTGTAATATATGATGACTCTTCCTATTTGGAGAATGTTGTCAGAACTTATAGATCAGGGCCAGTTTACGGGGGTGGCAAACTGGGCAATTGTCTCCTAGGGACTACAGGAATGGTTCCCAAGAATAACCTGAGAGTTGGGCATGGAAATTTTCACTGCCTTGGACCACCAGGAATTTTACTGTGAACACTTTATTGCCTTAGACCACCAATAGGTAGTATTATTTGGACACAGAAAGTTGTTTTATTTGGGCATTGAATGGCAGAAAAATGTGTGGAAAATGTATGGCACTGTTATGTGGGCACTGAATGGCTATACTATGTGGGCAGTGTATTAAAGTATTATTTGGCATTCTATGTTATTATTCATATATATATATATATATATATATATATATATATATATATATATATATAAGTCCAAATACAATGTCAGCCGCACAGCCTTATAAATCGTAGGTGGGTGCCGACCTGCCCAGGTCAGGGCTAACATACCTGCTGTAGTAGAATCCAAAAATCAGGCAGCACTCCAAGGTATAAGCAAAGTAGAAAAAGGTGCTTTATTGGTCCATATACACACGACGTTTCAGCTCAACACAGGAGCCTTTTTGAAAAAGGCTCCTGTGTTGAGCTGAAACGTTGTGTGTATATGGACCAATAAAGTACCTTTTTCTACTTTGCTTATACCTTGGAGTGCTGCCTGATTTTTGGATTCTATATATATGTATGTATGTATGTATGTATTTTTTAATTAAAACAATATACTAAAAATGGTGAGTGGGGGGGCTCTACTTTCCTTAGAGATCTATAAAATGTTAATATGTAGCTGTGATGCTGGCCCCGAACAACATTGATTTTTACTTCCACTAGTGAAAAGGCATGGCAGGAAAATGACATGCAGTCCTGTGCTTAATAACACATTATATTCATGGTGACATTCCTTGAGAACAATTGCAGCCATGTAGTAATATCTTTTATCCCAAAAACATTAGAATTGAAATTCCTACTGTAGTGATGTATATATTGCCAACGATGAAGAGAGCACCTTTTATACCAGCTCCCTGACATACGGAAACATATGGCTTGCGGCTTCATTAATCAGTTTAATGTCGAGCTGTTCCTCAAGGCTCATCATTAATTTTGTATGTATAAGATAATTATATACACCTGAAAGTGGAAAATCTTCAGGAGTCATTTCTTATCTTTCTGTCATAGATCTTACTGAATAATGACAGGTATTTTTCATTACATGCACAATTGATATGTCTTCACTTCAGCACGTAATTTATTAAAATAATGTCTACAGTACAGCTCATTCCTAATGTAATCGGTTTTATATGTATGTTCGGCACTTGTAAGACTGAACCAACTCAGTTCTTTCTAGATAGTTGGTAAAAGAAATAATTTCTGTGCTGAAACCCTGAACTTAAAAGGCAACTCCACCCAAAATGGTAATGAAAAATGTTTTAATGCTTTTTCTAATGTTCTACTGCTCCAAAAATTGTTAAAGAGTAGGTTCACCTTTAAACCTCGTCACTGGGAATGAAGGTGCAATATCATTCTCCTGCGCACCATACACCTTTGTCTTATAATGCAGAGATCTTTGGATCCCTGAGTCTGTTGGGAAAGCCTCCCATTCAATGCAATGGAACTGTTATGTGCATTTTTACTATCTTGATAAAATGTGAAGATGTTTAATGGTTAGCTTTTTAGGTTTAGGTTGGCATTTTGAGGGAAAGTTAACCTTTTAAGTTTGAGTTGGCATTTTGAGGTATTTTAAACTCATAAATGTGGAGCTTTCTTAAGATGAAAGGACTTTATCCAATGTAAATTATAAAACATATTGCTTCTTACTTCCATTCTAATAGATTTGGATTCACATTTAAACAATGTGACTTTAAGTGACATGTCCAATATGATCTAGTTATCACCTAATTGCTATAGCACTGTTCACATAAGCCATGGGACTGTTTAATGTGATGTCACATTGGATGACATGACACCTGCAACTGCATTATTGACATTGCTCATGGAGCAAGAGGAGCCAGAGGCAAAATTTTGATTACGTGTTTTGTTTCAAAGGGTATTTATTGGTTTGTAAGTGTACAGAAAGTGCAAACAAGCACAATGCAAAAACAGTGACCCAACGCAGGGGGCAATTCAGGAATCTTAAAGGAAAAAAAAAGAACGTAAGAAAAAAGGAATATAAAGAAATAACAAATAACAGGAGATATCTCTAAGCGATAAATAAAATGGTAATAGCGTTTTAAGCCTACATAAGGCAGTATGAGGCAAAACACATATGCATCATCACATAGAAATAGGGAATCATATATGGACAGTGACATCAGGGGCTCCCTCTAGGAGCCGAATACCCAGCCAGTGAGTCGGCAACGTTCTGGCTGGGGATTCCACTCCTAGAGGGAGCCCCAATGGCGCTATATACAGGGAATGGGTGTGTGGTACTATCTACAAGGGTGTGTGTGTGGCACTATCTACAAGGGGGGCCTGTGTGGCACTATTTTCAGGGGGCTGTCTGGCACTATCTACATGGGGCTGTGTGGCACTATCTACATGTGGCTGTGTGACACTATCTAAAGAGGGCACTGTGGCGCTATTTACAGAAGACACTGTGGCGCTATCTGCGGAGGGCACTGTGGCATTATCTAGGGAGGGCACTGTATATATGGGGACAAAAACTGTAGGGCTAATTTTTATATGGGGGCACAAACTGGGGGCCTAACTTCTATATGGGGGCACGAACTGGGTGCCTAACTTCTATATAGGGCCTTGCCTCCACACCTTATTATATAGCTCTATTGTGTAGTTAGGAAATGCCTCTATTTTCTCTAATATGACTATTTTACCCACCCAACGTTTGAATTTATGAAGAGATAGGCTGGCTGCCTTCCACTTCGAGGCAATGTGTTTACGGGCCGCCAAAAGTATATATTTTGCAAATTTAAAAGGTGCATGACAAAGACCCGTAGTCTAATCTCCCAATAGACATATCGAAGGCACTTTATGAAATGTTGAACCTAAAACATCTGATAGCATCACACAAATAGAGTTTCAAAATCTACTCACTATATGGAAAGCCCACCAAGTGTGATACATGGACCCAATAAATCCACAGTTACTAAAGTAGGTGGGTGAATCCATCGGGTAGATGGCATGGAGGATAGGTCCTATGAAGAACCTTTATAGACCTGTAATGACGGGGTAGGGAGACAGACAGGTGAGCACTAATCTACCTGCCACTCAGTCCCTGCCTACTTGCAACGGCCCATCCTAGGCGACGGCGTACAACTGGGCGACGGTCCCTACGCTCAATAAGTGCACGACAGACAAACAGACAAGGGTACACAGAAGCTATAGGAAATGGGGCAGTTACCCACGGCAACACAGTGAGCAACAAGAGTAGTGAACGAGCCGAGTCAAACCAGGAGTGCACGAGGTACAAATCGCAGAGCAGGAGTGTAGTCAGTAAAGCCAGGGTCAAAAATGAAGCAAGGTCAATAATCATAGCAAGAGCAGCAGAGCCAGGAAACAGAAAAGAATCACAGGCAAAGGAGGAGCAGGAAATGCAGGTATAAATAGACAGAGGGCGGGAGCTAGCTCCGTCTGGCCAGGCTGTGATAGGCTCTCCCACTCCTCAGCCTCCCAGCCTGACTGGTAGAAGATCGTGTCACTCTCTCAGACTTAGAAGCAGGTGCAGACTGATTACCCACGGCCACGGGCATCGACACAGAAGCTGTGTCTGGCAGATCCTTTACAGTACCCCCCCTTTTAAGAGGGACCACTGGACTCTTTCTAGGTGGACCTGGCTTTACCCGCTACGCTCCTGCTCTGCAATTTGTACCTCGTGCACTCCTGGTTTGACTCGGCTCGTTCACTACTCTTGTTGCTCACTGTGTTGCCGTGGGCAACTGCCCCATTTCCCTGAGCTTCTGTGTACCCTTGTCTGTTTGTCTATCGTGCACTTATTGAGCGTAGGGACCGTCGCCCAGTTGTACGCCGTCGCCTAGGATGGGCGGTTGCAAGTAGGCAGGGACTGAGTGGCGGGTAGATTAGGGCTCACCTGTCTGTCTCCCTACCCCGTCATTACATAATCACAGGCAAAGGAGGAGCAGGAAATGCAGGTATAAATAGACAGAGGGCGGGAGCTAGCTCCGTCTGGCCAGGCTGTGATAGGCTCTCCCACTCCTCAGCCTCCCAGCCTGACTGGTAGAAGATCGTGTCACTCTCTCAGACTTAGGAGCAGGTGCAGACTGATTACCCACGGGCGTCGACACAGAAGCTGTGTCTGGCAGATCCTTTACAAGACCTTTATGTACAGCACTCAGCTATCTCCGGCAGTGCTATAGCGAATGAATTAAGAAGCAGGGCGCATGCTCGACCTGCAGCTCCATTCATGCAGAGGAACGGGACCCCTATTCTCGTGATTGGTGAGGGTCTGGCAGGGCTTAATTGAAGCACAATAATGGCAGACATGGGGGCCTTTATTAGGCTCCCAGGCTGCCATGACACCCATCAGCACAATACGATTGCGATGGGCTGATGGGCTATCGGAGGGCCGTCCCCCTCTTTTTAATGGCTTGGATTCCGTGGTCACTATTGACCACAACATCTACAGTAAGAGGCTAAATGGACGGGAGTTATCTCTGATGCCGGCCATTGCAGGGAGGTGTGAGTCGACAGCCACTGACTATGGAGCGGGCTCAGCCCGTGAACTTGCTCCATACTTCCCCATGGCGGGTGTCACTTACCAATACTTTTCACGGCAGTCACTAAGGGGCCTTAGGCTAGGCCATTGCCTTTTCACAGCGGCCCAGTCTAAGTCCTGCACGGGGCTCCTGCTCCAACGGACGCGACCAAAGTTTACTTTGATCGTGACCGTTTAACCCGTTAAATGCTGCGGTCGATAGCAACCCCGTCATTTAAATCATTTACAAAGGGAGGGAGCTCACTCTCTCACCCATCGGTGGCCCACAAATGCAATAGTGGGCATCCGATGGGGTGCCATGGCAGTCGGGGGGCTGTTAAAGGCCCCAAGGTCTGCCCTAGACATATGCCTATTAGGCATATTGTAAAGGATCTGCCAGGCACAGCTTCGGGGTTAACGCCCATAGATAATCAGTCTGCACCTGCTTCTATGTCTGTGAGACTGACTTCATCTTCCACCACTCAGGGTGGCAGGCTCAGGAGTGGGAGAACCTATCACAGCCTGGCCAGACGGAGCTAGCTCCCGCCCTCTGTCTATTTATACCTGCCTTTCCTGTTCCTCCTTTGCTTGTGATTCTTCTCGTTTGGTTTCCTGGCCCTGCTGCAGCTTCTTGTACCATTGTCCTTGCTTCATATTGACGCTGGCTTGCTGACTACTCTCCTGCTCTGCGTTTGGTACCTCGTACACTCCTGGTTTGACTCGGCTTGTTTACTACTCTTCTGCTCTGTGTTTGGCACCTCGTACTCTCCTGGTTTGACTCGGCTTGTTCACTTCTCTTGTTGCTCACTGTGTTGCCGTGGGCAACTGCCCCTTTCTCCCCCAAGCTCTCTGTACCCTTGTCTGTTTGTCGTGCACTTATTGAGCGTAGGGACCGTCGCCCAGTTGTACCCCGTCGCCTAGGGCGGGTCGTTGCAAGTAGGCAGGGACTGAGTGGTGGGTAGATTAGGGCTCACTTGTCTGTCTCCCCACCCCCGTCATTACACATATCCTAATAGATTGCCTGTTAGATTTACACTGACAGGCAATAATGTTTTGGTATACTAAGTATATCAAAGCATTATAGAAGCGATCTAAAGAATGCATAGTAAAGTCCCCTAGTGGGCTTAATAAAATAAGTACTAAATGTGAAATAAAAATTATTAAGAAAAATTACAGTAATAAAATAAATGAAACCATTTTTTTTCAATTAAAAAGTGGTTTTATTTAGTAAAAGTGTAAAAAAGAAATAAAACTACACATTTATGCTATCACCGCGACCATAATGACGCAAACAATAAAGTTAATATGTAATTTAAATTGCAAGGTGAACACCGTAAAAAAAAAGCAAAAAACAATGACGAAATTGCTATTTTTTTCTATTGCCCCCCAGAAAAGTAATAATAAACGTTAATTAATAAGTCCCATGTGCTCCAAAACAGTACCAATCAAAACTACGTCTCGTCTAGAAAACAACAAGCCCTCATATCACTACATTGACAGAAAAATAAAAAAAATTAAGTCTCTTGGAAAGCAACGATGCAAAAACAAATAATTTTAGTTCAAACTGTTTTTATTGTGCAAAATTAGTAAAAGATAAAAAACCTATACATATCTAGTATCATCGTAATCGTACCGATCTATAGAATAAAGGTAATGTGTTATTTACGCCGCACAGTGAACGGCGTGAATTTAAAACACATAGATCCATGGCGGAATTTCAGGGGTTTTTTCTATTCCCCCCCAAAAAAAAGTTTGTAAAAGTTAATCAAATAATTATATGTACCCCAAAATAGTGCCATTAAAATGTACACCTAATCCCACAAAAAACAAGTCCTCATACAGCTATGTCGACGGTAGAATAAAAAATGTATAGCTCTTTGAATGCGACTATAGGAAAATGAAAAAAATAGCTTGGTCATTAGGGCCTAAAATAGGCTGGTCACTAAGGGGTTAACTAATGTAAAGGATTTAGATATTCAGTTTTTTGGCTGCATTTATTTTATTGACAGGAAACATTTTCCAGTCATTAAAAAAACAAACAAACACAAAAACACAACATACCCCAAGAGCATCAAAAGCTGCACCAAAAGCTTCATCAATAACTGAATGTATAAAACCAGACCCAATCTAACTTAAAAAAATATAAACAAAAATAAATGACACACATATATATATAATTTAAACAGTCGTATTGATGTAAAATCCAGAATCTGAGGCATTGATATCTCATCTTTCCTTTTTTTATTTCTGTAATATACCGTTTTATGTTCTTCACTGTGTATAATAATGTTGGGTAACACATCTATGGATTTATGAGAACCTTTAGAGTAACCTTCACTTTCTTTTCTAAAAACTGTCAAAGTTATAAATATCAATCAAACCCCCCTTCCTTATTCATTTACTTTACAATGTTTGTGTAGGTATGCAATATGTATGGTCTGTATAGTTGCCCTATATTCATTCTGAACTAAACACATAACAGCAGCATTATTATGTTACAATTTCATGTCTGACCTGTGACCTTATATATCTTGCCTGACCGCTCTCCTTTTTTATTCTACATTTCACCAAAAATTGCTTTTTTTCACTGCATTGCCCTTTGAGGATTATAACATCGCTTGCTGCCTCTACTTAAATATCTGTCCACTATCAGTAAAGCTTTATCATATTCCAAGGGCACTTGACGGACAAAGGAAAACTGCTGAAATGAGATCATTATATTGTCTTATTTCTCCTTTAACTTATATTTCATTCTCTTGATGTGACTTAAAGATATGCAACATATTTATATTTTATACACTATATTATATACTATAAATGTCAAATAGATAATGAGGCATTTCATCTGACATACAAGTTGAGCAATTTTTTTGTGCTTTGAATAACTCCGAGTTAAGCTGTAACCCGGTGTGTTTTCTGCCATGCTACTGGAACACCAAAGACGAAATATCATGATGAGTTGTGTTAGACCACAAAGCAATGTCTGCTACATTGACAAAATTGACATACTCACTACATCTGTACTCTATTTCTATATTCCAATATTCATTTAGAGAGCATTCCTTCTCTTTAAGTTATTAAGGGATAACCCAATTAGTGCTAAAACATCCGATTATTAGTCACCAATTGGGGTAAAACTGCAAACAGGGTTTTATTGTAGTCTGTAACCATGGAGACACAAGTCAGATTAGGAGATCTATACACAAAACAGTAAGATATTTTTTAATCAAAACAATTTGTTTGATTCTCTATTTTAGATGTGTTGGAACAATAAATTATTGCAAAAGTGTAAATACCTGTAAAGGATCTGCCAGGCACAACTTCTGTGTATACGCCCATAGGTAATCAGTCTGCACCTGAGTCTATGTCTCTGAGACTGACTCCATCTTCCACCACTCAGGATGGCAGGCTTAGGAGTGGGAGAGCCTATCGCAGCCTGGCCAGACGGAGCTAGCTCCCGCCCTCTGTCTATTTATACCTGCCTTTCCTGTTCCTCCTTTGCTTGTGATTCTTCTCGTGTGGTTTCCTGGCCCAGCTACAGCTTCTACTATTTGATCCTGCTCCATACTGACCCTGGCTTACTGACTACTCTCCTGCTCTGCGTTTGGTACCTCGTGCACTCCTGGTTTGACTCGGCTCGTTCACCACTCTTGTTGCTCACGGTGTTTCCGTGGGCAACTGCCCCATTTCCCTTAGCTTTGTGTACCCTTGTCTGTTTGTCTCGTGCACTTACTGAGCGTAGGGACCGCCGCCCAGTTGTACCCCGTCGCCTAGGGCGGGTCGTTGCAAGTAGGCAGGGACAGAGTGGCGGGTAGATTAGGGTTCACTTGTCCATTTCCCTACCCCTATCATTACATAATCACAAGACCATATACCTAGTCTACCCTGGTCCCTGACACTACTATGGACCCCCTTGAGACCCTGGCCCAGCAAATGCAGGGTCTCTCCCTACAGGTCCAGGCCCTGGCTCAGAGGGTCAACCAGCCTGACGCTACCATGGTAGTGCCCCTCACCTCACCTCTTGAACCCCACCTCAAGTTGCCTGACCGGTTCTCAGGGGACCGGAGGACTTTTCTCTCCTTTCGGGAGAGTTGTAGGCTCTACTTTCGCTTAAAGCCTCACTCCTCAGGTTCTGAGAGCCAGCGGGTGGGTATAATTATGTCCCGGCTCCAGGAAGGGCCCCAAGAGTGGGCCTTCTCCTTGGCTCCTGACGCCCCTGAACTTTCCTCCGTTGATCGTTTCTGTTCTGCTCTCGGACTCATTTATGATGAGACTGACAGGACTGCCTTTGCCGAGAGTCAGCTGGTGACCTTACGTCAGGGTAAGAGACCTGTTGAGGAGTATTGTTCTGACTTTAGGAAGTGGTGCGTAGCTTCTCGGTGGAATGACCCTGCCTTAAGCTGCCAGTTTAGGTTGGTTCTGTCGAATGCCCTGAAAGACCTGCTAGTTAGCTATCCCTCTTCTGACTCCCTAGACCAGGTTATGGCTTTAGCGGTACGACTTGACCGACGTCTCAGGGAACGTCAACTTGAACATTTTTGTGTTTTCCCCTCTGACTCCCCCATGATGCCTCCCGAGGTCCCATTGCTTCGCTCTTCCACGGAAGACTCAGAGGTACCTATGCAACTCGGGGCCTCCGTGTCCCCCCGACAACGTAGAGAGATCCGCAGGAAGAATGGTCTCTGCTTCTATTGTGGGGATGACAAGCATCAAGTGAACACCTGTCCTAAGCATAAGAATAAGCAGCCGGAAAACTTCCGCGCCTAAGTGATCATCGGGGAGGTCACTTGGGCGCACAGGTATTTCCCGTAAATATGAAACGTAATAAAATCTTGCTTCCCTTTCAGGTCTCTTTTGGTGGTAGGTCTGCTACCGGCAGTGCCTTCGTGGATTCAGGGTCCTCTGCTAATATCATGTCTGTGGAATTTGCTATGTCTCTAGCTATGCCTTTGATTGATTTGCCTAAACCTGTCCCGGTAGTGGATATCGACTCCACTCCTCTTGCTAATGGTTATTTTACACAGCATACCCCTGTTTTTGAACTCCTTGTTGGCTCCATGCATTTGGAGCAGTGCTCTGTACTGTTGATGCAGGGATTATCGTCCGATTTGGTTTTAGGCCTTCCCTGGTTGCAGTTGCATAATCCCACGTTTGACTGGAATACTGGGGAGCTTACCAAATGGGGTAATGAATGCTTGACGTCATGTTTTTCTGTTAATTCTATTTCTCCCCCTGAGGAGGTGAGCACGCTACCTGAGTTTGTTCAGGACTTCGCTGATGTTTTCTCTAAGGAGGCCTCCGAAGTGTTACCTCCTCATAGGGAATACGATTGCACTATCGAATTGGTACCAGGAGCAAAGCTCCCTAAGGGTAGGATATTTAATCTTTCTTGTCCCGAACTTGAAGCCATGAGAGAGTATATCCAGGAATGCCTGGCCAAGGGTTACATTCGCCCCTCTACTTCTCCGGTAGGTGCTGGCTTCTTCTTCGTAGGGAAGAAGGATGGTGGTCTTAGGCCATGCATTGACTACCGTAACTTGAATAAGGTCACTGTAAGGAACCAGTATCCCCTTCCTTTGATTCCTGATCTCTTTAATCAGGTTCAGGGGGCCCAATGGTTCTCTAAGTTTGATTTACGGGGGGCGTATAACCTTATCCGCATCAAAGAGGGGGATGAGTGGAAGACTGCGTTTAACATGCCCGAAGGTCATTTCGAATACCTCGTCATGCCCTTTGGGTTGTGTAATGCTCCTGCGTTCTTCCAGAATTTCATAAATGAGATTTTAAGAGATTACCTGGGGGTATTTCTTGTAGTGTACCTTGATGACATACTGGTGTTTTCCAAGGACTTGTCCTCCCACATTAAACATGTCAGGAAGGTGCTCCAGGTCCTTCGGGAAAACAAACTGTTTTCGAAAACCGAAAAATGTGTGTTTGGGGTACAGGAGATACCATTTTTGGGTCAAATCCTCACTCCTCATGAATTCCGCAAGGACCCCGCCGAGGTCCAGGCTGTGGCGGAATGGGTCCAACCTGCCTCCCTGAAGGCGTTACAGTGTTTCTTGGGGTTCGCTAATTATTACAGGAGATTTATTGCTAACTTCTCGGTCATCGCTAAGCCTCTTACGGACCTCACTCGCAAAGGTGCTGATCTCCTCCACTGGCCTCCTGAGGCTGTCCAGGCTTTTGAGGTCCTTAAGAAGTGCTTTATCTCGGCCCCGGTGCTGGTTCAGCCCAACCAAATGGAGCCATTTATCGTGGAAGTAGACGCATCCGAGGTGGGAGTGGGGGCTGTCTTGTCCCAGGGTACCAGGTCCCTCACCCATCTCCGTCCCTGTGCCTACTTCTCCAGGAAGTTTTCGCCCACTGAGAGTAACTATGATATTGGCAACCGCAAACTTTTAGCCATTAAATGGGCATTTGAAGAGTGGCGCCACTTCCTGGAGGGGGCTAGGCACAAGGGAACGGTCCTTACTGACCACAAGAATCTGGTTTTCATAGAATCTGGCCGGAGGCTAAACCTGAGACAAGCTCGATGGGCGCCATTTTTTTACCAGATTCAACTTTTTGGTTACCTATAGGGCTGGGTCTAAAAATATTAAGGCCGATGCACTGTCGCGTAGCTTCATGGCCAGCCCTCCTTCGGAGGAAGGTCCTGCTAGTATTTTACCTCCTGGTATAATCATTTCTTCTATTGATTCTGATTTAGTCTCTGAAATTGCGGCTGATCAAGGTTCAGCTTCCGGGAACCTTCCTGAGGACAAGCTGTTTGTTCCCCTGCAATTCCGGCTAAGGGTACTTAGGGAAAATAATGACTCAACACTATCTGGTCATCCAGGCGTCCTGGGTACCAAACACCTCATTGCCAGAAACTATTGGTGGCCTGGGTTGCCTAAAGACGTTAAGGCCTACGTCGCCGCTTGTGAGGTTTGTGCTAGGTCCAAGACTCCCAGGTCCCGACCAGCGGGCTTACTACGTTCTTTGCCCATTCCCCAGAGACCTTGGACCCATATCTCCATGGGTTTTATCACCGATTTGCCTCCATCTCAAGGCAAGTCGGTGGTGTGGGTTGTAGTAGACCACTTCAGTAAGATGTGCCACTTTGTGCCCTTAAAGAGACTACCCAATGCCAAGACGTTAGCTACCTTGTTTGTCAAACACATCCTGCGTCTTCATGGGGTCCCTGTCAATATTGTTTCGGATAGAGGGGTACAATTTGTTTCATTGTTTTGTAGAGCCTTCTGTAAAAAGTTGGAGATTGATCTGTTCTTCTCCTCTGCCTTCCATCCTGAAACTAATGGCCAAACTGAGAGGACTAATCAATCTCTAGAACAATATTTAAGGTGTTTTATCTCTGACTGTCAATATGATTGGGTCTCATTCTTTCCCCTCGCCGAATTTTCCCTTAATAACCGGGTCAGTAACTCGTCAGGGGTCACCCCCTTTTTCTGTAATTTTGGGTTTAATCCACGGTTCTCCTCCGTTTCACCTGGTAGTTCCAACAATCCCGAGGTAGAGGTCATTCATCGGGAACTGTGCACAGTCTGGGCCCAGGTTCAGAAGATCCTGTCTCCTTCTGACTGGAGTTGCCCCCATCTTTTCGAATACACGACGTGTTTTATGCCTCCCTCCTTAAACGCTGCTCCCCGTCCTTGGCTCCCTCGAGGAAACCTCCTGTTCCCGTTCTCACCCCTGAGGGGGTGGAATTCGAGGTGGCCAAGATTGTGGACAGCAAGATGGTCCAAGGCTCCCTCCAGTACCTGGTCCATTGGAGAGGATACGGGCCTGAGGAGAGGACTTGGGTACCCGCCCGGGATGTTCACGCTGAGGTATTGGTCAGGAAGTTCCACCTTCGTTTCCCCAATAAACCAGGTCCACTTAGAAAGGGTCCGGTGGCCCCTCATAAAAGGGGGGGTACTGTAAAGGATCTGCCAGGCACAACTTCTGTGTATACGCCCATAGGTAATCAGTCTGCACCTGAGTCTATGTCTCTGAGACTGACTCCATCTTCCACCACTCAGGATGGCAGGCTTAGGAGTGGGAGAGCCTATCGCAGCTTGGCCAGACGGAGCTAGCTCCCGCCCTCTGTCTATTTATACCTGCCTTTCCTGTTCCTCCTTTGCTTGTGATTCTTCTCGTGTGGTTTCCTGGCCCAGCTACAGCTTCTACTATTTGATGCTGCTCCATACTGACCCTGGCTTACTGACTACTCTCCTGCTCTGCGTTTGGTACCTTGTGCACTCCTGGTTTGACTCGGCTCGTTCACCACTCTTGTTGCTCACGGTGTTTCCGTGGGCAACTGCCCCATTTCCCTTAGCTTTGTGTACCCTTGTCTGTTTGTCTCGTGCACTTACTGAGCGTAGGGCCTAGAGCGTTGTACCCCGTCGCCTAGGGCGGGTCGTTGCAAGTAGGCAGGGACAGAGTGGCGGGTAGATTAGGGCTCACTGGTCCGTTTCCCTACCCCTATCATTACAATACCCTTTTATTTCTCCATCCTTTACTTTTGTGCACCCTACTGCCACTTTAACATCCTTCCTCCAATCTGAAAAACAACAGTTATAGACGTGTCCTTCCAACAAAATATGTTTTAATAGAGACAATAATATTCATAAAAGGAATTTCCCTAATTACACATTAGCTGTGTATCTAAAATGGCAAAAGATATTTCTGAGATTAGATACAGGATGAGTAGCAGCCAAGAAGTCATTACTAAGACAAGAAAATAAACAAGAAAGAAGTTTCCACTAGAACTAAGAAACAGGACATCAGAGATGGTTTTATGTATTGATGAGACTGAATCTGAGATCTTTGGAAGTGACAGAGAGCAGAATGTACAACACTTAAGCAATGAACAGCTCTTTGAACCATGTCTGCAGCCATCAGTCAGACATGGTGGAGGATCAGTACTAGTTTGGGGATATATAAAAACATCTGGAGTAGGTGATTTGTTTTTTATTGAAAGCATCATGAATGCTGATAAGTACACAAATGTTAATTCATCATAATTGTAATCTCTGGAAAACATCTGACCGGGAACAAATGTAATGCTGCAGCAGGATAACCACCCCAAGCAACTGCTGTAAAGATCAAGACGCACTTATCAAATAAAGAAGAGCTGGTGTCCTCAAAAAGACCATTCACCCAAAAGCTCAGAACTCATTGTCACGTTGGGTACATGGACCCACTGGGCCATACTGCCTTGACGGTATGGCAGCTGACCAACAGGACACAGGTCACAGTCTATAGTTCGTATAGTGTACCTGTGGTAGCTCAGACAGTAGCAAGAAAGGCTCGGCTGGGACTAGGCAGCAGGCAGGCTCCAGGCATGGTGTAGCAAAACAGGCATGATATACACCACAGCACGACTTCAGCTCAACACTGTACTTGACCAGGATAGCACGGGATACAGGTTACAGGTAGAAGGAATGGGAAACACTGGGAACTAAGAAACACTAGGACATAATTTGCTTAGACAGACTAGGGTATGACAACAATGCTCAGGCATTGCAGGGAGGAGCACAGCCCTACTTATAACCCAGGGCACTCTGGGAGCAATCAGCTCAATCTCCCACCTGTGTGCACTTTGGCTCTTTAAGTCTGGACTGAGCTCGCGAGCGCACCCTGGTAGTCACTGTGGAACAGGATGGCCACATGTGCAGACATCTCTGGAGAGAAGGGCGTAGACTAGATGGAAGGCACTCGTGGTCAGCGAACACAGACGTTACAGTATCCCCCTCTTAGACCTCCTCCTCTTCGGACCAGAATGAAAGATAAACCTCTTAATGAGGGTAGGAGCATTGAGATTCTTTTCTGGCTCCCAGGACCTCTTTTCTGGACCAAACCCCTTCCAATCTACTAAATAAAAGGTTCTTCCACTTACTTTTTTAGTGTCCAGGATCTCCTTAACCCCAAAAGTCTCTGATGAACCGCTGGGATACACTGCAGGAGTGGAAGTCTTGGAGTAGCAGTTCAAGATCAACGGCTTCAGCAGGGAGACATGGAAGGAGTTGGGGATATTTAGGGTAGGAGGCAGCCGAAGCTTTTAGGAAATGGTTGATTTGTTGCCAAATCTCGAAGGGTCCAAGGAACCTGGGAGCAAACTTGTACGATGGCACCCTCAGCCGGATATTCCTAGTGGACAGCCAGACCTTAGTACCCCGAAGGAACTGGGGAGGCTCTCGTCTTCTTGTGTCTGCCTTTCTCTTCATGCGGTCGACCGCCAGCAGAATAGCAACTCGAGTCTGCTGCCAGATCTGTAGAAAGTCCCTGAATGCAGAGTCAGCTGCAGGCACATGGGACGTAGTGGAAACAGGAAGAGGTATACGAGGGTGTTGGCCATAGACAATGAAGAATTAACTCTTAGCGGTGGACTCTTTAGTATGGTTGTTGTAGGAGAACTCAGCCCAGGGAAGCAGCTGCACCCAGTCATCGTGCTGCCTGGATATAAAGTGTCATAGATAGTTCTCCATAATCTGGTTTATTCTCTCGACTTGACCATTGGACTGGGGATGGTAGGCAGAGGAAAAGTCCAACTTCATACCGAGGAGTACGCAGAGGGCTCTCCAGAACATAGAGGTGAACTGAACCCCCCGATCCAACACAATATGTAGAGGCAAGCCGTGCAGATGGAAGATGTGTTGGACGAAGAGATTGGCCAGTCAGGAAGCAGACGGTAGGCCGGTCAGTGGAACGAAATGAGCCATTTTGGAGAATCGGTCCACCCGCACCCAGACCGTACTGCAACCAGCAGAGAGAGGCAGGTACGTGACAAAGTCCATAGCAATATGTTGCCAGGGGGCATCGGGCACAGGCAACGGCTGGAGCAGGCCCGCCGGTTTGGAGTGGGCAACTTTATTTGCTGCGCACACCGTGCAGGAGGAGACAAAGTCCGTGATGTCTTTGGGCAATGTGGGCCACCAGAACTGACGAGCGATCAGGTCTCGGGTCTTACGAGCACCCGCGTGACCTGCCAATTTGGAACTGTGTCCCCAGCAGAGGATTCTTCTTCTGTCCGCCAGACGCACAAAAGTCCTCCCCGGGGAAATGTCTCTAACTTGCAGAGGGTTGACAAGGATGATGCAGGATGGGTTAATGATACACTGTGGAGACTCCATAGTGTCCTCTGTCTCGAATGACCTGGACAAGGCATCTGCCCTCACATTCTTGTCGGCCGGACAGTAGTGGAGCTCAAACTGGAACCGGGCAAAGGACAGCGACCACCTGGCCTGACGAGGATTCAGTCACTGGGCCGTCTGGAGATAGGTGAGGTTTTTGTGGTCCGTAAATATCAAGATAGGATGAACTGCGCCCTTTAATAGATGTCTCCACTCCTCCAGAGCCAATTTGATGGCCAGTAACGCCCAATCCCCAATCAAGTAGTTGCGTTCTGCGGAAGAGAAGAGCTTAGAGTAACAGCTGCATACAATTGACTTGCCCTTGGAACCTCTCAGGAACAGGAGTGCACCAGCACCGACAGAGGAGGCGTCCACCTCCAACGAAAACTGTTGAGAAACATCTGGATGATGGAGGATAGAGGCTGATGTGAAGGCACTTTTCAGGCTATTGAATATGGACTCTGCTTCTGGAGTCCACACCTTGGCCCTTCTTATAACCCAGGGTGCTCTGGGAGCAATCAGCTCAATCTCCCACCTGTGTGCGCTTTGTCAACTTAAGTCTGGACTGAGCTCGCGAGCGCATCCTGGTGGTCACTGTGGAACATGCGCAGACATCTCTGGAGAGAAGGGCGTCGACTGGATGTAAGGAGTTCGTGGTCAATGACCACGGACGTTACACTCATCATCAGTAAATAATGACAAAAATGCTCCCAACTTCTAAGACTGAACTTTGCAGGTGTTTACAGGAAGCATGGAATATGTTACCCCATTCTGCTACAAATTATGTCATGCTGTCAGCATCTGTCCATCAAATTACATCACTTACTATCTCTCTCTCTAACCACAGAGTCTTGTTTCCTAACAAGTGACCTCAGTGTTGTGGTCATAGTAATTCATACAGGCGCCTGGGAGAGAACAGGCCAGGGAGGTTCCATCAATAAAGTCAGAAACAGTTGTGGAAGATGAATGCCAGTTACGGGCTAGGTTAGGAGGAAGCTTGAACTAGGGTAAAAAATGCTAAAAAGTTGAAAAAAAAAAGGCGGTACTTTTCCCAGGTCATTTCCCCTGAGCAGCTTCTTTAGCAATCGCTGACAACGTAGTCTAAATCAAATGCAAAACAGCAAACAATAAACACCTTTACAAAATACAGGTTGCTGTTCTAAGTAGGTTTAAATGATCAGGGATCCTCAGACATAGTCTAAGCACCAATTAGCTGACATGTTCCTGTCCCTTTAAGATGTCATTTTGCGCATGCGTTGCTTTGGAGAGCGTGGTGGCGGAGGTGAGACAAGGGACCTTGGCCAGACAAGTAGTGGCACTTCAAGTGTATTAGTGCCATCAATAGAGAAGGCACAATTCCTATTCAACCCCTGATTATACTCACTTTGCTAACTTTCTACATGTACTACATCACACATGTTTACATAGGGTAGTTTAGGGCCTAGTGGTAGTATTCTATAATATCCCTGGGGGTCTAAAGTTGCTTAGCAGTTAGTACCTAGTAACTCTGGTAGTCTAAAGTGATAAACAGGTTAAAATGGATATCCATGGTGTTCTAGGATGGTTATGCGTTGATATGTTATATCCCTGATACTTAATTAGTTAACACTTGATATTGTATAATAATATATTAATATAGTTTATTATTTTATGGGCTAGGATGGCGAAGGGGGTTCATGGTTAATTTAATTTAATCCTCACAGGTTCAGAATTCTTCTGGGGTCAGAGCTCTGTTTTTCTGTTACTGCTCTTCAATTACCCTGTTAAATAAGAAAATTCTGTCTGCCTGCAGCTGCCACTAGAGGGAGCTCACTACGTATCTCTTCATACAGCTCTCATTGAACGCAGTCATAAATCAAAATGCTTAGAGCTCAGCTAGTGGCAATATAAATAATTTTTAAATGTAACTAGATTTTGTGACTTCAACTGCTCCCACCACTAGGTTTGCCTATAAGACTAAATGCATTTTAAGCCAACAAACTGGCAGGGAATAGGCCAAGGGTCAAGGAGGGAGAGGGGGAAGAAAACAACATGCCCTTCTGTCTATTATGTTTGTATAGCGTGGAAAAAAAGACACACTCAGACTTATTTCTTCGCCCCCAGTTTGCATATGTGATGTAGTGCAATGAAGTCATGTATATCGGTTTACCTGGTGCTGTATTTCACAGGTAGCCGGGTAGTTGTTCCGTTCTGGGCCGTCGTTGAATCACATGATCTTTAGTCTACCTCCCTGTGTCCTAGAGTGTCTTCTGTAGGGACCGTAAGTCAGCGTCTCATTTTAATATCTATACCAATAAAGGCCACAAAGAGCAAAATTATCGTCCACGTATATCAATACATAGTATAACTATAAACATATATGTAGACATGTTTGTATCTGTCATGATCACAGGGTATGTGGACCCACTAGGCTGCTACGCCATAGCGGAGAGGCAGCTGACCAGGTCACAGTCTATACGAAAGTCAGTAATAGATAGTAACGATTAGGTTCCTGAACTAGTCCATATGGTGGCTGTGGCTTCAGCACGGATGGAGGCCCATGCAGCAGGTAGTGTCAGACGTGGCGGGCAGTATCCGATGTGGCAGAAGACACTGGACGTGGCTGAAGACACTGGACGTGGCAGAAGACACTGGACAAGGCAGAAGACACTGAACGTGGCAGAAGACATTGGACGTGGCAAACGACAGCAGGTGCAGTAGACACGACTCCAACACTAGTAGGCACAGGAACAAGAACAGCACGGGATACAGGAACAGGTAACAGGGCACGGGTAACAACTGGAATGGGAAACACTAAGGGACCATTTACAAGACAGACTGGGAAAACTAACAATGCTCAGGCAAGGATCAGAAGGGCTGGGGCCTTCTTATAGACCAGGAAATCATGGGCCGTTGATAATGATGATTTCCTGATGTGCGCGCGCTGGCCCTTTAAGGCTGGGCACGAACGTGCGAGCGCATCCTACGGGACACAGCAGAACGGAGCGGAAGTGAGCGCTGGTGTCTCCTCGGAAGGAGATGGGACCGGCGCTCACGGATCCATGGCTGTAGGCGACAGGAGGTGAGTAAACCCGACGGCCCGTGGCCATGGACACTACAGTATCAAAATAAAAAATAACTAATAGCACACAATTTGTACCATACACAAATTCAATACTTTATTTGAAATAGCATGATAGCAAGTTGGCCATCAAAACCTATAATGACACACAATTAAAAAATTTAATATTGTTGTGGTAGTTAAGGGACCACAGTACATACAGTAAGAATCACAGTGAAAATAAAGCATGGTACAGCATTATATTCAAGGGAAGAAAAGTATATAAACTCAGTAAATCACTGCATATCGGTACACCTCCACAAAATACTAAATAGAGGCCCCAAACCGGGGCCCTAGATCAAATACCAACCCATATTCTGCATACTGTCCCCATAATACACACAAGACCACCACACTAAGAGCGTTTCATTCTAAGTCTATGAGCGCTTTAATGTGAGTCTCCTAGACTAGCATTGAGACACTGACCTCTGGTTCCTACATTAGACGCTGTAGGATAAAGAGAGTCAGACTAAAGATCAGCGGCCCGGAACAGTGCGGCTACCTGTGAAACACAGCACCAGGTAATCCGATACACATGACTACTGTACATTACACTACATCACATTTGCAAATGGGGGGGGGGGACGCCAAAGTACTTCTTTAAGTGATACCCTTTTCATTTTATATAAGATATAAATATATAAGAAAAAAGATGCTGGCTATCCTAAAACATTCTGGAGAGATTAAAGATGTCTTTCTCCAATAAAACAGAGAAAGCCAACACTTTGTGTAGCCCTTTAAGATGATGTCCCGGCACAATACAATCTTTTCTCTGCCTATGTGAGCATGAAAAACCAATGTTAAATTGTATACTTCATACAGCTGCAGGATTCATTTCATATGCGTCCCACAATTTCACGGTTAGTGTTTGTGTACACGGACAGATTAGGATGAAAGCAGAAGCAAGAAACAATGCATTTTCTCATAGATTATTACCTTGAGTGATGAGCAATGCAAAAGTATAAGGAATTGCTGTGTATGGTATACCAATATATAGATAAGAAGAAGAAATCATACATTTAATTCCATCTTCCCATCTGCTCGAAAGGTATTTGTTTTCCAATACTTTGATATAGGAATTTGAAAAATGTCAAAATGTTTGTCTCCCACTAATGTATTATATTTTTACTATGTCAGCCATGCATTAGCTCTTTGCCTTGGATGGACATGTCCTAATGTTTTAATGTCAGATACAGAAAATACTTATTGCTTCAAAAACAGTTTTAATAGAGATCACGCATGTAAAAAAACAATGGTGTCTATGCTTTATACATTGCTTAAATTACAACTCCAGAACTCCCCATAGATTACAGCTCGGGATGCAGCAATGTTCGAAAAAATAATCTCATGTTTCATTGAAAGAAAATTAATTCTCTTTCTTTTTAAATTCTGTTTTTATTCTGATCTTCCTGGCTGATAAATAGAATGCCACAAAAGGGATGTAAGGCCTTAAACACACGTATTATGAATCCATTCAAAGATTTGTTATATAGTGCACACATAGCATGCTATGGATCCATACTGAACCTCCATTTGCCTTAAATTTTTAGTTCTTGTTTTATTTATCATGGACTCCAAATGAATCAGTGAGAAAATAAAATTGTAACATGCTCCAACATTGCTTGTTAGGGAGAATACACAAAACAGTAGCACACAGATTGTCTATGAGTCCAGTGGCGGATCCCCATAGGGCCATTTAGTGCGGCCGCCCGAGGTTCCCCGGGGCCCAATGGCCATCCATATAATAAAAGCACATAGCAGTTTTGTCGCATTTTTGGCCACGAATCGTGGCAAAAAAACACGACAGAACTGCTTTGTGTTTAAGGCCCACGTAAGGGGGGTTTTCCAGTTGCCCAGAAAGCCCTCCCTGTGACCAGCACTGAAAGACCCTTTTATACTATAGGACTCAATTATATCCTTTGGCAGCAGTGGTGAGGCAAGGGAGCCATTGGTTCCCTTTCCAGCCATTTGGCGCTTTTTTTTTTATGCAGGCAGCCTGATGATGTAATCGCACCGCTTGCGTCACTCCGCTGGAGCAGGTCTGGTCAGAAGAGGCCTGCATTGCTGGAAGAGAGCATAGCACTGGAACGGGGACAGGTGAGTGTGGCGCTATCTACGGGGGGGGGGCAGTATGGCGCTATCTACAGGGGGTTGTGGCACTATTTACATGGGCAGTGTGGCACTATCTACAGGGGGGTGTGGCACAATCCACATGGGCAGTATAGCACTATTTACATGGGTAGTGTGGCATTCTCTACCTGGGCACTATGGCACTACCTGAATGGGCACTGTGTGTGGCACTATCTACATCGGCAGTGTGTGGCACTATCCACAGGGGGCAGTGTGGCACTATCTACGGAGGGCACTGTGGTACTATCCACAAGGGGCTGTGTGTGGCACTATCTACAGAGGGCACTGTCGCACTTTCTGCAGGAGGCACTGGCGCTATCTACAAGGGGAAGAGTATGGAAGTAACTGCAGGGGTCACTGTGGTACTATCTACAGGGGGTACTCACTATCTACAGGGGGCAATGTGTGGCACTATTCCACAAATAGTGCTAGTGTAGTCCAGGACTAATAGACAAATGGGTGTTATCATTCCCATTGTCAGGATGATGCGTCCCTACACTGTGTGATACTGTCAGCAATGGTTGGAAACTGTCAGTATGTAGGGACACAGCCCTTTGACAAGGGGAATCGTAATACACGTGTGTCAATGCTCGCACAGAAAGGTGGGGTTCACTATAGCTCTGGCGTGACAGGGCGGCAGTGGAGAAGGGGGGCCGCAGTTTGGGGAACAACCCAAGGCCTATAATCTACTTAATCCATTATTATATAAGTCTATAACACAAATTTATCTAGTCTTCCTGTGCTGTCATACAGGGTCAGTGCACTCAGCTTTGCTGGGTGCATGAGCCCCAGCAATGCACATTTTGGGGGACATTCAGGATCTATTTAAAGCTACATGTAACACCTCTGATAGACACCATCAGTAGTTGTTTCTCATCTGTTTAACTTGTAGAAGACTGACCAAGATACTATTCATATTGCAGAGAACCAAGAGACAAGCTGGTCATAGAGGGTCCCTGTACTGGAAAACCCTGCAATCAGGTGTTATTTCTGATGTATACTTTGGGTTACCACCATGCCAGTAAACCAGCAGCCCAGCCAGTATTTAAACTTTGAGGCCAGCTCCAGTGAAAAAAAGGTATAGCAATGCCAACTGCTGGTAATTTCACAAAATAAGATGTGTGCGTTTGCAATCAGATTACTTTGGATTGAATACTCCACCTTTGTCAAGCCCACCAGGCCCTAGGAACATCAACAGTGTCAGGACTAGTTCAAGTGTGGGACTGGCACCAACAGGCAGGGCAGCGCAGATCCAGAGGCAATCACATTCACCACGAACAACAACGTTGATTTTTTTTCTTTTGGGAGTCGGCTGCTATCTTCTGGATTAATCCAATAGTATTTGACTAGTAACACTCACCTCTCCCCACTCCTCTTCAGCTCTGGGCATGCCACACAGGGTCCTGACACTTATGAACCTCAGGATATAATGTGTGGCAGGGAACACAATGTCCTGACACTGCCAGCATCAGGACCCTTTTGTGCGTCGGCACCCAGAGTGGAAGAGGAACCTGGATCAGGGTCAGATAAGTATTTACAAGGGTATTGTCTAGCATCTGAATTAATGCAGGGGTCTGGTCTGGGGTCTGAATTTATTTAGGTGTATGGTCTAGGGGTCTGGAATAATTAGGAGTCCGATCTAGGGGTCTAAAAAAATGTACGGGTTTTGTGTCTGAATCTATTTAGTGGTCTGGTTTCTGTGTTCCACTTTTATTTCCCTCTTGTATTGATGATGTGGCGTATATATTTAAGGGAGTAGTGAGGGCCGTTAACAAACAGAGCAAAACTTGCTGCGGTGCTCGTTTTCTCCCAACCGGATTTCAATCATAGGATCCGCCTGTGCATTTACCAGCCAGACATGCGCACACTGCCTGCATGCCTCTTTATACATTTGGCGCATATCAGGCAGCCATAAACACAGACATGTAAATCTACACCTGCTTTGAGCAGGCATATATTTGTGTTGCAATCTGCGCCATTTTCTATCTTTAGGAAAAAATGATAAATGTGTCAAAAACATGCTGGCCCCGCCCGCTCCTAGTTAACCCGCCCACTTTTTGCGCCACTTTGCAAATGTGGCGAGAGGAGAGAAAAGTCACAAGTTATTGCGCAAATATAACGTGCGCCATAGTTTGCAACTCTTTTAGACCACAAAACGGACACAAACGGCTTAAAACAATTCTACCTATGTGAAACTTCTAGACTATTAGTCCCATTAGCCCCACTTATTGCAGATTCTGTAAAACACACACATATGGGTACACTGTCTATGCAATAGGGATGTGGTCTTCCTATGTATGACAGCCTGAGCCAAGGCAAATATGAGTTAATAGAGGGGTTCTCTGTTCGCAAAATTCATGCCAGAGCAGAGAAAGGCTACAAAGAGCGTGTCTCACTCTGGAGGACTCAAAAATGATATGCAGTACATAGAAAGCCCACTAATTTAAATGGGAACTTTGTAATGCTTAATTTCCCCTGTGGTGGTGCTACAGGAGATTAAACACTTACTGGTAGGTTCCCCCAAAGATACAGCTAAATCATTTGTGGTCCCATCAGTGTCCTGCTCTCTAATCATCTTATTGTTAGGCCACTCCACTACCAAATAGGGATTGACAAAAGTAGACGACCCCTTTTGCACTTCCAGGAAATAATAAAAATGTTTTTATGCATTCCTATTTTTTTAATCTAAAGGGATTGCAATAGAGAGAAAAAAATGTTGCTGTTGTTACCATTTATACATTAATTTCATTTCTTGCGCAGTAGGAGGTTTATAAGATTAGCCTGAAATCTGCCTTGGAAATTGGTTTAAAGATTAAAGTCAGTGGAAAGCAGCAAAGAAGTCAGCCATCGCTCAGACAAAGTGTTCTGTCTTGTCCTGTAATGTCACCGGGAAGTACAGCTTATTCCTATAAAATCGAAAACAAATTGATCTAGCAAATTAAATATTAAACTGCTGATAGACGCATGTTCTTGCAGAGTAAACTGATTGAAATTCACAAGGCATTGCTGGCTCCTGTGATGCACCTCCACCGTCCATGCAGAAGTTATGAAACACACAGAGGTTTGTTTGAAAATATAAAAAATGCAGTAATGCCCAATTATAAGACACATATAGGGGCTGCAGTCAAACACTGGCACTTGCCTATTGGTCCGATACTTTATACTCTTCCACCCACTGTCTGAGTCATTACTGTTTTAGAAAACAATGTGGTCAGCAAGTGCACATGACTTCAGGAATTAAAGGTTGGGACCCAAAAAAGTGATGGGTTTTCTCTAGGATATGCTATTACTCTCTGATCAATAAGGGTCCATAACTAGTGATGAGGGCCATTCACAATTTTTGCCTGGATATTGGCGCTCCCATTCACTTGCTGGGCAAATAACTGCACATGACTACAAAAATCATAGGAGGTTTGGACACAAAAAAGTGATGGGTATCGATAGGATGTGCTATTGCTTTCCGATTAATGGGGGTCCGTAACTAGTGATGCGGGCTATTTACAATTTTTTCCTGGACATTGACGCTCCAGGTCACCCACTGTGCAGGGAATTGAAGTTTACCCACCCCCCACACACACACTTAGGCTAGATTCACACGAGCATGGGGAAACTTGAACATGGAAGACTTGAGCCTATGGAGGGATCTGTGAAAACGGATCAAAATAGAACAGGTTCTATTTTTCAACTGACCCTTTATACGGCCTGTTGAAACAACGGCTGTGTGAACGGCCCCATTGAAAAACATGAGTCCGTATGGTGGTCGTTGTTTCAAAATCTGTCACACGGATGTATTCAACGCTTGTGTGAATAAGGCCTTAAGAGTAGCTATTCGGATGTCAAAATTTCTATGTCTACCCTATCTATGACCCTTGCAAGGGGGATAAGACCTACCCTCTCTCCAGGGACCCAAAAGTAATTACATGGCTACCTCTATAGTATGTAAACCATTCATCCCTTTCATTTCATCTGGCAGATAGTGGATGGAGGCGGGCCTTCCTGAAGGGGCATGGCTCAGTGTGCCAATCAACTCTTGCAGGCAGACCAGTGGGGCAAGGCTCCTTTTGTAGTCAGTTGAGAAGTTTTTCCAGAGGAAAAATGTCTTATCTCCTTGGACAAATATATATAAATTCTACATGATAAATATTTGAGACAGGACAAGATCAAAGAAGAGGAAGATATTTTTGTTTGTTTTTGCGTTTTTCAACTTTTAGTGTTCCTTTAAATTTAAAGGCAACTCTTCACTATCTTGTCATTATACGTGGTACTACAACTTTATTTATCTTGGCAGGGTATTCCCACCCTAACAACACCCCTTTCCCAATTCCAAATCATATATAAATGTAATGCCACATAGCAGCAAATCAGAGAAGCCATTAGCTCTGGTAACAATGATGGTACGCACGCGCTATATGCATTATCATAGTAAACGACCCTGCTATGTACTAACAATACATTACAGGTTCACCTCCATCATTACGTACCATAAGCAAAGATCAGAATGACATCATGCCTAGCAATTATTAGGGAGGGTATAGCTTGACTTTTATGTGTACATATATGTGACAGATTATCTCATGCTTTCCATTAAACATACATCATTTCAGAATTAAAGTGCTTAATTATTTAATAGAACAGGGAGAATTGTAATTTCTTTTTTCCCCGTGTATATTGATGATTAATTATTTTTGTAATATTCTGATGAATTATTTCTGTGTTTCTGCCTAATCAACATGCATACTGTGAAATATAATTGCACTTGGATGAAAATGAGACTCTCAAGAGATAAATTACTTTGGTGATTAAATTAAGGATAAGGTAGTAACATTCATATACAGTACTGAAGGGAAAACTGGGTGTTTATGCTTTCTATGGTTTAATGACCTTTTAATGTAAGAAATAATAATTTAACAGATGCAAGTAAACAGTGTCACATCTCCATTCAGGGTAACACTGTGTAGATGAGGTAGGGACACAGTAAACAGATTAACATGAACTCCGAAGAATACTGAAGAATGACGAGCACAACCTTACAATGCCAAAACCAATCCTCTGTTATCACTAAATAAACTTTCTTATTCTGTAGTTTCCACAGTATAGCTTTTCCTAACACTTTACAAATAGGAAGCTTATTCCTTGTGTAACAAAAAGGTATTCTAATATACTTTTTGTATAAAGTCCTTATAGCTTTCAAAATCTCAGCTTGCAGTCATTGAATTGGAATCTTAATTGTTTACTGCCAAAGTATAAACATATGTGTTGGTCACGTGATATCTGTGGTGTAATTATCACATGACCATAATAAGTGGCATAACTAGAGTACATTTTGATTCTACCTCTTCCCCCCAGGGGTGTTGCTAGCCTTGGAAAACACTTGGGGCATGTAAATTACCGTCATGAAGACTTCTTTCTGCTGTGATGTGTCTCAGCAGAGTTTGCCACCCAGGCAAATTTGGCTTCTTGCTTTCGCACCACATACTCCCATTAGAGCCACAGAATGCCCATTATTACAGCCGAAGTACACCTTATGACAACTACAACGCCATCAAGATAGCCACAATGACCTTCATGAGATCTAAAAGCTCCTAGGAAAGCTACAATTACCCCATGGCAGCCACAAGACCCCCTTATACTATTTACAAGGCCTCCATTCTAGTCACAAAGCCCCATGCCAGCCACATTGCCCCTGCTAGCCTTCAATTTAGACTAGGGTTTCCTGGCTTGGGACATTCCCTTTTTAGCAGCAGTCTCTAGGACCCCATTATGTGATCATTCAGCCCTTGATGACCAGAACAGGTTTTCATCTTTTAGAAGTAAACAATGAAGGTTCACATTAAGTGACTACAAGCAGAGATTTTGAAAAGTATAACAGAAAGTTGCATCATATAATAAAATGATTAATTAGCTGCAACTAGAAACTCCCTTTAATCCACAAAGAAAATTGAGTTACAAATTCTGGCATTATTTGTTTTAGGATCACCCTGCTGAATTACATTCTGTACCCTGGGCACTGTGCATTTAAAAAGTTTTTTTCAGGAATATCCAGTGATGGTCTATCCTTAGCATAGGTCATTATTGTGAAATTAGTGGGGGTCTGAGACCCCAACCCCCATCAGTCAGCAGATATAAGGGGCTATGACTTGCTGGAGCATTTAAAGCATCAGTGTGTGACACCATAATAGAGTTATACGAAACTATTGAATGGCCAAGAGGAGAGTAAAGATGCCACCCAAAGGTCAACATGCAATATGTGAAGCCCCATGTAGGGGGCCATATAAATAAGGGGGTAGCCCCCACTATGAAAAAAAAAATGCTGTCCCCATGTCTACTAGATTGTATACAAGGGATTGTGTAAAAAATGACCAGTGGTTTGCGATTTACCAGAAAAATTGGCACAGCATAAAAAGATTTTCTACAAAAATCGTAAAATATGAGCTCTACAGTGATCACCTCACTATTTACAAATTAATTGTTGGATAGCAAGACGTCCATTTACTGTTCCTGCATAGGGACCACTTGAGTGTAAGTCTGTCACCGATGTCGTATATACTCATTAGCATATGCAGCAAATTCCATTTCAGACCATTATGTCTATGTAGCATCCACGGCTGCGGACCGCCGTTTCTACACACCCCTCGGCGGCCGCGGCCATGGATCTGTGAGTGCTGGTCGGCATCTCCTTCCTTGGAGATGCCAGCACTCACTTCCACTTCGCTCGGCTGTGTGACATGAATTATATTACAAATTAGCCCTAATCACTCTGGATTATAAAAGGGGCCCTGCCCTTTCACTCCCCGCCTGAGTGTTGTTTGTATTTCCCATGTTAGTCTTAGCAAATGGTCCCTCAGTGTTATCCTGCTCCCAAGTGTTCCCGTGCCCTACTACCTGTTCCTGTATCCTGTGCTGTTTTGGTTCCTGAGCCCTATCGAGTGTTGGAGTCGTGTTCTGCCATCGGTCACGCCTGCAGTCGTACACCACGTCTGGAGTCAACTTCCACGCCTGATATCCTCTGCCATGTCTGGCATCCTCTGCCGTCAAAGTTCCATCTGTGCCTAGCCACTGCGACTGTCTGGACTATTCAGGTACCCTTGTGCTGGATTTTGTATTGCTTGGGTAATCTGTTGTTTGTCCAGCTGCCTCTCCGCTACAGCGATGCGGCCTAGTGGGTCTACATACCCACAGATCGTGACAATACGCTCAGGCCATGGACCCCGCTGGTCAACCCAAGACCACGACGATGTCACAAGCCATGCGGGCAGAGATGCCTAACCTCCAGTCACGAAAGGACACACTCCTCCAGGCGGTGAACATTATTGCGCATCGGATGGATACACAAACTGCAACCTTCCCGGCACCTGCTCCTATTGCTCCTGCTGCTCCTCCTACTACACCTCCTGGCAGTACAGATTTGCTATTCTCTCTGCCACTTCCTCCCCATTACGACAGAGACGCGTGGACCTACAGGGGATTTCTGAACCATTGTCAGATCCACTTCAGTCTACTTGCCAGTGCATTACCTTCTAATGGCGCAAGGATCACATTAATTGTTTCTCTCCTTACAGACAAGGCCCTGGCATGGGCGAACCCCATCTGGGAAGATCACGGAACGGAGACCCGTGACCCACGGTGTTTCCTATGGACTTTCCACACTGAATTTGAGGAACCTTGGTGAGTTTCTTCGGCGGCTGCATCCCTGCTGATCCTTTGCCAAAGAGACACCTCTGTGGACGAGTACGCCATTCAGTTCCGTACCCTGGTGGAAGAGCTGATCTGGAACAACAAAGCCTTAGTGGCTACATTCTGGCAAGGTCTTTCCTCCGACATCAAAGATGATCTTGCCGCTCGAGACCTATCCTCTACCCTAGATGACCTCATCTTTCTAGCCACCCGGATTGACATGAGGATCCAGGAACAGTCTCAAGAGATTCACCGGGCCAGGAGAATCTAGGCTGTCTCCTACATTCCAGCAACCCCTGCTGCCCTCATCAGCTATCCAATCAGAGGAGCCTATGCAAATAGACCATCTCAAGTTGTCTGTCCAGGAGAAAAAGCACAGACGCACTTCAGGAGTCTGTCTTTATTGCGGCCTCTGAGCCCATCTTGTGCGTCTGTGTACCCAAAAGCCCCAAAGCCTAGGGTTGGTAGGAGAGATAACCTTGGGCAAAGAGAAAATCCTGTATAAATTGTCCAAACCCGTGACCATAGTGTCCGGTGAAAAAAATGCATCAGGTCTCTGCGTATCTGGACTCTGGATCCGCTGCTAATATCATTTGTAGAGACCTGGTGGACCTTCTTCAATTACCCACTACCCCTCTGGAGAGACCGTTGATGGTTGCATCAGTAAATGGCCTACCTCTGCCAGACACAGTTATAGCTGTGACCAAGCCGCTGAGGCTCCAAGTAGGGGTTCACCACTTCGAACTTCTACCGTTCTATGTCCTGTCCAAGGCCGTTAACCCTGTGCTGCTGGGTCTGCCTTGGCTCCAACTACATGCCCCAGTCCTGGACTGGAACTCTGGAGAGGTTCTCTAGTGGGGCCCGGTGTGTCACAGCCGATGCCTGGTGCAGATTACTTCGGCTCAGCCTCCTTTTTCCTTGGTCATTGGAAGGATTGCATGGTTATGCTGCATTTTAAGACGTCTTCAGCAAAAGGGAGGCGGAAACACTGCCCCAACGCCGGGCATATGACTGTCCTATCGAGCTGATCCCTGGTGCATCCCTTCCCCGTGGTAGGATATATCCTCTCTCCTTGTCAGAGACTCTGTCTATGTCCACCTATGTTAAGGAGAACTTGGAGAGGGGCTTCATACGGAAGTCTTCCTCCCTGGGAGGAGCCGGGTCCTCTTCGTAAAAAAAAAGGATGGCTCCCTGCGTCCTTGTATCGACTACCGGGGTCTCAACCAGATCACGGGGACAAATAAATATCCGTAGCCGCTGATCTCTGAATTATTTGATCGTATACGTGGTGCCAAGATTTTTTCCAAACTAGACCTGCGTGGGGCTTACAACCTAATCCCGATTCGCCGGGGTGACGAATGGAAGACTGTATTTAACACCCGTGATGGACACTATGAGTACCTAGTAATGCCCTCCGGCCTGTGTAATGTTCCCGCGGTCTTACAGGAGTTTGTTAATGACATTTTGCGTGACCTCCTCTATGTTTGTGTAGTAGTCTATACTGATGACATCTTGATTTTTTTCTCCAGATCCTGTGACTCATCAGAGACATGTCCGTCAAGTTTTGCTTCGGTTAAGAGAAAATCGTCTGTACGCTAGGTTGGAGAAGTGCATGTTTGAAAAGGATGCTCTTCCTCTGCTACATTGTCTCGAATAGAGGTCTCAAGATGGATCCTGAAAAGGTAAAGTCTGTCCTGGAATGGCCACGTCCTCAAAGCTTGAGGGCCATACAGCATTTTCTGGGATTTGCAAATTTTTACAGACAGTTTATTCCAAACTTCTCCTCACTGACATCTCCTATCTCTGACCTCACTAAGAAGGGCATGAACGCCAAGGTGTGGACTCCTGAGGCAGAGTCTGCATTCAATAGCCTGAAGAGTGCCTTCATATCAGCCTATATCCTCCATCATCCAGATGTTTCTCTACAGTTCTCGTTGGAGGTGGATGCATCCTCTGTCGGTGCTGGTGCAAGGGCAAGTCTATGGTATGTGGATATTTCTCTAAGCTCTTGTCTTCCACAGAACGTAACTACTCGAATGGGGATCGAGAGTTAATGGCCATCAAATTTGCCCTGGAGGAGTGGAGACATCTACTAGGGGGCGCAGCTCATCCCACCCTGATTTTTACGGAACACAAGAACCTCACCTATCTCCAGACGGCCCAATGTCTGAATCCTCGTCAGGCCAGGTGGTCGCTGTTCTTTACCAGGTTCCAGTTTGAGCTCCATTATCTCCCGGCCCACAAGAACGTGAGGGACGATGCCTTGTCCAGGTCTTTTGAGACAGAAGACACCATGGAGATTCCACAGAACATTATTAATCCATCTTGCATTGTCTCTTTCAATCCCCTGCAAGTTGGGGACATTCCACCAGGGAGGACTTTTGTGCACCTGGCTGACTGAGGGAGTATTCTCCGCTGGGGATACTCCTCTAGACTGGCAGGTCACGCGGGGACCCGTAAGACCCGAGATCTGATTGCCCGTCATTTCTGGTGGCCCACACTGCCCAAGGACATTTTGGACTTCGTTTCGTCCTGCTCAGTGTGTGCAGCTAACAAGGTCGCTCACTCCAGACCTGCTGGCCTGCTCCAGCCATTGCCTGTGCCCGATGCTCCCTGGCAGCATATAGCTATGGACTTTATTACTGACCTGCCTCTCTCTTCTGGATGCAGTACTGTCTGGGTGGTGGTAGATCGATTTTCGAAGATGGCCCACTTCGTTCCTCAGACCGGTCTTCCCCCTGCTCAACTGACCAAGCTGTTCATACAACACATCTTCCGCCTGCACGGCTTTCCGCAGCATATTGTGTCTGATCGGGGGGGTTCAGTTCACCTCAAAGCTCTGGAGAGCCATCTGCGGATTCCTAGGTGTAAAGTTGGACTTTTCCTCGGCCTACCATCCTCAGTCCAATGGTCAGGTCAAGAGGATCAATCAGATCTTGGAGAACTACTTACACCACTTCATCTCCAAGCAGCAAGATGAATGGGTGCAGTTGCTTTAGTGGGCTGAAGTCTCATACAACAATCACACCAGCGAGTCCACACAGAAGACACCGTTCTTCATATGGCCAACACCCTCGAATTCCTCTCCCGGTGCCTGATATGCCCGAGATACCAACTGCTGACACGGCTTTTAGGGACTTTCTGCAGATCTGGTAGCAGACTCGATCCTCCATCCTGCTGGCGGTCGACCGCATGAAACGGAAGGCGGACACAAAGGGAAGAGAACCTCCTCAGTTTCTTCCTGGCATGAAGGTCTGGCTGTCCTCCAGGAATATTCGACTGAGGGTGCCGGCGTACACATTTTCTCCCAGGTTCCTTGGACCCTTCGAAATCCTGCAGCAGGTCAACCCTGTCGCCTACAAACTTCATTTGCCTCTTACCCTCAGGATCCCCAACTCTTTCCATGTTTCTCTTCTGAAACCAGTCGTTCTGAACTGCTTTACCAAGATTCCTAGCCCTGCGGTTGCCTCCAGCGGCTCTTCAGACACCTTCGAAGTTAAGGAGATCTTGGACACCAAGAGAGTGAGAGGAAAGACTTTTTATTTGGTGGATTGGAGGGGGTTTGGTTCTGAAGAGAGGTCCTGGGAGCCAGAGGAGAACCTCAATTGGCCTACCCTTCTGAAGAAGTTTCGCTCTGTCCCCAAGAAGAGGGGGCGTAAAAGGGGGATACTGTCATGTCCGTGGCTGCGGGCCGTCAGGTTCACTCTCCCCCTGACGGCCGCAGCCAAGGGTCTGCGAGCGCTGGCCCCAGTCTCCTCCTCAAGAGACGCCAGCGCTCACTTCCGCTCACCTCGGCCGGGTCCCGTAGGGTGCGCGTGCACGCTTGTACCCGCTCTTAAAGGGGCAGCGCCCGCGCCGGACTTTAATGTTTTAATCAGCCCATGAGTGAGAGGGGTCCATCCCTTGCTTCGATGCCTGAGCGTTGTTTGTCTTATCCTAGTTTGTCTAAGCAAATGGTCTCCTAGTGTTTTCCAGTTCCAGTGTTCTCTGTTCCTGTATCCTGTATCCCGTGCTATCCTGTTCCAGTGCCGTGCTGTGCTATAGTCGTGCTGTGCTGTATCTATGCCTGTCCTGCTGCTCCACGCCTGACGTCTACCCGCTGCCTAGTCCTAGCCGAGCCTGACTTGCTACTGTCTGAGCTGCCACAGGTACCTTATACGAACAGTGGACTGTGACCTGCGCCCTGTTGGCCAGCTGCCATACCGCCAAGGCGGTATGGCCTAGTGGGTCCATGAACCCAACGTGACATCCTGTCTCATCAGCGGGTTCAGTTCACCTCGAAATTCTGGAGAGCCTCCTGTAAACTCCTGGATGTGAAATTGGACTTTTCCTTAGCCTTTTACCCCCAGTCCAATGGTCAAATCGAGATGATTAACCAGATCATGGAGAATTATCTCCGCCACTTCATCTCCATGCAGCATGATGACTGGGTACAGCTTCTTCCATGGGCCGAGTTCTCATACAACAATCATGCAAGTGAGTCCACCACTTCCACACCATTCTACATTGTGTACGGTCCACATCCTAGAATCCCTTTTCCTGTGTCGGCTACATCTCTGGTACCCGCTGCTGACTCTGCATTTGGGGACTTTCTGCAAATCTGGCAACAGACCCGGTCCTCTATTCTGCTAGTAGTTGATTGCATGAAGTGAAAAGCAGATATAAGAAGAGAGCCGCCTCAGTATCTTCCAGGTACCAAAGACTGGCTGTCCTCATGGAATATCTGTTTAAAGGTGTCTTTGTACAAGTTTGCTCCCAGGTTCCTCAGCTGCCTCCTACCCTCAGAATCCTCGACTCCTTTCATCTGTCCCTCCTGAAACTGGTGGTCCTGAACCACTACAGTAAGACTCCTAGTCCTGCAGTTGCTGCCAGCGGTTCATCTGATGTGTTTGAGGTGATGGAGATCCTGGACTGCAAGAGTGTACGAGGAAGGACTTTCTATTTGATGGACTGGAGAGGGTTTGGTCCTGAGGAGAGGACATGGGAGCCAGAAGAGAACCTTAATGCCCCTACCCTCATTAAGAAATTTCTCTCTCGCTCTGGTCCCAAGAAGAGGGGGCGTAAGAGGGGGAATACTGTAGTGTCCATGGCTGCTTACCACCGTTCCTACACACCCCTCGGCGGCCGCGGCCATGGATCTGTGAGTGCTGGTCGGCATCTCCTTCCTAGGAGACGCCAGCACTCACTTCCGCTCCGCTCGGCTGTGTCCCGTAGGGTGCGCACACACACGCTTGTGCCCAGCACCCACAGATCATGACAGTATACAATTTAGGATTTATCTTAAGGTACCCGTACACATTAGACAGAAGTTATGAGAATCCAGTGATTTTGGCAGGCTCTGCCAACAATCTAATGTGTATAGGGGCTACCCCACTCTCCCTCAATGGCAGATGTTGGGGGAAAGTAGGATCGGGCATGTTGGATTTCCTTTGTTCCTATGGAGTCTGTCAGCAGCTTAGTCCATTTTCTCTATGGAAATAAACATGAATGCTCAGCCGAGCATGCATGTTTGTGGGGAAGTTGGAAAATATAACTACAGTTGTGAAGTTGGGAAAAATAACTATAATTTTCTATGTGTTCGGTCACCTTTGTGCAAATATATTCACTAGTTTTGCCCCAAAAATGCCCCTATTTAAAGGAATCTGTTTTTATCTGGCAGTGTTCATTTTTTATTTGGATTTGGAGTTTTCATGAATTTACACAATATTTTGTCTTGGTAACTGGCGGGAATCCATCCATGATTTCATGATGTGGGAAAGTAAGTGATGTAAGGCAAGAGAAGTAAGACAATATACTATATATAACATATAAACCAGTGTATACAATACACTGTACCATAAATCCTAATAAACTCAGTGTGGAAGCAAAGAGCCAGAGAGGTCAGAGTATTTGACAGTCCTACTATATGTACAAGGGAAACCTGTCCAGGATGTCACCGGAGAAGACAGTTAAATCTATGAGCAATACTTTTAAAGCCAAGATTAATCACTGGATTGTTCCCTTGTTTTTAGCTCAGGTTATCAAAACTGGTTCCCTAAAGCAAAGCATTTTCCAAATTAGGACTGTATGGCCTCTCAGCTATTGCCACCTAATTCAATAACGTCTGCCTGCCTGAAAGATAGAATATTTTTGACATGACACAATCTTTTTGGAGAAAATAATATATTGTTTAATACAAAAATAATGGTTTTGTCAATGTTTTAAACTTGAAATGGAAGATAAAAAAGACTTATAGTTAAAATAGCTTTAAACATGACATAATTAACATTTAACCATTGGAAACATACTATATTATTAAAATATGTAAGAATAATTAGATTATTAATCTGTCTATGCTATAGGTCCAGGCCCAAGCCTAGGTGGCAGCTGTAGATCATCATCAGAAAATTATAATGCCATATATTGGGACAAACCCACTGCAGATTAGGTTGCCTGGCCCATGAAATTGTGGACAATTTGCAGTAAATTGTGTTTTTCCCCATGGTTTAGTGTGTTGCCTGCATTGCACCACACTGACTTGTGTAACACATTCCAGAGTCTATGGTTATCTGTCAAGATTGTATTGTGGGTGTTGGTTATACTATGTAGTTCATGCCTTAGTATTCAGGAGCTGCAAATGAGAGCGGGATGAATGAACACACCCTGTTACTTCCCTCTCTCCCCCTGTACAGTCTAATAGTGACCCCAGGGGTGTGATACAGGAACTTTTGTTCATATTATCACCCCTCCTTACCAATTAGAGGGGATATGTGCTCTCTGAATGTCCCATATAGGGGGTCTTTTTTTTCTACTCAAGCTGTGAGAAGGTGAGGCAGCTGATTTTGTGAAGATACTGTATGTGCATGTTGACATATGCAAAAGTGTCATGTATGAACTCTGCAAATTTCCAACATTTATTTTTAGGAGGTATAATGCATCTAAAGCACTGATGGATCAGAGTTTCAACCACAAGCAGAGATTGTATGCATTTTTTATAAAAGCGTTATGATTTGATGCAAAGTTGTATGAAGGCGCCCACAAGTGTAAAGTGCTGAGTGGCATTTCCACTATGTGTCAGGTGTCTACTTCCAGGAAATATATGGGTACAAAGTTACTCTATAATATAATTTTTTTTATTTATAATTACAATTCAGGTTTTATTTATGTGAAAAGTGTGGCCTTAAATTGGCCTTAAACTCCTAGCAGTAAAAGGCACTCAGACAACCCCTTTCTAGATAACCTAATAGGATGTCATAAAGGTTGGTAACCACTCAAAACTCGCCTCTTTGAGTCAGAGAGGAGTGCTGCTAAGTATCAGCTTCTTCCCTGCTCTGGCGGACCTGGCTCATCCATGTATTGCATTAATTTGAATTGCCTTCATGTAATACTACATCTCGCCTGCAGTGGCCGCTGCATAGGAAAGGTACAACTGGATGATCTGCTGGCTGATTACTGGGGGGGTATGAAGCTGGACTTGCAACAATCAACTGATCACCAAGACAGCTTCACTTGAAAAAGGTTGTTTTAATGAGATAACCCCCTTAAATTTACAATATGAATGGCACTTTAAGAGTAATTGTTGTATACTTGTTACCCATTCTAAATATCCCACTTACAGATATTCTTTACAAGGTTTTCAATCGGTATTGTTGAGAATTGTTGTCTCCAGAAAACATAGGCAGAACATTTACCTTGTAGTCTAAATACTATGAATTCAGTTGAAGAAAATATCCATCTAGACGCCAGTCAATTATTGAGCTGAATGGAGCTTTTTGGGTTCATTCTGGATCCCTTGCATTGGAAAGCAGCACTAGATTGATCTTTTAGTAGCGATCCATCTTTGCACATCAGGTTCCTAATTCTAAGATACATCTTCCTCATGACAAGCAACACTATGGATTAAGAGTGAAATCATGCATATACAAGTCACAAATCACTGAAAAGATTTGCCTCCGGCTTGCTTGTTTGATGTCTCTAGAGAAATTTCTCAGAAACTGCAGGAGTATAGATCTTCTCCAAGATTGAAGTGCCTGAGATATTAAATCCCCATGGTCCAACCTAAACCTTCTTACCTTAACACAGTAATTGCAAAGCAGCCCGGGAGAAGGAGGGGAAGAATATGTGGTTTCTGGAGGAAGTAATTTATCGGAACAGCTCCCAGTTATTTCCGAAATAGAATTTGGAATTATGAGTCTCCCAGGTTTCTGACAATACTCGTGAAGATGTTGAATCTCTGTAAAAATCCACTTCATATGTAACAATAACAGTCTATATACAGTATTTTGTGCAATATTTCAGGATTTTAACCAAGATATTATTCTTCTCCCTTAAGTTGCTTCTAGGATGTCTCAGCCGCTGCCTTGTGTTGACTTCTTCAGATGTCTTGAGTCAGAAAACATGGGTTTATAATCGCAAGCCCCGTAAGGAAAATTTGTCTTTTAGTAAAAAAATGTTAGTGGAAAGCTTTTAATTTTAAATAACAATAATGGTAATCCTTATATTAATTTACTTACTTTAGTATAAATGCATAAACATTTGTGACTGGAATAAGACAGATTTATAAACCAATATTCAGTTTTTAATTAATAGAAGGGTCAGATATGTACAACAATAAATAGCTGTGGGAAGTGGCAAGGGTATTCATAAAATAAAGGCAGACCAAGGGGTTGGGGAATTGTCCGAAGGGTCATAGAAAGAGAGGGAAGGGAGGAACAAAAACTAGACCCCTTTGTCCTGAGTGGCCAATACTAGCACCATAATCCAAGAAATGGACCTTCAATGTTAGGAGGCTTCAGACATAAAAAAAGATAAATAAAGTATTCCAAGGTGCTTGGCTACAAACCTAAGAAACTTTATCTCATACTGTACCTATCTTTTATCTGCTAGAGATTTTTTTATAAATTCCTGCAGATCTGCCACGACTTACACAACCAAGATCGCAGTAAACCATCATACCCAACCTGTGTATATAATTTTTTGCCTCATCTAAATCTACCATAAGAAGTATTTCCTTATTTAACAGACTATTAACTGAACCATATACCCAATTTAACCCTTCATATGTTCTTAAGTGGAGCAGGACCTACAGACTCCAATCCCCCTAGAGGATTGGTATTGTGCTGACAAAGAAGTGAAAAAAATATCCAAAAGTGCCAGTCATTGGCAAACAACATTTAAGATTATTCTTCACTGGTATCTCACACCTGCCTACAAAGCAAAACGAAGTCCTTCTTATTCCCCCTCCTGCTGCCGATGTTGTGGGTGTAACGGGATTTATAATGGGAATCATATGCACAACTGGTGAGGCTGTCCACTGCTGTCCTGTTGATTTCTAAACTTGATCTCTGCTTTCTAGATCTGCCAGACTTCCCTCCGAGTCTACGTACAGCAATTGGGCATGCCAATCTATCTGCTAGGCTATTGATTGTGAAAACCTGGAAATCCAGTAATCTATTAACTATTAATGAACTATGCCACACGGTTCAATTTACTCACAATATGGAGAAGATGCTTTCCTTGGAGGGCGGGACTGTCCTTGAAGCGAGATGAGCTTCTTGACTCAGGCGGTGGCCTGCTGCCTCTGAGGGGGCAGCGGCACCACTGAAACGAGCCGCCGCCACACCCTCCTGCATTATAATTGTACCTGCATCTATAGGACTGATTGGCTGGGCAGAAAAACTTGCCCTGCCAATCTGCGCCTTTCAATAAAGCAAGCGGCGTGATGACATCATCTAGCGGCTTGCGTAGTTGAAAGGCACTGATTGGCAGGGCAGAATGACTTTCCCTGTCATTCAGCGCTTTTTAACAATGTAAGCGGCGCGATTACATCAGCTTAGAAGAGATAAGGCCTGCATTGCTACAGGATGGCGTGGGAATGGGATCAGGTTAGCATGTAAAGTTGTTTTTTTAATCTTAATAGTGTGAGTGGCATTATCTTCAGGGGGGACTCTATTTACAGGGGGCACTATATACAGGGGGAGAGCTATATGTGGGGCACAAGCTACAGGGGAGGCTATATGTGGGGCACTATCTACAGGGGAGAGCTATATGTGGGGCACTATCTACATGGGGCTATATGTGGGGCACTATCTACAGGAGCGCTATATGTTGGGAACTATATACAGGTGGGCTATATGTGTGGCACTATCTACAGGGGAGCAATATGTGGGGCACTATTTTCAGAAGGGGCTATATGTGGGGCACTATCTACAGGGGGGCTACATGTAGGGCACTATCTACAGGGGGATTATATGTGAGGCCCTATCTACATGGGGAGGCTATATGTGGGGTACTATCTAAAGGGGCTACTATCTACAGGGGGATCTATGGGGGCCAGTATCTACAGGGGGATCTATGTAATGCACTATCTACAGGGGATCTATGTAGGGTGCTTTCTACAGAGGGCTCCATGGGGGCACAATCTACAGGGGGCTCTATGGGGGCACTATCTACAGGGAATACTGCGTGTGTATGTGTGCGCGACAAAGTGTATGATGCTATTATAATCAGGGACACAGTATATGGCGCTATAATAATTAGAGGTGCAGTGTATGACGCTATTATATTTAGAGGTGCAGAGTATGGCGCTATTATATTTAAGGGAGTAATGTGTGGCACCATGAGAATTTTCTCTTTGTTTATAGGTGCAGAAATGTTTGAAAAGTGAGAAGCTGAAGACATCTGAGCGGCAAACTGCAGAAATGGGCTGTGGCCGCGAGGAGTTATCATAAAGGTCCGGACCGGATTGAGAAGAAAAGAGAAAAAGAACAACTAGAATTTGAGAAGACGTCACCGGTGAGTCACTTAGTGTAAATGTTTACTCTGCCTCTAATCATTACTGTAGTCACTGTAAGATCTGCAGCGAAATGATGGGTGGTATGATTATATTTTTTGTGAAACAGCAACTCCTAGAATATTTTTACCTTTGTTTGGGTCATGCTGGATGCTGTAGTTTTACACATTACAAACCTATACAGAAGGGGCTGTACTAAATTGAGCTGTATTTGTGCTGGTGTTGCATTTATGTTATGAGCTTGGTTCTAGTACTGTATTTATATACTGAGCTTGGCTTTAGTACTGTATTTATGCACTGAGCTTGGTTCTGGTGTTGTTTATCTGTACTGAGCTTTGTTCTGGCGTTGTATATATGTACTGAGCTTGGTTCTGGTGCTGTATTTATGTACTGAGCTTTGTTCTGGTGTTGTATATATGTACTGAGCATGCTTCTGGTGCTGTGTATATGTACTGAGCTTGGTTCTAGCATTGTATATATGTACTGAGTGTAATGTCCGTGGCTGCGGGCTGTCAGCTCCAACCTCCCCCTGACAGCCGCAGCCACGAGTCGGCAAGTGCTGGCCGCAGCCTCCTCATCAGGAGACGCCAGCGCTCGCATCCACTCACCTTAGCCGGATCCCATAGATGAACTTTGACCCGTGAGTACCCTGGACTATAAGAGGGGTTCGGCCCCCTAGTTCTATCCCTGAGCGTTGTTGTGTTCCCTTGTTTGTCTATGTGATGGCCTCCTAGTGTGTTTCCTGTTCCAGTCCCTGCCCCTGTACCTATACCTGTTTCGAGTTCCTGTTCCTAGCAATCCATACATTCCTGGTCTAGCACTGAGCTGTGCCAAAGTCTTGCCGTGCGGCATCCACGTTTGACCTGCTTCACCTCGCCTGACATCCGCCTGCTGCCTAGTCGGTTATAGTACTGTATTTATATACTGAGCTTGGTTTTATTACTGTATTTATGTTCTGAGCTTGGTACTGGTGTTGTATATATGTACTGAGCTTGGTTCTGATGCTTTATTTATATACTGAGCTTGCTTCTGGTGTTGTATATATGTACTGAGCTTGCTTCTGGTGCTGTATATATGTACTGAGCTTGGTTCTGGCATTGTATATATGTACTGAGCTTGGTTCTAGTACTGTATTTATATACTAAGCTTGGTTCTAGTACTGTATTTATATGCTGAGCTAGATACTAGTACTGTGTATATGTACTGAACTTGGTTTTGGTGTTGTATATATGTATGAGCTTGGTTTTGGTGCTGTATATATGTTCTGAGCTTAGTTCTGGTGCTATATATATGTATTGATCTTGATTCTGGGGCTGTATATATGACAGTTCTTGGTTCTGGGGCTGTATATATGTACTGAGCTTGGTCTGGTGCTGTATATATGTACTGAGCTTTGTTCTGGTGCTGTATATATGTACTGAGCTTGCTTCTGGTGCTGTATATATGTACTGAGCTATGCTCTGGCGCTGTATATATGTACTGAGCTTGGTTCTGGTGTTGTTTATATGTACATAGGTTTGTTCTGGTGCTGTATATATGTATTGAGCTTGTTTCTGGTACTGTATATATGTCAGAGCTTGGTTCTTAAGCTGTAATTATATAGGATATATTTATAATAACAAAATTGCAGTGCAGATGGAATTGTTTTCAACTCATTGTCTATTTAATGGGAACCAGTATGGTAGTTTTAATCCCTTGAACCGACACCATGCAGTAATACATGACCTGACAATATTTCCAAACATTCCCCTGTAGACTTTTTTCAGATACAGCAAAATCTATAAAATAAAATTTTAAATAAAATGGTGCACACTATATGCTAATTACTCATTAAAGGGTCATGGGGCGGTGCCGCTATCCTGAAGAGTCACATAGTCCTGCCTCCAAACCCACCTGTCGATGCTTGATTGACATCACCTTGGTTGTTATACATTACTAGCAGCCACCTCCAACTTTCTCGGATGCACCGTTGCCTTGTACTACTTGGGCCCGCACCGTGCTGTGCTCTGCTTCATCGCTGCACTGCGCATGCCAGGAGAGTACAAGGAAACGGCGCATTTTCAAAAGTTGGAGGTGGCTGCTAGTGATGTAGAACAGCCAGGGTGATGTCAAATAAGATCTGGGAGGCGCCATTTAAATTTTTGCCTCAGGCAGCAGAAAAGCTAGAATCGGCCCTCTTACTCTTTGGGCCGTTGTAATATTAAATCGTTTATCTGGCTCACTTATTATAAGCAAAGAAAACTCTAATATCAACCAGCTCCCGCAATGGCCATGAATACTTTACTACTTCTCTGGGATCACTCCACCAGCTGATAGATTTTATGCCTTGCTGCTTTGGTCACAAATTACACCTTGAATCAACACTGTGACCAATACCTATCTCCTTGCAGTTATTATCGCTTACATGTAGCTTTTCTCCATATGTTTTGTTCTCATATAGGCCACTACCTATATATTTATTTGATAGAATGTTCATCTTGAAGCCTTCTCAGATTGGGACTGTATATGTAAATGTATACATAACTCTTTTCTTCACGATCTTTCCTATATTATTTGTACACAGGGCTAGACTTGGACTAAAAAGTAGTCCTGACACACAAATCCTGCTAGCCCACATTTAATTTTGCCCTCCATATTGCAGCAAAATATCGTTGCACAATGCAAGCTGCAGCAAATTATGCTTTATTGGCCATGCCTCTGACCCCTCTCTAAATTATATAAATCACATCATCAATGCAAGAAGGAAAATAAAGGTGTAATATAGGAACACCTAATAAAGTGATCAGGGACAGGCATACACCTGCTTTTTCAGGGACAAGTGCATTCTGCGACTATACAAACATCAATAAAACTAATAATACCACAATACATTGACCATATAGTGGTCAAGTTCCAGGTCTACACTTGCGGTCTGCAGATTATCATCATGTTAAAGCCTATACAAAATAATATAGTGCTATCAGATGTAGTCACAGGCAGAATAACAATTAAAGAGGACAGGTCACCTCTCCTGACATGTCAGACCAGATACCTATATAAATACAGAGCCCAGATGACTAAATAAATTCAGACCAGACCCCTAAATTCAGATCGCATACTAGACCTTAAAATTAATTGTAGAATCCAGACCCCTACATTTAGACCTCAAACCAGATCCCTTAATTAATTGCAGACCAGACTCCTAAAGACCCCCCCAGACTATTGTAAATAAATTTGTTCAGACCTCAGACAAGACTTATATACTTACCCTCCTCGCTTCCTGGCCCCTCTTTAGCTCCGCGCACCGTCGATCACTGGGTACTAATGCCGGCACAGTCAGGATATTCTCCAGCAGGCCATAGAGCTGAAGAGCTGCATGGGAGCAAGGAGGGTAAGTATCATTGGTTGTTATCTATTAGATAAATCAATAGACAATGGGCGATTAAGAAAAAAATAATTATCCCTCTAAATCGGTGCATAACGGGTGACACATGGACCATCTTGGCGCAGGTTAGTTCAGACTTGATAAAAATGTAAGTCTTGTTTAATAGATTTGTACTGAAGGCTGTCATCTATTATTATCTATAAAAGTAATTTAATTTTATTGACAATAATGAGCAGGAGCCTTGTGATACTTTTAACGGGCTGGATTAAAAAAAAAAAAATTTTGTTCTATACATGATACATGGAAATTTAAATTAGTTTACCTCTTTGGACAATCCCACCGCAGGAGAAATCAGACATTACATAATGGGCTGTCTGTGTAATACATGAACGTGCTCGGTCCTCAGCTAGAGATGATCGTTGTAGTAGCCGCTCTACACTTGATAATAAATGAGGAGATACTCCCCTGTCTAAACTCAGAAATCTCTAATAGGGTATTTAACAATTGGTTTCTAAACTGGACAACCCCTTCTATGAACATAGTAATGACGACCTTATACAAGGATGTACACACCATAGACCATGCATCTGGGAGACCTGTGGGAAGAGAAGGGTCCAGCATTAGTTTGCCTCATTCCCTTTGCTAGCAAACGAGAGTGTGGTAAAACCTGGCACTATAATCGGGGGACTTTTTGGTCTTCGTAAAAAAGAGGGGGTCTCTTTTCTATGCACGCCACTGGCCATTTGTGAACATATTAACAGTTCTCTTGTCTATTATATTGTCTTGTTTAGACCTTATCTTATCATATGTCCTATGTAGTAACATATAGGTAATAGAGGGGAGTGCCAGGGTTCAGAGCCCTGTGTGTTAGCCATTAGGAGAGTAATGCTACAATAGAGGGGGTTCTATAAATTACAAGAATGTCCCATAAAAAGGGAATATCTCATCACATCAACTTGCCATGTTTATTAATATCCTATTAGGGTATATGGACATCATAGAGTTAGCTCCTGCTCAAGACAAGTCTCTATCAGCCTTAGGCCTCATTTACACGAGCGTAATATACGCGCGTGCTTTTCACGCGTGTCGTACGCACCTATATTACTCTATGGGGCAGTGCAGACAATGCCTGAATTTTGCGCAGCGCAAGTGCGTTGCGTAAAACTCACGACATGTTCTATAATCGTGCGTTTTTCACGCATCACGCACCCATTGAAGTCAATGGGTGCGTGAAAACCACGCATGCCGCACGGAAGCACTACCGTGCGAACTGCGTGATTCGCGCAAGAGCTGTCAAAAGGATGAATGTAAATAGAAAAGCACCACGTGCTTTTCTGTTTACAAACATCCAAACGGAGTGCCAAGTTAGAGATGAGCGAACCGAACTTCACCGGGTTCGGCCGAACTCATTTTGGCCAAACCCGGAAAAAAAATTTCCGTTACGCGACGTCAGGAGACAGTCACTGTCCACGGTGCTGAAAGAGTTAAATTGGTTCAGCACCAAGGACAGTGACTTCCGATCACAATATACATGAACGTGTAAAAAAAAAAAGAAGTCCTGACTTACCGATAACTCCCGGCTTCTTCCTCCAGTCTGACCTCCCGGGATGACAATTCAGTCCAAGTGACAGCTGCAGCCAATCACAGGCCAAGCACAGGCTGCAGCCAGTCACAGGCTGCAGCGGTCACATGGACTGCCGCATCATCCAGGGAGGTGGGGCCGGATGACAAGAGAGGGACGCGTCACCAAGGCAACGGCCGGGAGACCGGACTGGAAGAAGCAGGAAGTTCTTGGTAAGTATGAACGTCTGTTTTTTATTCACAGGTTGGTGTATATTGTGTTCGGAATTCACTGTCGAGAGTGCTGAAAGAGTTACTGCCCATCAGTTAACTCTTTCAGCACCCTGGACAGTGACTGACGTCGACTAGCCTCATCTCTATGATGGCGGCTGCGCGAAAATCACGCATCATACACTGATGACACACGGAGCTGTCAAGCGCCTTTTGCGCACGCCAAACGCTGCGTTTTTTGGCGTGCGCAAAACGCACACGCTCGTGTAAATGAGGCCTTAGGAGAGAGTTGCAGACATGAAGTAATTGCCGCAAATATGCGGTGCAGATTCTGCCTTGCTTATATGTGAAAATTTACAGTACAATACATGTGGAAGGGGTTTTAAAAACCCCATCCACATGTAATGGAACAAATCTGCATAATACAGGGCAGGCTGCAGATTTTTAGATCTGCAGCTTGCCGATTTTGTTGCAAAATTCGAGCGAATTTTCACTGCAGATTTCCCCCTCTGCAATTAAAAGGGCACGGCCAGACGTGGCGGAATTTCTGTGGAATTCCGCTGCGGACAGTCCGCAGTGGAATTCCCCAGCGGCCGGTTTATACATTTGTTTAAATTAATTTTTAGGCAAGTTAGTTTAGACGTTGCGGAAAACTCTGCTGCGGACTCTAGGCTGCGGGGCGGAATTTTCAGACCGCAGTATGCACGGTCTGTTGCGGAATTTCACTGCGGATTTCAACCTTTGCAATGCAAAAACTGAAATCTGTGGCAAGTCCGCAGTGTTTTCTGCAACGTCTGAATTACCTGTCAAATATGCAAATGTTGGTGCAGATTCGTTGCGTAATTGCCCCAAATCTGAACCAACATTTGCAGTGGAAAAACTCTGCCACGTCTGGCCGTGCTGAAAGAGTTAAATCCATGGCAAATCCACTGCATAATCCACATGTATTAAATTTCTCGACTTAGGGCATGACCAGACGTGGCGGAATTGCTCTGGAATTCCGCTGCGGACAGTCCACAGCGGAAATCCACAGCGTACACATTTCTCCATTGCCTTCCACAGCTTTTTAGTTGGGTTCGTTTACACGTTGCGGACAATTCCGCTGCGGAGCATAGGCTGCGGTGCGGAATTTGGTGTCCGCAGCATACAATGGCTGTTGCGGACGTGTAGCGGACTTGTTGCGGACACATTGCGGAATTTCTCCATTGACTTCAATGGAGAGTAAAAAATTCCGCGATGAAGTCCGCAGATGTTATGTGTTAAGTTCATACTTACCGAGAACTCCCTGCTTCTTCCTCCAGTCCGGCTTCCCAGGATGACGTTTCAGTCCAATCACAGGCTGCAGCGGTCACATGGACTGCCGCGTCATCCAGGGAGGTTGGGCTGGATGCCGAAAGAGGGACGCGTCACCAAGACAACGGCCGGGTAAGTATGAAATTATTTTACTTTCACTAGGGAAAGTGCTGTCCCTTCTCTCTATCCTGCACTGATAGAGAGAAGGGAAGTACTTTCTCCTCAATACGCAACGGCTAGTCCGCATCAATTTAATGCCCATTTTGGGCAGAGCCGCAACAGAATCTGCAACACAAATTCTGTGCGGCATTGATGCGGACAGTGTATGCAGAACTCCGCCACATCTGGGCATGCCCTAAGTGTTTATATTAGTGTGTGGTATTAGTGTTTATATTATAGAGATTATAGAGAGGTATTAGTGTTTATATTATAGTGAAGTATTAGTGTTTATATTATAGTGATGTATTAGTGTTTATATTATAGAGAGGTATTAGTGTTTATATTAAAGTGAGGTGTTAGTATTTATATTATAGAGAGGTATTAGTGTATATATTATAGTGAGGTATTAGTGTTTATATTATAGAGAGGTATTAGTGTTTATATTATAGTGATGTATTAGTGTTTATATTATAGTGATGTATTAGTGTTTATATTATAGAGAGGTATTAGTGTTTATATTATAGTGTGGTATAAGGCTAAGTTCACACGGAGTATTTTGGGGGGAGGAATATCTGCCTCAAAGCTCCAAACGGAATTTTGAGGCAGATATTCCTCCCCCAAAATACTCCGTGTGAATAGCAATTATCGCGCCGTTTTTCGCCCGCGGCCATTGAGCGCCGCGGGCATAAAACACGCTTTCTCCTGCCTCCCATTGAAGTCAATGGGAGGTCGGAGGCGGAAGCGCCCGAAGATAGGGCATGTCGCTTCTTTTTCCCGCGAGGCAGTTTTACTGCTCGCGGGAAAAAGACGCCGACGCCTCCCATTGAAATCAATGGGAGGCGTTCTCGGGCCGTTTCTGCCGAGTTTTGCGACGCGGTTTCCGCGTCAAAAAACTCGGCAAAAGACCCCGTGTGAACATAGCCTTAGTGTTTATATTATAGTGAGGTATTAGTGTTTATATTATAGTGAGGTATTCGTGTTTATATTATAGTGAGGTATTAGTGTTTATATTATAGTGCGGTATTAGTGTTTATATTATAGTGAGGTATTAGTGTTTATATTATAGAGAGGTATTAGTGTTTATATTATAGTGATGTATTAGTGTTTATATTATAGTGATCGATTAGTGTTTATATTATAGTGAGGTATTAGTGTTTATATTATAGTGAGGTATTAGTGTTTATATTATAGTGAGGTATTAGTGTTTATATTATAGTGAGGTATTAGTGTTTATATTATAGTGATGTATTAGTGTTTATATTATAGTGAGGTATTAGTGTTTATATTATAGAGAGGTATTAGTGTTTATATTATAGAGAGGTATTAGTGTTTATATTATAGTGAGGTATTAGTGTTTATATTATAGAGAGGTATTAGTGTTTATATTATAGAGAGGTATTAGTGTTTATATTATAGTGCGGTATTAGTGTTTATATTATAGTGCGGTATTAGTGTTTATATTATAGTGAGGGATTAGTGTTTATATTAGAGAGAGGTATTAGTGTTTATATTATAGTGAGGTATTAGTGTTTATATTATAGAGAGGTATTAGTGTTTATATTATAGAGAGGTATTAGTGTTTATATTATAGTGAGGGATTAGTGTTTATATTATATTGAGGTATTAGTGTTTATATTATAGTGAGTATTCTATTATTGTATGGAATACTGTATATGGTATTACTATATATATTATTGTAGGGTTTTCACATATATACTATTGTGCCGCATTAACCCCTTAACGCCGACGGACGGATATATATACAGTGTACCCACGTAATCAGTGGCAGGAGCACGGCTGTTATACACAGCCTGGCTCCTGCTGAAACTGCCAAAATCGAAGCGCGCTCCGATTCCGGCAGTTTAACCCATTAAATGCCGCTGTCAATAGTGACAGCGACATCTAATGTGTTTGACAGAGGGAGGGAGCTCCCTCTGTCACCCGATCGGCGCCCCCGCAACGAAATCGAGGGTCACCGTCGGGTTTCCATGGCAGCCGGGGGCCTAACAAAGACCCCCAGGTCTGCCTTCAGCAAATGCCCATTAGGCGATGCCGGAGGCATGACCTAACAGATTGCCTGTCAGTTTTACACTGACAGGCAATAATGCTTTGGTATACTAAGTATACCAAAGCATTATATATGCGATCAGCAGATCGCATAGTGAAGTCCCCTGGTGGGACTAAAAAAAAAAAAATGTAAAGCAGTTAAATAACGTTTGTGAAAAAAAAAAAATTACAGTCAAAATCAAATAAAACTACTTTTTTTGCCCAAAAAGTGGTTTTATTTAGTAAAAGTGTCAAAACAAATAATACATACACACATATGGTATCCCCACGATCGGAACAACTTGAACAATAAAATTAACACATTAATTAAACTGCCGGATGAACGGCGTCCAAAAAAACACGCAAAAAAACAATGGCAAAATTCTCTCTTTTCTCCCATTCCCCCCATAAAAAATTAAATAAAAGTTGATCTATAAGTCCTATGTACCCCAAAATAGTACTAATGAAAACTACACATTGGCCCGCAAAAATCAAGCCCACATACGGCCACATTGACGGAAAAATAAAAAAGTTACGTCTCTTGGAATGCGGCGATGCAAAAACAAGTAATTTTTTTCTAAAAGGCTTTTTATTGTGCAAACGTAGGAAAACATATAAAACCTTTACATATTTGGTATCCCCGTAATCGTGCCGACCCATAGAATAAAGTTAACATGTTATTTACGCTGCATAGTAAACGGCGTAAATTTATAACTTGAAAATTAATGCTGGAATAGCTGCTTATTTTCAATCTCCTAAAATAAAGTTAATAAAAGTTAATCAATATATTATAAGCATCTAAAAATGGTACAATTACAAAATACAACTCGTCCCGCAAAAAACAAGCCCTTACGACTCTTGGAATGCGACCGTGAAAAAACAGAAAATAATCCTTGGTCACTAACGTGCAAAATGGCCCGGTCATTAAGGGGTTAATGTGACGATTATTACAGGTGATACTTGGTATTATTGTACATGTAATTGTATTGTATTATTATATGTGCTATATCATGTTTATTATTATGTTACAATATTTATGTTACATTTATTGTGTTTTTTTCATGTGTGATGTTAAAGTTTAATTCTACCTAATGTTGATAATCTTTGTGCAAGTTTCTGCTCATGCTACACGGACGGCTGCGTTTCATGGACGTTCAGAGCAGTTGCGCTTTATATTCTCTGGTTTGGCTCCTTCTCCAAATATAAAAATGTGATGATCCAGGACTTTCCTGTCATCTCCTGAGGTGACCTGTAAAAACAACACAGCCCAGCTTTACACTGCATGATAAGACCCCCAGACATATTGTGATGTCACACCAGGCCATACTAGAATTGTGTAACACATAATGGCGGTGTTACCCATAGCAACCAATCAGATTCCATGTTTCATTTCTCCCATGTAGAATATGAAAGCTGAGCTCTGACCGGTTGATGTGGTTAACCCCACCCCCTTTTTGTCAGCACTATGCCCAGTATGTTATAATAATAATAATAATCATATTAATTACAATGATGATGAAATATAAATATTCACTGCTGTGGAGAATGGAAAAATGTCATAGAAAAGTGGTGGGGTGGTCGTGGAAACCAATCAGCTCTTATTTTTCAGTGACCTTTTGGAATATGAAAGCAGAAAACCTATTGGTTCCTGTAGGTCACATGCCCACTTTTCCATTGCACTAGTTCTGGTAAATGTCCCTAAAAACTAGTGAGGACAAAAAGGTGTGTATTGCCCATAGTGACCAATAATATTGCTGGATTCTGATTGGTTGCTATGCGAAACACCACTGTTTGTCTGCACTAGTTTATATACACGCGGTATAATATATTATATACTTTATCTATGTGCTGATCATACAGAGGATATAATATTATAATGTGTATTATATACATTGTAATAACATACAGCCCTTTACTCAATGAGTGAATTTAAATCTGGGGAGGGGGGTCTATGGGTCAGCCATGATCCCAACTTCTCCCTACAGTACTATATATATATTCTATACTACTGTGTCATGCTACAGCTAATGGATTGGTGACAAGTAATAAATATGAGAAAGATAATGATAAATTCTATTAATATCTAAGGCTAAGTTCAGACTACTGTTATAGTACGTTTACTCCTCTTCCGTCGGAGAAAGAGACGAACGAGAGTCCAAATGGAAAGCATCGCTTCCGTTAGAATTACGATTGATTTCAATGGTAATTATTTGGTTTTAAATGCCTCCGTTCGCTAGGTTTCCGTCTGCAATACTTTTGCTTCCGTGAAAAAAAACGGAAACCTAGTGAATGGAGGCAAACGGGACCAGGACTATGGTCCAGCACCCATTTGTGCATTTGTAAGTGTTTTTAGATTTTTTTCTGTTTGCTTTATACTTTGCATATTTTGTATTTTGTATTGTGGTAGGTAATAAAGTGATTTCATTTATATTTAAACGTGCTGTCTGCTATATGTGTGTCTTTGCACATTTTTTTACCTGTTTATTGCACACCTCCTGACGAAGGGTCCGAAACGCGCGTTGAGGTGTTCTTTATTCTGAGACCATCAACAGCCATCATGACAGCTACAGGTAACAGACATGTAACCATGCTTAGCATGTAGGTATTAAACCTTGTCGGATTTTACTTAGGCAAAGGGGAGGCGGATGATATTGGGTATTTGTATCATTGTGTTGACTATATATTCTTCCCTGGTGCTGATATTTACCTGTTGTAGACCATGCTAAATTACAACAAATTGACTATGGTGGTGATGTGATTATCTCGTATTTTGTTTTAAGTATGTTTTAATCTTGTATGTTTTTGCATGGGTATCTTTGGGAGGGTATTCTATTTTGTGGAATAATAAAATTTATATTTTTGGACTAACATGTCTAAAAATACTTTTTTTCTGTATACACTTAATATGAGACGTATATAGGTTTGCCTGTTGGCACACTGGTTATCTTTCAATATCAGTTTGTGGTGCCTGCAATGACACATGCAGAATAATCCTGATGTCATCATATGATGTAACAATGTGCACTACATCTTGTTGACAGGTGCCCATAATAACAAGATTACCTGTAATAAAGTATAATGAAGTCAATGACCCACATTTATTAATATTGCATGTTTTATGCCAGTCAAAATAGAGGGGGTAGTTACTGAGAGTTGTGCCAAAATTATTCTAAGTTGCATGTCTCTTAATAAATTTGGCACATTTTGTACTCTCTGACGGGCATAAAATCTTCTTAAACAACATATAAACAAATCAAGGTCCAAGAAGTTCAAAAATATTTAATCTTTATTGGTCAATTATAATATAAAAGATACTTCATAGTCCAAAAAAAATAAGAGCAAAAGAACTAGAAACAGAAGAGTCATTGTACAACACTTTCCATTTATTCTAATTTCTGCATGAATCCTTTGCTTTGTTTTAAATGTAAATTAGCCCCTTCCCGACCACCCCACGTAGATTAACGGGCTGCAATACTGGTCCTTGTGCCTGCAGCCCGTTAATCTACGTGTGCTCCTAACAGAGCACACAGCCCCCCCCCCTGCAGCCCGGCATCTCCCAGTATACTTATTACAGGGGGAAAACATCGGGTCGGATCACAGCGGTGATCCGAAATGAATAACCCCTTAAATGTGGCGGTCAATAGCGACCTCCGCAGTTAAGTTGTTATAACAACATCGACACAACGCGGCACGATTGCGGGGGGGGGGGGGGGGTATTGTTGCTATGGCAACCGGAAGCCTTTCAAAGGCAGGACCTAATATGTCCCCTGTCAGTGTGAAACTGACAGGTATAATACCCTGCGATACATAAGTATTGCAGGGTATTATAACAATAATCCAACAATTGGATCTTCAAGTCCTTAGTGGGACTAAAAAAAAAAAAAGTTACAAAAAGTTACAAAAAAATTTACAAAAGTAAAAAAGTTAAATTTCAAAACAATAAAATTAAAAATCGCCCTTTTTCCCTTATAAAGTCTTTTATTATTAAAACAAAATGAAAAAAACTAAATAAACTATGCATAACTGGTATCGCCACGTCCATAATGGCCTGAACTACAAAAATATAATGTAATTTATCCCGCATGGTGACGGCCATAAAAAAATTATTTTAAAAAACTATACCGGAATCTCTATTTTTAGTCACTTCAGTTCTCAAATAATTTAATAAATAGGGAACAAAAAGTCGCATGTACCCAAAAATGGTACCAATAAAAACTACAGTTTGTTCTGCTCTATGGCAACACAAAAACTAAATACATTTTTTAAAACCGTGATTTTATCGCGCAAACACCGTAAAACATAAAAAAAACTATATACATATGGTATCGCCGTAATATCATCGACCCACAGAATAAATTAAGTATGTAATTTATAGCGCACGGTGAACGCCGTAACCAAAAATAATAAAAAACAATAAAAGTTTTCAAGGCCTAATTACACTAAATTCAGCAAAAAACCTATGGGATCAAAATGCTCCCATTACACCTAGATAAATTCTTTTTAGGGCTGTAGTTTCCCAAATGTGGTCACTTCTGGGGATGTCCGGTGTTTTCGTCCCTGAGGGGCTTTGCAAATGCGACATGACACCCGAAAATCAATCCAGCAAACTTGAGCTCCAAAAGACAAATAGCGCTCCTTCCCTTCTGAGCCCTGCCGTGTGTCCAAACAGCAGTTTATTTCCACCTGTGGGGTATTGCCGTAATTAGGAGAAGCTTTACAAAACTTGGGGTGCTTTTTATTCTTTATTCCTTGTAAAAATTTATAATTTCTACGTTTTATTGGAAAAAATTTAGATTTTCATTTTTACGGACTAATTCCACTAAATTCTACAAAAAACTTGTGGGGTTAAAATTCTCACCATACCCCTTGATATTTCCTTGAGGGGTGTAGTTTGCCAAATGGTGTCTTTTTGGGGGTGTTTCCACTTTTTTGGCACCACAAGACCTCTTCAAACCTGACATGGTGCCTAAAAAATATTCTAATAAAAAGGAGGCCCCAAAATCCTCTAGGTGCTCTTTTGCTTCTGAGGCCGGTGCTTCAGTCCATTAGGGCACTAGGGCCACATGTGGGATATTTCTAAAAACTGCAGTATCGTGCAATAAGTATTGAGTTGCGTTTCTCTGGTAAAAACCTTTTGTGTTACAGAATTTTTTTTTATTAAAATGGATTTTCTGACAAAAAAAGAAATTTGTAAATTTCTCCTCTACTTTGCTTTAAATCCCGTGAAACACCTAAAGGGTTAAGAAACTTTCTAACTGCTGTTTTGAAAACTTTGATGGGTGCAGTTTCTAAAATTGACTTATGGGGGTTTCTAATATATAAGGCCCTCAAAGCCACTTCAGATCTGAGTTTGTACCTATAAGAATAGATTTTGGAAATTTTCTTGAAAATATGAGAAATTGCTGCTAAAGTTCTAAGCCCTGTAACGTCCTAGAAAAAAAAAAGGATGTTCAAAAAATGATGCCAACATAAACTAGACATATGGGAAATGTTAATTAGTACATTTATTTTTTGTGGTATTGCTATCTATTTTACAAGCAGATACATTTAAATTTACAAAAATACAAATTTTTGCTAATTTTCCCTAAAGTATGGTGTTTTTCACAAACAAATACTGAATTTATTGATCAAATTTTTCCACTAACATAAAGTACAATATGTCACGAGAAAATAATCTCATAATCGCTTGGATAGGTAAAATCATTCCCAATTTATTACCACATAAAGTGACACATCAGATTTGAAAAAAATTGGCTGCGTCCACAAGGCCAAAACAGGCACAGTCCTGAAGGGGTTAAAAATATTTTTTTTTTTGAAAAAAAACATATTTTTTTTGCGCAAAAAAAAACGTGTGCCTAAATTTGCAGCATTTTTCTCACCACTGAAGGTGTCAACACTTTGATAAATTAGGGAATTTTTCGTTTGTTGTACTACATCCTTATTCCCTGTTGCATTATATATGAGGTGTAATAAGGTATTTCACATTCTATTTTTCCCAACTATTTTAAATAAACATGGGCCTCCGTATGTAACCCTTCAACTACAAAGAATGATTGGCGCAACTATAATATAAGAGTGTGAGCTTAGATCTTGACATTACATCAAAGTCTAAAGCGTTAGCTTTGATATACTTATGAAAGGACCATAATTCTGAAAGTAGCACACATTTGTTTAAGGTTCAGGTTCGTAGTTAAGTGTCTGTGTGAGAGAAGGAGCTGCTAGTAGAGGTGCCTATACACATTAGACGAAACTTAGTCAATTCATCAATTTTGGCCAACTATCTATTGTGTATAGGCGCTACCAGATTCTTCTCCGACGGCAGATATTCAGAGAATAAAATGAATTGGGCATTTTGGGTTTTATTATGCCGAATCCTTTGTCCCCACGGGTGGTAAGCCACTGCCAAAGGTGTCTGGCACTGGCTTATTCCCCTCCTTCCAATTTAATAAACTCCCGCTGAAAAACCGCACCCAGTTGTGGTGCATATTTTCCGGCGGAATCTCCCCTGATAAAAACAGAGTTGGAGAAAAAAAGCCAATATTTACCCTCGGACTTTGCCATAGCAACGCGTCCCACTGTTATTCGGACTGCACGGAGAACATAGGAACGCATCGCCATGGCAACCCTGCTGGGTAAGTATAGACTTTTTTATTAAATGTAAACAACAAAAAAAAAGGTTTTTATTTTCTAGTTTGCAATTTTTGCAGCGGAATGGCTGCTTTTCCGTCGCAAAAATCGCAATATTTGCTATTTGTTGTGTGTTTTAACGCCCATTAACTTCACTGATGATAACTCGCAACAAAAGTGCCGCGATTCCACTGCATACATTGACATGCTCTAGATTAAAAAAAAGAGCAGCAGGTCAATTTCTGACCCTTTTCTTAGCAGATTTTTTCCACAGCGTGTGGATGAGACTTGTTTTAATTTCATCCACTTTGCTCCTACTATAATATGCTGCAGATTTTCCGGAATTAAATCCATTGCAGAATATCCGCAGCTTAACCTCCAAGTGTGAACATACCCTTATATTATGCTTTCTCAAATTAGCCAATAACTTACTACCAGCACATTTGTAAGAATGACATTTCCATGCTCAGCTGTAATAATTTAGATTAAAAAATAATCTAAATCTGAAAAGACAATGTTGCGAAACTATAACAATGCTGATACTTACGTATTTTTTGGCATTCTTTTTTTGCTCTAATGGGCCATGCGGATACACAGCAGCTAGAGGCCTATAAATTTTCTCCTATGACCTTTTCCAGTGCTCCTTGATTTTCATGTATATGGGTTCGCAATACTGAAGAAGCAGTAAAGGGAATAAATGCTCATTAGCTGCCTGCTGCAGGTATCTTGTGGGCTCATTGGGGATGGATGAAGCTTCTCTAACTAATGAAAACTGGGCCCTTGAGATTTAAAGAATCGCATGAAGGATCTAACCCAAGAAGGGGAAAGTAGACATGTGTAAAATACATTTTCTGCTATAGAGAAAGTAGATCTTTATGGAATAAATATATTATATATATATATATATATATATATATATATATATATATATATATATATATATATCTTAATAATGCATCCAATTTGTAAGGTCAGGGCTTTCCAACTGGCGGCCGATAGCCATCTTCGGTCTTTATGTAGTCCGCATATTTACTACTGTAGGGAGATATCATTTTTATTTGTATTCATCTTGAAAGCACATACTGTAGTTATAAAAATGCAGAACTTAACAGCCTTAGACTATTTCTTTTGTTTTCAGTTTGCACAGCTAAAAATTTTCCCTAGATTAAGTTTTTTATGCACTCAAGTTTTTGAAAATGGTTTACGGATTTATTGGTACATAAAAAAAATACACAAAAAATATTCAAAATGATGCTTAAATCAATGTAAAGGTTTTCCATTTCTTACTAAATAATAATCTAATTTGTAATATGCTAAATAAAAGGATATTGGTAGTTTACATATTGAAGTTTAATTACTCATTAAAGTAAACCTAACTTTTTAGGTGACTTCAGAATAAGCTGTCATATGTGAGGAATAACAGTATTTCTGGCCATTATATGACTTGTATGTGGCATTATTTAGACCTTTTTCCCTCTGTAGGCTTTATCTCTAATTCTCCGTTTTCTCAGAGCTAGTGGGTGGAGTTGGACTGCTGTCATGTGCTCTATACACTGCAAACAGAGAAGAGGAAAATTCTGCTCTCCAATCACTATCTATCACATATCACACACACATATACATATATATATATAAAAAGTTTGGGGTCACCCAGACAATTTTGTGTTTTCCATGAAAACTCACACTTATATTTATCAAATGAGTTGCAAAATGACTAGAAAATATAGTCAAGACATTGACAAGGTTAGAAATAATGATTTTTATTTAAAATAATAATTTTCTCCTTCAAACTTTGCTATCGTCAAAGAATGCTCCATTTGCAGCAATTACAGCATTGCAGACCTTTGGCATTCTAGCTGTTAATTTGCACAGGTAATCGGGAGAAATTTCACCCCATGCTTCCAGAAGCCGCTCCCACAAGTTGGATTGGCTTGATGGGCACTTCTTGCGTACCATACGGTCAAGCTGCTCCCACAACAGCTCTATGGGGTTGAGATCTGGTGACTGCGCTGGCCACTCCATTACAGATAGAATATCAGCTGCCTGCTTCTTCCCTAAATAGTTCTTGCATAATTTGGAGGTGTGCTTTGGGTCATTGTCCTGTTGTAGGATGAAATTGGCTCCAATCAAGCGCTGTCCTCAGGGTATGGCATGGCGTTGCAAAATGGAGTGATAGCTTTCCTTATTCAAAATCCCTTTTACCTTGTACAAATCTCCCACTTTACCAGCACCAAAGCAACCCCAGACCATCACATTACCTCCACCATGCTTGACAGATGGTGTCAGGCACTCTTCCAGCATTTTTTCAGTTGTTCTGCATCTCACAAATGTCCTTCTGTGTGATCCAAACACCTCAAACTTCGATTCGTCTGTCCATAACACTTTTTTCCAATCTTCCTCTGTCCAATGTCTGTGTGCTTTTGCCCATATTAATATTTTCCTTTTATTAGCCAGTCTCAGATATGGCTTTTTCTTTGCCACTCTGCCCTGAAGGCCAGCATCCCGGAGTCGCCTCTTCACTGAAGACGTTGACACTGGCGTTTTGCGGGTACTATTTAATGAAGCTGCAAGTTGAGGACATGTGAGGCGTCTATTTCTCAAACTAGAGACTCTAATGTACTTGTCTTGTTGCTCAGTTGTGCAGCGGGGCCTCCCACTTCTCTTTCTACTCTGTTTAGAGCCTGTTTGTGCTGTCCTCTGAAGGGAGTAGTACACACCGTTGTAGGAAGTCTTCAGTTTCTTGGCAATTTCTCGCATGGAATAGCCTTCATTTCTAAGAACAAGAATAGACTGTCGAGTTTCACATGAAAGCTCTCTTTTTCTAGCCATTTTGAGAGTTTTATCGAACCCACAAATGTAATGCTCCAGATTCTCAACTAGCTCAAAGGAAGGTCAGTTTTATAGCTCCTCTAAACAGCAAAACTGTTTACAGCGGTGCTAACATAATTGCACAAGGGTTTTCAAGTGTTTTCTAATCATCCATTAGCCTTCTAACACAGTTAGCAAACACAATGTACCATTAGAACACTGGAGTGATGGTTACTGGAAATGGGCCTCTATACACCTATGTAGATATTGCATTAAAAACCAGACGTTTGCAGCTAGAATAGTCATTTAGCAAATTAACAATGTATAGAGTATATTTCTGATTAAATTAATGTTAGCTTCAATGAAAAAAACTGTGCTTTTCTTTCAAAAATAAGGAAATGTCTAAGTGACCCTAAACTTTTGAACGGTAGTGTATATATATATATATATATATATATATATATATATATATATATATATATATATATATATATATATAGTAGCAGTTGCATGGAGGACATTATACAACATTAATAAGCAATGTATCTTAGAATCCAGGACGGGGGCAAATTAGTAACACTTACCAGGAGGCTGCAGCACGTCTGATTGTGTCTTCATCACTCCGCTCCCCCTTCCCTATCTATAGACTTGTATTGGCAGTGTGTCTGTTATCTCTTTCTCTCTCTGCTCCCTCCTCCTGCTCCCTCTCCCATCTCCATGGACTTCTGTGGGCAGACAGGGAAACGACACCTCCCCACCTTCTGCTGTCTTTCTCCTCTGCTCTGTAACAAGGGACATATTTTGCTTGACAACAGGGGGTAGACAGGGGGTAGACAGCAAGGGGAGACATCTAGTGAATGCAAATTTTAACAGTAAGTAAATTACAAAGTTGATATATATAAGGTATAGTATTAGATTAGTATAATTTGTGTTTGAAAAGTTAGTGTCCATTTAAAGAGGCTCTGTCACCAGATTGTAGATAACAACAGTGGTTTTTATTTTGAAAAATTATCATTTATGAGCAATTTTAGATTTATGCTAATTAGTTTCTTAATAGACAACTGGGTGTTTTTTAACTTTTTACCAACTGGGCATTGTAAAGAGAAGTGTATGACGCTGACCGATCAGTGACCAATCAGCGGCATACATTTCTCTTCATTCATGATTAGCTGTACTCACAGCACAGCGTTATCTCGTGAGATCACGCTGTGCTATCACTTACTCCCTCATTAACTTTACCAAAGTGTCTTGAGAGTGAATAGACATCGCCTCCAGCCAGGAAGCGATGTCTATTCACACTCCCAACACTTCGGTAAAGTTTCTGTGGGACTTAACTCACAGCACAGCGTGACCTCGCTGTGAATGACAGCACAGCGTGATCTCGCGAGATCAAGATAAGAAGTGTATTACGCTGATTAGTCAGCGTCATACACTTCTCTTTACAACGCCCAGTTGGTAAAAAGTAAAAGAAAACGCCCAGTTGTTTATTAAGAAACTAATTAGTATAAATCTAAAATTGCTCATAACTTGCTAAAAAATGATCGTTTTTCAAAATAAAAACCACTGTTATCTACATTACAGCGCTGATCACATTATGAAGAAGATAGGGCACTTATAATCTGGTGACAGAGCCTCTTTAAATGAAAATACCACTATTCGAACATATCCAAGGCTACAGTGAAATAAGTACACTACATCGGTAATCTAGAGCCATCAGTGTAACTCAGCTTGCAGGATGCCCCGGAAGAAGTCAATACAGCGAAACCCAGGGTCGGGCAGAGACTTGGCGGACCACGTTTATTTCTATATGCTGTTTTTTTTTATATTTCCTTTTTATGAGTACAAATAAATCCTGAAATATTTGCGTTTTGCTGGCGGTGCTATTCTATTGTGGATTTTCCCGTATAAGGCGATTTTGAAGATCTTGACAAGTCCGGGTCGGCAGTAGAAATAAAAATCTCAGTCACCTTATCATCCAGTTAACTAACATCTATTCAGCATGCACATTGTATCATTACCTCTCCTGAAGGTGGAGAATAGAGAGGGAGCACACTCTCAGAACATTGAATTGTGTCTATGGACTCATTTGGTGGTCAGAACGGCTAAATATATATTTTATTTGTGATTTTGGAGAGAGTTTTGTGGACAACTCTTTGCTTAGCCTGCTCCGACCTTTCTGAAAGTGTGCGTAGTACACATATATATATTCTTGTTTGAAAAGTTAGTGTTCATTTAAATGAAAATACCACTATACGAACATATCCAGGACTGCAGTGAAATAAGTTCACTACATCGGTAATCTAGAGCCGTCAGTATAACTCAACTTGCAGACTTTCACATCTCCTGACACTTGAATTACCAGACTTGACATGTGTTTATGAGGTAAATAAATTTCTGTAGAGACTAGAGTAGCCACCAATTACAGATTCAGACATATCAGACTATCCTGACTTACAGCAGTCTGAAGACTAGGTGCGTTTACACACTACAAACGTCAGAATATGAATTTCAGCCAGGTAACTTTAGATGAAATGCCAACTGCTCTAAATGTAGAGTAACGCTTAAATAGTCTTTATATTATGGCATGTTCCATGTAAAGCGTATGTTATAATGCCTTTCTTATTAGTTTTCTTCTTGCTCATAAAGGACTGGTTACTATGCTTTACGGGCCCCAAGCAATAGTCAATGACTTGCTGGCTCCTCCCTCCCCTCTTTTCTTCTCCTGCTCCTTCTCCTCACAGTAATGCGGCATGTGTCTTCATCTGTGTGAGGAGGCGGAGCTGTCTTTGTGATAACGGCGGTAATCCTAAAAGATTGACAGGGTTTTGCGATCATTGGCCACAATGGTCACATGCCATACGTGCTGACTTGACCAATGCGGCCAGTGATTGGCTGGTGCGGGCACGTGTGGGATTTTTTACTTGTTGTATTTGCAGATGACAGAGTTTTTGCTTTTTCACCTCTTTATTCCCTCTTTAAATGTATTATAGTGAGAAAGGCTGTAAAAATATAGTCCTTAAAGATGTATGTATTTATAAAGCACTTGTAAAACTCAGATGAAAAAAAGTCAGCTTTTAATAATTCAAGAAATCTATGCTTCACCAGAGGACTATAATTCCCTTGGAAATTTTGTGGACATACATATTTAATTACTTCATGATTTTAGAGGTATTAAAAAAGAAAATCCTATGACATGAAGGTTTTACATCTGGGGCTTATAGGTTCCGGGTAATTGTACGTATTTTTTTTTACTCATAATTAAGGAAAGTGATATGGTAATAGATATACTCTATGGATCATGGGAATATATTGAAAGTTGTGAAGTAGAATTTCATAGTGTACAAATATATGTACAGGGACAGCCATAACATTAAAACCACCTGCCTAATATTGTGTAGCTCCCCCTCGTGCTGCAAAAACTGCTCTGACCTGTCGAGACATGGACTCCACAAGACCGTGGAAGGTGTCCTGTGGTATCTGGTACCAAGATGTTGGCAGCAGATCTATTAAGTCCTGTAAGTTTTGAGGTGGAGTCTACATGGAACAGACTTATTTTTACAGCACATCCCACAGATGCTCGATCAGATTGAAATCTGGGGAAGTCAACACCTTTAACTCTTTGCCATATTCCTAAAACCATTTCTGAACAATTTTGTGAGGGCGCATTATCCTTCCGAAAAAGGCCATTTGGCATAATATGCAGTACAATTGCCATTAAGGGGTGTTCTTGGCTTGCAACAATCTTTAGGTAGGTGGTACGTGTCAAAGTAACATACACATGAATGTCAGGACCCAAGGTTTCCCAGCAGAACATTGTCCAGTGTATCACACTTCCTTCGCCGGCTTGCCTTCTTCGCATATTGCATCCTGGTGCCATCCCTTTCCCAGGTAAACGATGCACATGTACTCGGACGTCCACATGATGTAATAAAAAACCTTATTCATCAGACCAGACCATCTACCATTGATTCATGGTCCAGTTCTGATGCTCATGCGCCCATTGTAGGCACTTTTGGGTGTGGACAGGGGTCGGCATGGGCAAGCAGACTTAAACGCAGCAAAGTGCAATGCACTGTGTATTCTGACACCTTCCTATTATAGCCACCAGTAACTTTTTCAGCAATTTGTGTTACAGTAGTTTTTCTGTAGGATTGGACCAAACGGCCTTCACTACACATTTACATTAATAAGCCTTGGACGCCCATGACCCTGTCAGCGATTCGCCAGTTATTCTTCCTTGGACCACTTTTGATAGACACAAACCACTGCATACCGGGAACAACCCACAAGAGCTGCAGTTTTGGAGATGCTCAGACCCAGTTGTCTGGCCATCACAATTTGGCCCTTGTCAAAGTCACTCAGATCCTTACACTTGTCCATTTTTGCTGCTCCCAACAGATCAAGTTTAGGAACTGACTGTTCACTTGCTGCCTAGTTTACAGTATCTTACCCCTTGAAAGGCGTCATTGTCATGAGATAATCAATGTTATACACTTCACCTGTCAGTGGTTTTAATGTTATGGCTGAATGGGAAATTTGTCAATAAATCAATACAAATCTTGATGTGTTCAATTTAATTATTAGCCCAATGACTAATAGAAAATGTACATCTTGGTTTCATAGCATGCTGCAGTATGTATTCTATTTAAATCTCAGATATTTAAATCTGTTGGTGGGGGTATGTATGCATTTGCTAAACCACTTCGGGGCACTTTACAGGGAGATCTAGGATTCTTACTAGACCCAATGGCTCTCTCTTTCTCACTCATTTTCCAAATCTTTTGGCATTGTGGTAATAGGATAGGGGAGAGCATTGGTGGGAATCTGCAATATTAATGTGTGTTTAGAGAACATGACAAGATGTCCAATTAAATCAATGGTCATTCCAATCATTTATTTTATTTCAATGTCTCAATGGTTCTCCGATGCCCAGAGTGAATTTGCCTTAACAAGGAGGATTACAAGGGGTTATCTGCTTAGAAACAGAAGAATTAATTGAATTATTAGAGATGTAACTTGAAGCTCCTGAGCCCCAATGAAAAATCTCTAACAGGGCCCTCAACTTACCATTTCCTATTTATAACATTGGGGTCTTCATTTGTGGCGGAAGGACCTTTGGATCCCCTCAGGCATTAGTGCCCTTGTGTGACTGTTACCAGGGGCGTAGCTAAAAGCTCATGGTCCCCGATGCAAAAGTTCTTATTGGGCCCACCCCGCAAACTTCTCATGGCCGACAGCCCGCAGCTTTCAGCTGCATCGCTGGGTCTCCTAAGTGACCCAACAATGCAGGACTAGCAGCCAGGGGCGTCACTAAGGACTTAAAATGTCAGGGGAAATAGCCCCAATACATATGTGTCTGCCCCAAAAAAATGTGTGTGTTTGTGTTTGTGTGTATAGGAAACAGCATATCTATAGCACTACTACCCAGAAACTATGGATAGGATTAGATACATTGGCTCAGCAGACAGTATCACACATTATAGGATTAGATACAGTGGCTCAGCAGACAGTAGCACACATGATAGGATTAGATATAAGGCCCAGCAGACAGTATCACACATGATGGGATTAGATACACAGCTCATAAGACAGTATCACACAAGATTGGATTAGATAAACAGCACAGCAGACAGTATCACACATGATAGGATTAGATATAAGGCCCAGTAGACAGTATCACACATGATAGGATTACATATAGGGCCCAGCTCGCTGACATTGCGGCACCAGCGCTGGACCCAGGAAAGGTAAGAATAATAATTGTTTTGCTTCTTTATGTGTTATTAATTATTTTTGTGTGTTTGTGTTATTTTACAGGTTCAATCGTTGGACTACGTCGGATTCGAGGACTTCAATGACAGCGTTTTTGTGGTTTTTTTATTTCAATAAAATATTTTATCTAAGTCTTTGTATTTTTTTAAACTTTATTATTACCGCCTTAGTAATGGCCGCTGGCTGATTGACAACCTCCATTACTAAGGCAGGGCTTAATGTTAGCAGGTGCAGAGGCTAACACTAACCCCCATTATTACCCCGGTACCCACCACCACCAGGGGTACTGAGAAGAGCCGGGTACGAACCAGTACCCGACCATCTCTAGTGACGGTTGGGCACCGGGGCAGCCGCAGGCTGGTATTATTAGGCTGGGGAAGGCCAAAAACAGTGGCCCTTCCCACCCTGGTAATGCTGCCTGCTGCTGTGTTGTATCTGGCTGGTTATGAAAATTGGAGGGGACCCTACATCGTTCTTTCCAATAATTTTTTATTTTTAAAATGACTTGGGGTCCCCCTCACTTTTCATAACCAGCCAGATACAATAAAGCAGCAGCAGGCAGCATTACCAGAGTGGGAAGGGCCACTGTTTCTGGCCTTTCCCAGCCTTATAATACCAACCTGCTGCCACCCCATTACCTGACCATCACTACAGATGGTCAAGTACTGGATTGTACCCGGCTCTTCCCAGCAACCCTGGTGGCTGTGGTTACCGAGGTAATAACGGGGGTTAGTGTTAGCCTCTGCACTGGCTAACACTATGCCCCGCCTTAGCAATGGACGCTGTCAATCAGCCGGCGGCCATTACTAAGGCGGTAGTAATATAGTTTAAAAAAAGCACAAAGACATAGAAAAAATATTTTATTGAAATAAAAATAAAAAAACACACAACCCTCATTAACCATTTTATTGATAGTAAAAAAAGCCGTCTTCGAAGTAGTCCTGGAATCCGACATAGTCCAATGACCGAACCTGTAAGAAAACACACAAAAACCGATTAGTAACACATGTGTTAGGCTTAGATACAGGGCCCATGTGTGATACTGTCTGTGGGACCCTGTAACTAAGCCTACCACAAGGTAGGCTTAGATACAGGGTCCAGCAGACAGTAATCTTATACAGTATTAGATTACTGTGTGCTGGGGCCCTGTATCTAAACCTGCCGTGTGGTAGGCTTATATACAGGGCCCATCAGACAGGATCACACATGGGCCATGTATCTAAGCCTACCATGTTAATTGGCTTAGATACAAGGCCCAGCAGACAGCATCACACAATCGTAGGCTTAAAGGTGTTCTCCAGTCAATAAACATTGATGGCCTATCCTCAGGATAGGCCATCAATAGCTGATGTGTCGGGGTCCGACTCCCAGGAGCCCGCCAATCAGCTGTTTTGAAGGGACCGCAGCACTCGTACGACAGCTGCTTCCCCTTCATTTTCCTTACTCGCTCACACTGTGAATTGCCGACACGGATTCACAGTGTGAGCAAGTGACCGGAATGAAGGGGAAGCAGCTCTCGTACGACAGCAGACGGGGATATTAATCTTACCCTCCTCTTCAGCCACGGTGGAGGTCCTGTCCTGACTCTTTCCAGAATCACGATGTTGTGCGCGGCGCATAGCGTTGTGACGTCAGGACCTCCGCTGCACTCCGGAACCAGGAAGGTAAGTACTGTCAGTTACTACAGTAATAGTGGCCCGCGGCCCCAGTTGCTATAGTAACTTTTTATTGATGTGGTGCGGGAGGCCGCAGGCACCCCTGGCTTCGGGGCCTGGTTGCAATTGTGACCGCTGCGACCCCTATAGCTATGCCACTAACTGTTACCTTTGCACTCCTTATGGCTACACCCCTATTAATTACGATTTAGTCTCATATTCCTCTACTACGGAGCATCATTCCTCTGATCCTACACAAAACTATTTGTTAAATAGCCTGGTGGCTACTTGCTCCTCTAGTGGGTTCATTTCATATGCAATGCTATACAGCTACGTTTGACCAATAGTAATGAAGCAGAGCACTGTAGCATTGTATTACCAAAATGCTTTGAAGCCTTCTGTATGTCGAAATTTTTCAACGTTTATAATGGGAGGTAAATTTAAGAATATTGTTATCACTGATAATTGTCCATGTCTACTTGTAGACAATATGTATTGAGTATAATCATACTATTATATACTATTGCATAGAATAAGGGAATTGTTCCTGAGAGGAGCATAATGATCTTCTGGTCAAACAAAGTACACCTTTCAATCTTACTGGATGGGTCAACAGCAATACGCACAGCATCCTCTGTCTATATATCATAGGGCATCTAGTGCAAACGGAGAATGGCTTTTCTGAGGTCATTAAATTTGCCCTTCATCAGGTCCCTGCAAGGTTTCTGATGCCTCAGGCAAATATAATGCAGTCACTGATTTATTTTCATTATCACTTTGGTTATACATGACAGTGACATCTTTCGGTTTGTCAACAATATTATTTATGATCAGAGGATTCCATCCTCATAAATGAAGCTTTTAGAAGCACAGATGTAGCGATCTTTAACTTGACATTTAACGCGGTAAATACACAGTTGCAAGAAATTTAGACTTTATTTTTTTAATGGCTTTTGTTGTGTGATATCATGCAGTGCAAATTATCAGTCAAGTTAAACTTTGCTACCTGTACATATATACTTATCATATTGGTTATTATCAGTCTACAATAATGTCTTTACATACCCCCATGTACAATATTGGCAAAAAATTATTATAACAATGCATTTGATGCTTTACAGTTGTGCTAAAAATAATGTAGGAATTGCTAAAATATAATTTACATAGAAGTATGCCCATCATATTGGAATTTAAGAATAAATGTAGATTATGAATCTATAAATCACCAAATAAAGAGCCAAGTCAAATCTTATCTGCAAAGGTAACTGTTTCTATATCTCTAATAGACTAACTAAAATTAACTGTACCTACGTGGTCATTTCTCACCAGGATTTGGGATTGGACACCCTCTTCCTCAGGTTCGGTGGGATTCCAGGGTTTAACCACCATTGATCAGACTTTTGTGGATATAAATAATAGGTTTGGGTCCCACCTCTTAGGAGAATGGGTGTCCCCTGATCTCTATTCTGAAACGTGAGGCAGCCGATGGTGGCCGCTTCCAGGCAGTGACTGTTTGAAGAGGCGACCACACATTTGTGCGCTTTCTCCTTTGAAGCCTATGGAAAAAAATGGGAAACAGAAGGGTGAGACTATACAATTGTTAAATTATTAATCAATCTCTTATTTATACTATATATATATATATATATATATGTATATATAAATATATATATACACCCTTTAGTATCTTCAGATGACACCCTATAGTCTTAGAATACTACTCAGTTTAATCACATATAATTGACTTGATGCTTTGAGTAAAACCTTTCCACATATATTATTCCACAGCCGTACAAGCTGAATACTAAACATGACATACAACATCCCTTTTCTAGTGAAGCTTGTTCAATACAATGAACATTCACTAATGGTCTCACCAACTTGAAGTTTTTACAGCCTACCCTTACGATGATGTGCTCATCGCCTGTTATCAGTAAAATATGGACACTGATTAGCTGGCAATAAAATAAAAGGAGTTACATTGTGCTGTAGGCCTATAAAGATCAATAATAATGTTCGTTATATGTCAAAAAAATATAATAATACCATCACAAGATGGGGGGACTTCATAGTGCGATGAGGGCATAGCAAAGACATGAAGTGATTAACCATGCAATAAGGGTCATTTTAATGTCAGAAGTGGGTTGACAGCCCTTTAATGTGATTGTCTGGCTTGGTGAACATCTTATTCCTTTAAGTCCTGGAGGAGCTCTAGCAGTCAGCTGTTATTGTGGAGGGGGACCCTATAAGAAGACAAGCATTATAGGGAATCTATTGAAATCAATAGCTGTCCATTGATTTTTAAGGAATCTTTGGTCTTCCAGAGCCAAGCAGTAAAGGCGGGTAGATACAATTCTTCCATTCCTTGATGTCCTTTAGTGGTGTGATGGCTGTACATTCATGGAATCTTGTAGTAGCTCACAAAATGTTCACACAGTTCATATTTTAATAATGGACATACAATTCTGCCATGACACGTTCCACTATAGTTAAGCAACATACTTGAAATAAAATTATTTCTAAACTATGGGTTACGCTTTATACATTCTTATTTTCAATATCAATCCCTTATTATACCAAGATATAATAAATAACTGTTGCACATACTGTTTTGGTTTAATATAGTTTGAGACAAAAGTTTTGTTGCTTCGCTGCAAACTATGTGATCTTGCATGAACTAAGAAAAAATTCTTATACACTGAAGATTGAATAATTACTGAGATGTTAATGATTCTGATCACTGCTGGTAATGTTTTATACAGATTGTCTCATGATGAAATTTCTTATGTAATCAACTGATAAAATAATGTATTATACTGCCATATCTGTATATTGAAAGTATACACACACACATTGTGAAAAGGCCACCCGCAGTGTAGTGAACCCCCGCTCCCTGGCATTCTGGGCTCATCTCCTTGCGGCATCGTCCTCTCCCTCCTCTTCGCTCAGCGTCGAGGAGCTGTTCCGGCCGCTGACGCACTCGCACTGACCCTTGTATTTGTGAAGGGCCAGTGCACGACAATTTTAAAATCATCACCTGGACTGTTATAAAAGCTCCTCCTGCTCTGGTAGTCATTGTCAAAGCAATTTGGCTCCTTTGTGTTCTTAGAGATCCAAAGTTATTTCTGCTGTCTAGGTTGATTTCCTGTGTACCGACCTTGCCTGTTTTTAACTAGCTGTGTCCGCCCCCAGCCTTGACCTATTTCTATGTTTACCATGACTAACCTCTGCCGTCTGCCCTGGCCCATAACTACAATTCCTGTGACGAACCTCGGCCACCTGCCCAGACCTATTGCTTTTTTAACCACTCTCATCTACCAACATTAGTCATCACCAAGGCAGACTACTCAGGGGGTAGCATCCTGGGGCTTCCCCGCAGCAGAGTTAAAATCCCTGTACAGGTGTTAACAGGTGAAGACCGAGGGTTCCCTTATACTCCGTTCCTGGAGTAGCCCCAAGTCAAATCCCTTGGTGACAAGGAGGGTTCACAACGCCCCCTAGTAACCCTAATACAGCCAAGCTAAAAGTCTCACCCAAGGAAAGACATAGATGCACAACAATACAGTTAATACATGCACTTCATGCCTACTTCTACATGCATATATCTTCACAAAATTATCAAAACTCAAGAAACCAAAATCTTCATAATCAAGATGCCAGTAAATATTTTAGCCATGGAGTCAACAAATGGCCTGATTAAATACAGATGGTCAATAGATGAGCAATAGCTGATCTTCTCACTCCGTAAGTAGAAAAAAAAGCACATATCCTCCCTGATTAGAAAAGGTGTGATAACATGATCAAAAGTATTACACCTCTTGGGTCACTGGAAAGCTGTACAGCCTCCTGAATTCAAACAAGTGCTGCACCCCAAATATTGTACCTAGAGCTTTAATCCTGGTTTAATTTGAAAGCTAGAGTTCCTGGCTTTAACATTATACCAAAGCACTAGCCCTTATATTCTAGTTGTTGCAATGATTTTAAGCCATGACATTAATATATGTATGGGCCAGGAGTGCTAGAGCGGGAACCACTTTAACTTGGGGCTCCCAAGTGATGGAACTACCCTCTATATCATCCATATAGCCTAATACGGAAAATATACTGGTTTTGTTTTTGATGATACAACCCCTTTAAAATTGATGTCAGTAAAGTAACTACAAAAAAGGCAGGCCACGTGCTGGCTATAATGCAAACCCTTTGAAGTTGAACCAGAATAATGGAATTGAAGCATGGAAAAAAGGGCAGTTTGGCATTGCCCCTTCTCGTCACCACGGTTCCCATGCTCTGCGTTGTCAACCTCAGGATTCAGCAGACCAAGAGTGTGAAGTATTTCCAGCAGGGAGGACCAATGTAAAGTTAGCAATATGTGAGGTGCTGGTTCATGTAAGGAAATTATACCCTGGGCTATTATTTTTATTGTTTGAAACTGACCATTTTATTGAACCGAATATTTTTGTGATAACTGATATTATTTTTTACCTTTAATATGACAGATAAATGGAGAATGGTTTCCAACATACTCATTATCATACTCATTATCTTTTACTGGATATTTATAGGGGAAAAAAAATGAAAGTAATCAGTATTTATAAGTAGGGAATATTGTCCTTTTAAACATCAGTAATGAAAATGATTAAATTCAATCTTTGGCACTTGAATTCAATACGACTTGAGGTTTCATTTACATGTCCTGGGAAATCGAGAAACCTATCAATGTAATCTTCATCCGTGATTTATATATCATCATGTTTCTTTCATTTATTACAATGTTAGAAAGGTAAACCAGAGGGATTTGAATTAACACTTTAGGTCACGATGAAGGTCAGGAAAATAACATTTTTGATTTTTATTTCCTTCTTTATGATGACGGGGCACACTTTATTATGTCTTGTGTACACACATGTTCTATCACTCTTTTCTTTGCTTTCTTTGCTGTCACATTAATATATCAAGAGTTCAAAAAGATTTCAAGCTGAATGATAACTTCACCTCTTGGGGTTCCATTTATTCTACGCAGACAGGGAAGCAAGTGAGTCGCTGGCAAGAAACAGAATTTTTCAAGAGTTAACGAATGTTTCATTGCTCAAAGAAGACAACTTTTTAAAAAATCCTGGAGGGAAACAGTTTCCCTTGGCATTCTGAAAGAACCTAGGATTCAATCAGATAGTTCTGGATTTGTTATACTTTAATGTAAATAAATGAACTCGGAGCGATGGAATTTAAGTTTATTTTGCTGCACTACTCATCTACAACCTTCACATTCTTCTTAAGAAACCTTACAGCGAACTCTCTCTTCACATTTACTGCTTCTGCCTAACCAAAACTAGCTGCAGATAGTGACAATTTGAGATCTAAGTGATATTTCAGGGGTCTGGTTTACACATCTCTGCCCAAATAATAAAACTCTACATGAGCTCTCGAATGTCCATCTTCAGCCTGCACAGCTTTACACTTGTCAGAGAAGAAGTTTGCACCCAGAGTTCATATTCCTAATATAGATGGAGAAAGGCAATTTGTAGTCAGATAGAAAGGGCCCATCAATTTTATGGAAAAAAAGAATACCCATAGGTACATTTATGCAGGGTTAGGGTATTTATTTATGCAGGGTTAGGGTGAGTCTCTAATTTTTTTATTACATGAGGCCCTTTTACAGGGAGCGTCTTTTCAAAGTACCGATGAATCATTCAGAGGATCTAATGGACATTTCTATCCTAACCAAACTTTTCTCGGCCAGTGAGGATTTTCGTTGCTGTCTAGAAAAGGCTATTGCACTGTTGTTATTATACCTTTTCAGTGGTAGTGGGTCCCCTTTTCTTACAAAGCCCCTGTGAAGCTAAACAGGTTGCACATATGGATGTCCAACCCTAAATATATTGATTGATGGATCGATAGTCATGAAAAAAGTAAGGGCCCTCCAAGTAAAGTTTAGACGTTTTAAACATATGCAGACATATCATTATTTGATCTTCATTCAAGCCGAATACAAAGATTATGGTGACGTGACTAAACAAAACAAAAAAAACATAACAAATGGAATTAGCAATAATATATTTAACAACAAAATGGAAGCCCCTTCACTTTTATACCTGGTATTGCCACCTTTGAAAGAAGAAAATCATTGTCAGCAAATGTTTCCTATAACGATCTACCAGTCTCTAACATTAACTGGGAGATTACTTTCTCACTCCTCCATGGTGGATGTTTTCAGCTGTGCGATACTTGGGGGTTTCAAACCTCTTGACACAGTATCTCAATGGGATTTAGATTTGGGCTTTGACCTTTCCATTCAAGAACCCACTATTTTTTTTAGCCATTTTCTGTTATGTTTAGGGTCATTGACATGTTGAAAAGTCCACTTTTGGTTAAGCTTAAATCTTCTGACAGATGGTCTCACATTATCCTCAAGCACCCTCTGGTACAGTGAAGAATTTATAGTAGTATGTGATGGTGAGTTGCCCATGCAAAGCAGTTCCAAGCCAACATTTCCACCACCATGCTACATAAATAATACGAACTTGAAATGATAATTTGAGAAACTTTTTCGAATGGTAGACTGTGGCACTTTGATGTCAATAGTGGTGAGATCTACCTCTTGGTCCAGTGATGAAATTCTAGGGCTCTTAGAGACGTCTGTGTGACCATGACGTGTGCATACACTCTTAGATGTAAATAAAATAGGTTCCCCCAAGGTCCTCTGTAATGATATTATCTTCATTTGCACCTGATCTGGTGCACTTGATTCTAATTTTAGGTCTTTAAAGGTAAGGGCTGACGTAGCAGTAGCCGCATGTGGCCGAAAACCCACTCACTTGCAGTGGCTAATAACTGCATGATTTTGGCATGTATTTCAAGCTAAATCTTGCACCCATTGGCCATCGTGAGCAAATGGAGTTTCGACCAGATGCAGTTGCCGCTACGTTGGACCGTACCCTTTATGTATTGATAAACGTGTACCGATATAAATGGCAAATCTATGGATTTTGGTTTAACTATTTATTGCAAAGTCAATGTTATGTTTTTATTTTGTCTACAGGGCACACAGCTGGTGACTGGCATGCGAAAATATAACCTTAGATGTAGATGTCCTTTTAAGTGGTAGTAGGCATTCTTTCTAACATAGCCCCTGTGCAGCTGCACATATGATAGATTAGATAGATAGATAGATAGATAGATAGATAGATAGATAGATAGATAGATAGATAGATAGATAGATAGATAGTGTCAGGGCTATGGGGTCTGTGGACGCACTGGGCCACTCCACCATAGTGCAGTAGCAGCTGGTCAAACAAAATGTCAATGACAGTCACTAGGGAGAGAGTACCTGGATTGCTGGCTTGTGCCGGATAATCAGAAGCAAGCTGGTGCCGCACTATCGGACTGCTGACTGGTGCCGGACTATAGGAAGCTGACTTGTGCCGGACTATTGGAAGTTGGCTTGTGCTGGATAACGGGACTTGTCTCGGATACTGGACTTGAACACAGAGGTCGTCTCGGACAATAGACTTGAACAAAGAAGTGGTCTCCGGCAATAGACTTGATACAGACACTGGACACAGAGACGGGATACAGGATACAGCTAGGGAAACATTTGCATGACAAACACTAATAAGACACCATATTGCTCAGGCACTGAGGAAAGGGGCAGGATTCCTTTTAAGGGCCATGGTGATCAAGGATAGGCTAGGGATAATTGTACTGGTACGCCCTTTAATGCTTGGCATGAGCGTACGAGTGTACTGTATGGGACAACCGGGGAAAGAAAGCAGAGAGCACAGCGTGCCGAGGTCCCTGGGAAGGGGGACGCCGGTGAAGGGACACAGTACTACGGTCGCGACCGATGGTAAGAGGGGGATGCCAGCGGTCCGCTGGCACTACAGATAGATAGATAGATAGATAGATAGATGATAGATAGATAGATAGATAGACAGAAATGATGAGATTCGTACGTTTCCGCCATGTTTTATATAGGGTTCACTTAGTTTTTGATGCAGTTCTCTTTGTTTTCCATATTATTTGAAATGCATGAAATTGAACATAAACTAAACCAGGGTGTTACTGTATCTATATCACAATTAGATCATGAATTCCAGCGTTATTTATGTCCTCACTTCCATTTAAATTATGCGCAGCTAATTAAGAGCAGTTTAGATGAATGGATTTTCCAGTGTGATAGTAATGATTTGACACAGGGTTTCAGAACAGTCTGCTGCTGCTCTCGCGGCCATGAAAGCGATACTTCTGAGGTTGGTGTCATGGAAGTGTTAACATTATAATCAATGCTCAGCGGTGCTGCAGGAATATTGTTAGGAATGATTGTTTCAAGTTGACTTTTTTACAGCTGGTCTCTTTGCTTTTGCTGGTGGCAATAGCAATTATTCTTTTAGTTTGCTGTGGTCAGCATAATCAATAGCTAGTGTGTTCCTCCAGTAACCGGTTTCTGATCTATCGAGCGTGTCGTTTTAAAGAGATGTCAGTAAGTAACACAGTCAGTATTATAGTCTGTGTGTAGTTTGTATGCTCTGTATGCATTTGAGTGGACCATAGATGTAGCAGAGCTAAGCTCACCATTTGGTACAGATCATTGTGAACTCACCATATGTTATCTGTGGTTTTATTTAGGACATCAAGGAAAACCTAAATGTATGCACAGTTGCTCAGTGGTTGACACCAGAGGCGTAGCTAGGGGTTTAGCACAGGGGGGGGGGACATATCTGAGTGGGCCCCAACCCAGTGGCCCCCCCTAATGTTTGTTTACAATGGAAGAGGTGCATTCTAATTATATACCAGCCATCATCTCTGTATATAACACCCATCATCCCTGAATATACCAGCCATCATCCCTGTATATAAGCCCATCATCCCTGTATATACCAGCCATCATCCCTGTATATAACCCCTGTCATCTCTGTATATACCAGCCTGGCTAGTATATACAGGAAAGATGGGGGTTATAAACAGGGATGATGGCTGGCATACACAGGGATGATGGGGGTTAATGCAGGGATGATGGCTGGACTACCCACCATCCCTGTATATAACAACCATCATCCCTATATACAACAACCATAATCCCTGTATATAACAACCATAATCCCTATGTTTGCCACTAAGATGTTTTCAGCTTCTCACTTTTCAAACATTTCTGCACCTATAAACGAAGATAAAATTCTCATGGTGCCACACACTACGCCCCTAAATATAATAGCGCCATACACTGCACTTCTAATTATAATAGCACAATACACTGTCGTCGTCCCCCCCCCCCAGATTATAATAGCACCATACACTATGTCCCTGATAATAATAGAACCATACACTGTGTCCCTGAATATAACAGCACCTTACACTGTGTCCCTGATTATAATAGCACCAGACACTGTGTCCCTGAATATAATAGCACCATACACTGTGTCCCACACACACACAGTGCTCCATGTAGATAGGGCCCCCCATAGATCACCCAGTAGATAGTACCCACATAAAGCCCCCTGTAGATGGTGCCCCACATATAGCCGCCTGTAGATAGTGCCCTACATATAGCCCCTTGCAGATAGCGCTCTACATATAGCCCCCACTATAGGTAACGCTCTACAGTGAAGGAAATAAGTATTTGATCCCTTGCTGATTTTGTAAGTTTGCCCACTGTCAAAGTCATGAACAGTCTAGAATTTTTAGGCTAGGTTAATTTTACTAGTGAGAGATAGATGATATAAAAAAAAAACAGTAAATCACATAGTCAAAATTATATATATTTATTTGCATTGTGCACAGAGAAATAAGTATTTGATCCCCTGTCTTAAATGGTCACCTGTATAAAAGACTCCTGTCCACAGACTCAATTAATCAGTCTGACTCTAACCTCTACAACATGGGCAAGACCAAAGACCTTTCTAAGGATGTCAGGGACAAGATCATAGACCTGCACAAGGCTGGAATGGGCTACAAAACCATAAGTAAGACGCTGGGTGAGAAGGAGACAACTGTTGGTGCAATAGTAAGAAAATGGAAGACATACATAATGACTGTCAATCGACATCGATCTGGGGCTCCATGCAAAATCTCACCTCGTGGGGTATGCTTGATCCTGAGGAAGATGAGAGCTCAGCCGAAAACTACACGGGGGGAACTTGTTAATGATCTCAAGGCAGCTGGGACCACAGTCACAAAGAAAATCATTGGTAACACATTACGCTGTAATGGATTAAAATCCTGCAGTGCCCGCAAGGTCCCCCTGCTCAAGAAGACACATGCACAGGCCCGTCTGAAGTTTTCAAATGAACATCTGGATGATTCTGAGAGTGATTGGGAGAAGGTGCTGTGGTCAGATGAGACTAAAATTTAGCTCTTTGGCATTAACTCAACTCGCCGTGTTTGGAGGAATAGAAATGCTGCCTATGACCCAAAGAACACCGTCCCTACTGTCAAGCATGGAGGTGGAAACATTATGTTTTGGGGGTGTTTCTCTGCTAAGGGCACAGGACTACTTCACCGCATCAATGGGAGAATGGATGGAGCCATGTACCGTCAAATCCTGAGTGACAACCTCCTTCCCTCCACCAGGACATTAAAAATGGCTCGTGGCTGGGTCTTCCAGCATGACCATGACCCGAAACATACAGCCAAGGCAACAAAGGAGTGGCTCAAAAAGAAGCACATTAAGGTCATGGAGTGGCCTAGCCAGTCTCCAGACCTTAATCCCATCGAAAACTTATGGAGGGAGCTGAAGATCCGAGTTGCCAAGCGACAGCCTCGAAATCTTAATGATTTACAGATGATCTGCAAAGAGGAGTGGGCCAAAATTCCATCTAACATGTGTGCAAACCTCATCATCAACTACAAAAAAGTCTGACTGCTGTGCTTGCCAACAAGGGTTTTGCCACCAAGTATTAAGTCTTGTTTGCCAAAGGGATCAAATACTTATTTCTCTGTGCACAATGCAAATAAATATATATAATTTTGACAATGTGATTTTCAGTTTTTTTTAATATAATCTATCTCTCACTGGTAAAAATTAACCTAGACTAAAAATTCTAGACTGTTCATGTCTTTGACAGTGGGCAAACTTACAAAATCAGCAAGGGATCAAATACTTATTTCCTTCACTGTACATATAGCCCCCCATTGTAGATAGTGCCCCACATATAGCACCCCTTGTATATAATGGCCCCCCTGTAGATCGTGCCCTACATATAGCCCCCCTGTAGATAGTGTCCCACATATAGCCTCCCCTGTGCATAGTGTCCCACATATAGCCTCCCCTGTAGATAGTGTCCCACATATAGCCTCCCCTGTAGATCATGCCCTCTATATAGCCCCCCTGTAGATTGTGCCCCACATATAGCTCCCCCATACATAATGGCACTCATACTTTTAAGTGAAAAAAAAACAACTTTACATACTCACCTTGAGCCCATCCCGGCACCATCCTGTGTCAATGCAGGCCTGCTCTCTACTAAGCAAGTCTGCTGGGGCTGAACGACGGTAGCGACGTTGAAAGGCGCTGATTGGAAGGGCAGAATTACTTGCCCTGTCAATCAGCGCCTTTCAACAACGGAAGCGGCGCGATGATGTCATTGCGCTGCTAGCGTCATTGAAAGGCGCTGATTGGCAGGGCAGAATGACTTGCCTCGCCAACCAGCGCCTTTCAACAACGGAAGCGCTAGCGTCGTTGAAAGGCACTGATTGGCGGGGAAAGTCATTCTGCCCAGCCAATCAGCGTCTTTCAACTACACTAGCGGCGCAATCAGTGTTATTGTTAGGGGCTGAATGGTCAGGCACAGAACGTGCCCAGCCATTCGGCGCTTATGCATGTAATTGTAACTGTGTCCTATAGACGGCCATGGCAGGGGCAACGGGAGCAGCAGTCATGGCGGGTGTGGTCGCGGTGGGCCTCACCATTGGGTGCCCGGGGCCACCATCCCCCTGCCCCTCCCCATTAGCTACGCTACTGTTTGGCACTGTTATCTTTCAGCGCTTGGGGTCTGAGTTCAACTCTTTCTAAGGGCAACATCGGCATGGAGTTTGTATGGGTTTCCTCCTACAGTCTAAGGCCCCATGCACACGATCGTAATTTTCATCCATAATTACGGATGAAATTGTGGACCCATTCATTTCTATTGGCCACGGGCACCTTTCCGTATATTTATGGATGTGTGTTCGGGCCGTTGAAATGATCCATAAATTATGGAACATGTCCTATTCTTGTCCGCAATTGCGGCACGGACTCGCCCATAGAAGTCTATGGCACATCTGTAGCCATCAGATCTGTATTTGCGGACAGTAAAAACCCTTACGGTAGAGTGCATGAGGCCTTAAAATAAACTCATTTGACTTTACATTACGGTTTATCTATGCTATGTATATTATAGCTGCATTGGTTAATATATACAAAGTAATGATACTTTTAAGGCCGCAGCAGCCATTGTTAGTTTTCCTCATGTTTGTTTTTTTCTCCCCACCTTTCAAAAGCTATAACGTCTTTATTTTCCTTCCGACATAAGCCGTATGAGGGACAAGTTGTCGTTTTGTATGGCACTATTTAATGTACCATATAATGTGCTGGGAAACGGAAAAAATATTCTTTGTGAGGTGGAATGGGAAAAAACTGTGATTCCTCCATTTTTGGTTCAGTTGTTATGGCATTCACTGTGCGGTAAGTTACGACACGTTACATTTATTCTGTGGGTTAACACGATTATAGTGATAGCAAATTATTATTGTTAATTATGTACTAACTTGTAATTTTTTTTTAAAAACTAACTTTTTTTGTGTCGTCATATTCTGAGAATCAAAACTCTTTTTTTTTTCTTCTGTTGAGTGTATGTGCACACACTCAAAAACGTTGGAAAATATGGAGCTGTTTTCAAGGGATTTTTGTAGCTGAAAATGAAGCTTCTTTAGGCTATGTTCATACAGAGTTTTTAGCCCGAAAATGCCTCCCATTGATTTCAATGGGAGGCGGAGGAGTCTTTTTCCCGTGAGCGGTAAAACCGTCTCGCGGGAGAAAGAAAGGACATGCGCTATCTTTGGGCATTTACGCCTCTGACCTCCTATGGACATCAATGGGAGGCAGAGAAAGCGTATTTCGCGGCGTTTTATGCCCGCGGCGCTCAATGGTCGCGGGCAAAAAACGCCACAAAGTACGCAGCGAAAATCAGCGTGCAGGGAGAGGAAAATCTGCCTGCAAAAAACTCTGTGTGAACATAGCCTAATCTGGAGCTTCTTTTGAGGCTTCTTTTCAGGCTTCTTTTGGGCTATGTTCACACGGAGTTTTTTGCAGGCGGAATTTCTGCCTCCAAATTCCGTTTGGAAGTTTGAGGCAGATTTTCCTCTCCCTGCACGCCGATTTTCGCGACGTTTTTGTTGTCAATGAGAGGTCAGAGGCGTAAACACCCAAAGATAGGGCATATCCCTTCTTTCTCCCGCGAGACGGTTTTATTGCTCACGGGAAAAAGACGCCTCCGCCTCCAATTGAAATCAATGGGAGGCATTTTCGGTCCGTTTTTGACGAGTTCTGCGATGCGGTTTCCGCGTCAAATTTTTTTTTAAAAAAACTCTGTGTGAACATAGCCTCAGAGTTTTTTGACGAGTTTTTTGGCGCGGAAACAGCTCCGCAAAACTCATCAAAAAACGCCCGCAAATGCCTCCCATTGATTTCAATAGGAGTTGGACGAGTTTTTTTACCGCGAGCAAAAAAAATGCGTCGCGGTAAAAAGAAGTGACATGACCCATCTTGAGGCGGTTTCCGCCTCCAAAACCCCATTTCAATCAGTCAGAAAGGGTAAAACACCTCGACGAGTGTTTTGACGAGTTTTTGTCAAATCACTGTGCAAAAAAACGTTTGGAGCAGTTGAACATTGCCTCTTTTGAGGCGTTTTTCATAGTGTTCAATGGAAAATCAGCTCCAAAAAACAGCAGTGACATGCACTGTTTACAGAGCGCCTTGGTTCACACAGTTTTTTGCAGGCGGAATTTCTGCCTCAAAGTTCCGTTTGGAAGTTTGAGGCAGATTTTCCTCTCCTTGCACGCCGATTTCCGTGGCGTTTTTCGCTGCATTTTTCGCCCGCGGCCATTCAGCACCGCGGGCATAAAACGCAGCGAAATAGGCTTTCTCTGCCTCCCATTGAAGTCAATGGGAGGTCAGAGGAGTAAACGCGGCATGTCGCTTCTTTTTCCCGCGAGGCGGTTTCAATGGGAGGCATTTTCTGGCTGTTTTTGATGAGTTTTTTGGCGCTGTTTCCGTGTCAACAAACTAGTCAAAAAAACTCTGTGTGAACATAGCCTTTACTCTATAATGGAGCATACGTACCACAACTTTTTCTGACAGATTATCATAGAAAAGGCACCGCATTAGGGCACGTTCAGACGTGGCAGAATTTTACCGCTGCAAATGTTGGTGCAGATTTGGGGCAATTACGCAACGAATCTGCACCAACATTTGCATATTTGACAGGTAATTCAGACATTGTGGATATCACAGCGGACTTGCCACAGATTTCAGTTTTTGCACTGCAAAGGCTGAAATACGCAGTGAAATTCAGTTTCTTCTCCGCAACAGACAGTGCATGCTGCGGTCTGAAAATTCCGCACCGCAGCCTATGGTCCGCAGCGGAGTTTTCCTGCAAACGTCTGCACGAAGTTAACCAAAAAGGTGTTGAAACCAATGGACAAACTGTCTGCTAAGGATTTCCACTGCGGACTGTCCGCAGCGGAATTCAACAGCAATTCCGCCACGTCTGAACGTGCCCTTGCAGATCCGTACAACAGTTTACATGAGCTCTGAGTGATTTGTGACAAGCTGGTTGCTAGGAATACAACTGTTATAACATTTATATATGATGTCCTTTCTGCCCAACCCAAGCAACTAGTCTACGATTACTCAGATTTTTATATTAGGGCTAGGCTCTGTTCACACTGAATTTCTTGAAGGCAGAAAATTCTCAGCTCCGTTTTTTTTTAAGTGGTTTTGCACCATAGGCGTTTTCTGCCATGTTTTTTTCCTGCGTTTTTGCCTCTTTCTTCCAAAGGCAAAGGAAAAAAATGCGATAATTGCCATAAAACGCATCAAAAAACGCTGCGGACGTTCGCGGAATTTTCTTCCATCTCCCATTGTTTTCAATGGGGTTTTTGAGGCGGAAAACTACTCAAGATAGGACATGTCGCTTCTTTTTCCTGCAAGCGCCTTCACCTCTCATTGAAAACAATGGGAGGCAAATTCGGCCATTTTTTGCAGCGGTTTCCAGGGCAAAAAACTCTTTGTACATAGGGAATTGGCACCGGACAAAGAGGGTCAGGGATGCTTGTCAGTGCTCAAGCCACATTTTCTGCTTTAGTAATCAGATTTTTAGGTGTATATTGAGTTGAGACATAGTTGGGAGCAGAGGGAAGAACAAGGTTTTGCAGGTATCCCAGCATGTAGGTTACTCCTGCTATAAGCACCAACACCGTAATAATCAGCAATCTGAAATCACAATGTGAGTAATTGCCACAGCTGCCACAAGAGAGCCATTTGGGACTTGTCTCCTCTCCTTTTGGTAGCCGCTAGTATTGATTTGTTTTTCAAGTGGAACACCTTGGGGCAGCTCACAGGTCACCGGTATTCCAGGATGAAACTATGAGAATGATTATCTTATATTTCCACAACATTAATGATATTCAATGGGTTTATAATCTCCACAAGCTAAACATTCTAATGAAACGTTCTTCCACAGTTATTAAATGGGATTTTTCCTTACATTGCTTTGTCTGTCATACCGATCATTTCGGTCAATTCCTCTTATGTTACTACAACAGCAATTCCTTCTCTTTCTATTGATTTTTATTTTTCTTCATCCATGGGAGCCAATTCTGCACGTCTTGAAACAGCACGACAGTCCCACAAATGACATTATTTCAGTTAGACAGTGAACAATTTCTAGCAGCATAAAATATATTCAGACAATTGCTGGTTTACAATCACAGCGCGGAACAAAAATAATCATTCAGAGAAACAATGCGAGCACAATGGGTACAACAAATAGTTTATTGAATGAATAGGGTGTGTGTGTGTGTGTGTGTATGTGTGTATGTGTGTGTGTGTGTGTGTGTGTGTGTGTGTGTGTGTGTGTGTGTGTGTGTGTGTGTGTGTGTGTGTGTGTGTGCGTGTGCGTGTGTCGTAATGGCAGCCATTTCTAATTTAGATAACCCTGGACGAAAATGACAGCAAAATCTAGGTTACCTCATTCTATTTATGGCTTTCACATTCTGCGTGACGCCGGCTTAATAAATACTTAATTACTGCAGGGTTCTAGGATCCATTAGTGGTGTCACCACTCAGCAGAGAACGCTTTCATTAAAATAATAAATAACCAGGCAGATATCTACACAGCGTAATATGCAAAATGGGAAATGTGTAAGCAAATCAATTAAAGGGGAAATAAAACCTATTTAACATTTATTTCCCTTTAAAGGAGCTCAAGGAATGGAGAGTCGATTTTATACCTGGAGAGAACGTCTGCTCTGTATAGCTGCATTATTAATATCAGTGGGAATTGCTGGATCACTAGATGGTCCGCTGGAGCTTTGTCAGGTGAGAGCCGCGAGCTGGAGGTACTTAACTTTGCAAAATGGGACACCGTGACCTGGAGCAGTGGTAAACGTAAAACTTCCATGCACTCGTTATTGCTGTGCCATTGGCTACCACTACACTCGATACATCTAAGAACCCAATGGAATAATATTTATTATTTATTTCTCATTACCAGTTATTTCTATAGCTGTGGCATATTCTATACACTGTATCCAGTTACATTAGTACCCTTCCCCTTAAGAGCTTACAGTCTTGTAAAATGCAACGACTATGGGCAATGTTTAAGCCAAGTCCTCATTGATGATACAAGTGTATTTTGTTACTAAGGGGTTTCCCTGTGTCCAGAAGAAGCCATAAAATGCTTGCCGATTGTAAAAAAGAATACAGAATGCATTTAATGAGGCCCCATGGAATCAAAATTTAAATTTTATTATTTTTCCCACTTGCCTGGATCATTTTGTCTTCTCATTTTATGTGCGGTGGGCAGGAGAGTAGTTTCTGCATTTCCTATGCGAAGCTACACATCCCACATTTATTGATGCATTGGTCTTTTGTCTCTTCAGTGGCTGCCATCTTTCTCACCAATGCTAAACAAAAGGCTGGCACTGCCAGTAGGAAAGATTGGGAGCATGTGTAGCATTGTCTTTGCCAGCACAGACTACTGCTCGTTCGATAGAGGCATCCCTGGATGGTCACATGACTAATGAGATACTGGCAAGATACCAGGGGAGGGGGTCGAAAGGGGTGGCAATGGCATGTGTGCTATGGAAGAAATTTCATCATTTTACAAAGTCAACAAAAATTTCCAATCGTGTGACCAAATTTTGGGGGATGGAAACCAAGCACAATTGGCAAAATGAATACAATTAGTAAGATGATAATCTATTTCTTCTATGTTCTTTAGCTATTCATTTTACATCCTCGAAAACCTCTTTTAAATATATTAGTCAATGGCGCAATACACAAAACAAATACGGATATTAATCCATATTCCAGCATATCGGTCTCCTTTAATATATATTACAAAAAAATATATAAAATATAACCTTTAATGAATTCCATCTGAAAGACACAGTAACGTTACAAAACGTGCTCCATATTAGAAGCATACAGATTGAGAAGTCTTATCATGGTTTGGAACTTGGAGAGATGAGAGCGAATTTCCCGAAACTCGTTTCGGGGCTGATTCTTTCTAATTAGCTGTTCAATTTGAATCAGTACAAATAAATGCACCAGGAATCGCAAGTGGCCCGATTGTCCTGTCTGACTCTCTAATGTCTCATACTCACCTCCCCTGCTCTCCATGGTGATGCATCCCTGTGATTGTTTGCAGCGGTCAGATGGAACAAACCGATGTCATCCCAGGAGTCCACCAGGGACACGTCGCAGCATCTGTCACATAGGACAAAATGACGTCATCTCAGAAGTCCAGCAGTAACGTGTCAATACAGGAGACCAGATGAGTATGTTTTAGTTTTTTTGTTTTCTATCTCTTTTAATCTGTAGAATAGTGGTCGGCTGCCGCCATTTTGTTGATTCGTGGGCAACAAACCCTAAATGTTTTCGATTTCTACGGATCTGACATTTTTGGGAAATTCAGACCGAATTCGATTAGTTTAGAATCGATTTGCTCATCTCTATTTAGAAGTTGGTTTCTTGTACGCTTTGTACATACAGTGAAGGAAATAAGTATTTGATCCCTTGCTGATTTTGTACGTTTGCCCACTGTCAAAGACACGAACAGTCTAGAATTATTAGGCTAGGTTAATTTTACCAGTGAGAGATAGATTATATTAAAAAGAAAAAAAGAAAATCACATTGTCAAAATTATATATATTTATTTGCATTGTGCACAGAGAAATAAGTATTTGATCCCCTACCAACCATTAAGAGTTCAGCCTCCTCCAGACCAGTTACACGCTCCAAATCAACTTGGTGCCTGCATTAAAGACAGCTGTCTTAAATGGTCACCTGTATAAAAGACTCCTGTCCACAGACTCAATTAATCAGTCTGACTCTAACCTCTACAACATGGGCAAGACCAAAGAGCTTTCTAAGGATGTCAGGGACAAGATCATAGACCTGCACAAGGCTGGAATGGGCTACAAACCCATAAGTAAGACGCTGGGTGAGAAGGAGACAACTGTTGGTGCAATAGTAAGAAAATGGAAACCATACAAAATGACTGTCAATCGACATCGATCTGGGGCTCCATGCAAAATCTCACCTCGTGGGGTATTCTTGATCCTGAGGAAGGTGAGAGCTCAGCCGAAAACTACACGGGGGGAACTTGTTAATGATCTCAAGGCAGCTGGGACCACAGTCACCAAGAAAACCATTGGTAACACATTACGCCGTAATGGATTAAAATCCTGCAGTGCCCGCAAGGTCCCCCTGCTCAAGAAGGCACATGTACAGGCCCGTCTGAAGTTTGCAAATGAACATCTGGATGATTCTGAGAGTGATTGGGAGAAGGTGCTGTGGTCAGATGAGACTAAAATTGAGCTCTTTGGCATTAACTCAACTCGCCATGTTTGGAGGAAGAGAAATGCTGTCTATGACCCAAAGAACACCGTCCCCACTGTCAAGCATGGAGGTGGAAACATTATGTTTTGGGAGTGTTTCTCTGTTAAGGGCACAGGACTACTTCACCGCATCAATGGGAGAATGGATGGAGCCATGTACCGTCAAATCCTGAGTGACAACCTCCTTCCCTCCACCAGGACATTACAAATGGCTCGTGGCTGGGTCTTCCAGCACGACAATGACCCGAAACATACAGCCAAGGCAACAAAGGAGTGGCTCAAAAAGAAGCACATTAAGGTCATGGAGTGGCCTAGCCAGTCTCCAGACCTTAATCCCATCGAAAACTTATGGAGGGAGCTGAAGATCCGAGTTGCCAAGCGACAGCCTCGAAATCTTAATGATTTACAGATGATCTGCAAAGAGGAGTGGGCCAAAATTCCATCTAACATGTGTGCAAACCTCATCATCAACTACAAAAAACGTACGACTGCTGTGCTTGCCAACAAGGGTTTTGTCACCAAGTATTAAGTCTTGTTTACCAAAGGGATCAAATACTTATTTCTCTGTGCACAATGCAAATAAATATATATAATTTTGACAATGTGATTTTCAGTTTTTTTTTAAAAATATAATCTATCTCTCACTGGTAAAATTAACCTAGCCTAAAAATTCTAGACTGTTCATGTCTTTGACAGTGGGCAAACTTACAAAATCAGCAAGGGATCAAATACTTATTTCCTTCACTGTATATAGCCTCTCCATTGACTTACAAATATGACTACTTTTAAGAAAATCCGATCATTGGCCAAACATTGACAGGGTCAATTTTCAAAGATTAATTCATCTCTAGCCCTGATCTTTAAAAGTATAGGGTAGTACAAAATAAAGTTTTATGTAAAAAGTAATACATTTTTGCAGCCAATCTGTCGAGTATGAACATACCCTAATCCTCATACCTGTACAGCAGCACTGTGTTATGGCTATACCCCTGTAATACAGAATTCGATAGAGCATGCAACAGGTTTTTTATTTCTGTCAGATTCTGTTTGAGATTGTAAGCATTCGGAGATGCAATATGGTCCCATCGTCGGCTATGGGTGCCATATAACCTCTCCATATAACACAGTGTGTGTACTCTATGAAGCCATAATATGCCGTGTGCATGAATCCTTATAGAAATACATCACGCTTAGGCTGGGTTCACATGAGCATGTTACGTCCGTAATGGACGGAACGTATTTCGGCCGCAAGTCCCGGACCGAACACAGTGCAGGGAGCCGGGCTCCTAGCATCATAGTTATGTACAACGCTAGGAGTCCCTGCCTCTCCATGGAACTACTGTCCCGTACTGAAAACATGATTACAGTACGGGACAGTTGTCCTGCAGCGAGGCAGGGACTCTTAGCGTCGTACATAACTATGATGCTAGGAGCCTGGCTCCCTGCACTGTGTTCGGTCCAGGACTTGCGGCCGAAATACGTTCCGTCCATTACAGACGTAACATGCTCGTGTGAACCCAGCCTTAGAGGTGCTTATACAAGAGACTTGTTTCTCATGCTACTGATGCCTCCAGTCCTGGCAGGGCACCAGCTCTTGCTAGACAGGTGTTCCCTGGCTATTTATACTGATTTATGTTCATTTATCTATAATATATCTGGATTCAAGCTCACTAAAGTCGTCAATTTGGACTTGGTCTTCTAAGCTTAAAAATAGCATTACTCTGGTCATTGATTATTTTGGTTACTTTCGATTGTAAAATCAGTGATGGGGAACAATAATCGTAGGAGTCACAAATTATCCAACTGGATTAAAAGGAACCTGCGTGGGCTAGATGCGGACTGTAGGTGATTTCATTTCTTTATTTTCTCTTCAATAACTAGTCAATTAATCTTAAAAGTGATAAAATCACCAAACTGGAACACATGAGAAGGCCTTGCTCAGTGATGTGTGCATTTTATTTTAACACCATCCAAATATAGACTTTTCTTGACTGATAACCCTGTCAGATTCTGATCATGGTCTGATACATCATCACACAAAGAACAAGAAATTTTGGTGAGAAGTAGGAATTTTCTTTAGTTTGTTGTATTTCTTCTTTCTGCAGCCTGAATTTGAAGGATCATAATGATGTTTGTGTATTTATGATATATATATATATGAAATGGTATAAAAATGGTAGAAATGTTATCCTTATCTTGTGATTGCCCCGTAAACAAATTATTTTCTAGATATTTGATTCAAAAGTACGCAGCACAACAACAACAAAAAAAGCAAACAAAAAAAGGTAATTTTTGTCTATTTGTATTTGTCAGTCTGCAACATCTTGAAGAAACACTGCAGAGAACCATTTTTTTTCCCTTTTCTTACATTTCTCCTGCTGCTCTGGTATTTCAGAAAGATTGGGGCTTTAGGCCTTGATCACACACACAGATTTGATGCAGTTTTTGGCAATTTTTTTGATCTAATGCCAGAAGTGGATCCAAAAGGAAGGAAAGGTATAAAGAAAAGGTTCCCACCTTACAGAGGTCGCCTTGTCGTGGCAGGTGGGCTAACACTTTTTGATCAAAATGTGCACTAAGAACCTCCCTATTTGTAGGTAGATTTAGCTTTAGTGCATATCTATTTATATTTAGTGGTTTAGGTGGCATTAGTGTTGCAGGGTGCTGTCGCCATTTTTTATATCTGCTGTATATCTGCAGTCATAGGTGTTCTTGCACCTGCGTATTTTGTATCATTTAGTTGGAATGTGCTGTTAAATTTTTGTTGTGTTTATGGGATCCATATATGTGGGGTTAGTGACTGCCTCCACTTGTTGTTCTTGCACTCCTCCCATTCTGCCCTGGGTGATTTTAATCAGTTCAATGCTGGATCCTACCATCCCCAGGTATATATGTAGGCTCAGTCCCAGTTCTGGGTGTATGTGCAGCGTAGGTTCCCACCTTACAGAGGTCGCCTTGTCGTGGCAGGTGGGCTGACACTTTTTGATCAAAATGTGCACTAAGAACCTCCCTATTTGTAAGTAGATTTAGCTTTAGTGCATATTTATTTATGTTTAGGTGGCATTAGTGTCGCAGTGTGCTGTCGCCATTTTTTGTCTCTGCTATATATATATATATATATGATGGTAGAAAAGTTATCCTTATCTTGTGATTGCCCCGTAAACAAATTATTTTCTAGATATTTGATTCAAAAGTACGCAACACAACAACAACAAAAAAAGGTAATTTTTGGCTATTTGTATTTGTCAGTCTGCAACATCTTGAAGAAACACTGCAGAGAACTATTTTTTTCCCTTTTCTTACATTTCTCCTGCTGCTCTGGTATTTCAGAAAGATTGGGGCTTTAGGCCTTGATCACACACACAGATTTGATGCAGTTTTTGGCAATTTTTTTGATCTAATGCCAGAAGTGAATCCAAAAGGAAGGAAAGGTATAAAGAAAAGAAAACAAATTTGTGTCCCCTTCTGTGTTTCACTCAAAATACTGAGCTAAAAACTGCATCAAAACTTTGTGTGTGATCCTGGCCTTAGGGTGCACTCACAGGTGGCGTAATTGCATTGTATTTCCGCAGCGTGAAAAAACACAAAAAAATTGTTGTTAAAAAACTAAACATTTTATTTGTCGAAAGGTTATTAAACATAGGTACCTCAAAAACAACAAATATAAACTTCAAAGCTACAAAAATACTTAGACTAAAATTGACTGTGCCTTCCTAACCAAGATGGGCACTGCCTACAGATGGACATACATTTTGTCTATGGAAAAGAGGTTTTATATCAAACCATACAGTCACTATGTCCGGCAGGCCAAATTGACTTTATATCTCATATTTATCGTCAAAAAGATTAGGAAATAGAACACAATAAGCACTATGTGGTGCAGTTTTTCAGGCGGCATTCCTGCTGCGGAAAGCAGGTCTAGGAAAAAAAAAATGCTTAGCCCGGCCGTAGTCATGGTGACACGTCCCACCATTGACGTGTACTCCGGCCTCCTGAGGTGACGCTGCAGCCCATGTGACTGTGGCAGCCTGTATTTGTCTGCAACAGTCACATGCGATGAGATGTCATACCAGGAGGCTGGCCTGGAAGAAGAACAGAAGATAGCGTCGCTATGACATGCCTGGGTGGTAAGTATAAGGTTGTTTTTCTGCCGCAAAAGTCGCAACACTTGGCTATTTGTTGCGGGTTTCCCCATTGAATTCAATGGGGTACAACCAGGGGCGTAACTAGGAAACACTGGGCCCCATAGCAAACTTTTGACTGGGCCCCCTCCCCTGGGTGCCACACCCAGCCTGGCCTTGTAGATAGTGCCCCCTGTAAATAGTGCCATACAGCCCCCTCCTTTAGACAGTGCTATACAGCCCCCTCCTGTAGACAGTGCTATACAGCCCCCCCTGTAGACAGTGCTATACAGCCCCCCCTGTAGACAGTGCTATACAGCCCCCCCTGTAGACAGTGCAATACAGTCTCCCCATACAGTGCTATTCAGCTCCCTTGTAGAACTTACTATACAGCTTCCCATACAGTGCTCTCCAGCCCCGCCTGTAGACAGTGCTATACAGCCCCGCCTGTAGACAGTGCTATAAAGCCCCCCTGTAGACAGTGCTATACAGTCCCCCCTGTAGACAGTGCTATACAGCCTCCGCATACAGTGCTATACAGCCTCCCTGTAGACATTGCTATACAGCCTCTCCATACAGTGCTATACAGCCCCGCCTGTAGACAGTGCTATAAAGCCCCCCTGTAGACAGTGCTATACAGTCCCCCCTGTAGACAGTGCTATACAGCCTCCGCATACAGTGCTATACAGCCTCCCTGTAGACATTGCTATACAGCCTCTCCATACAGTGCTATACAGCCCTCCCTGTAGACTGTGATATACTTTCAAGTTTTACAAAATTGCGGCGCGCAGCAGCAATTTTTTTTCTTTTAAGCCATGCTAATCCCACCAAATCCCCACCCATACACACCCGGTTCAGCCCACACATTATAATGCCCCCATAGCTGCCACCATACAGTATAATGCCCACACAGATGCCCCATACAGTATAATGCCCACACAGATGCCCCATACAGTATAATGCTCACACAGATGCCCTATGCAGTAAAATGGCCAAACAAATTCCCCCATACAGCATAATGCCCCATAGCTGCCCCATGCAGTATAATACCCCCAAAGCTGCCCCCACAGTATAATGCCCCCCATAGCTGCCCTCCCACAGTATAATGCCCCCCATACTGCCTACATCCAGTAAAATGCTCACCATAGCTACCCCCACACAGTATAATTCCTCCCATAGCTGTCCCCACAGTATAATGCCCCCATAGCTGTCCCCGCAATATAATGCCCCCATAGCTGTTCCCACAGTATAATTCCCTCCATAGCTGTCCCCACAGTATAATGCCCCCATAGCTGTCCCCACAGTATAATGCCCCCATAGCTTTCTCCACAGTATAATGCCCCCATACAGTATAAATCTGCCCTATATAGTAAAATGCTCCTATAGCAGGCACTATTTACTATTAGGCACTATGCCCCATAGTGCCTAATAGTAAAATAATAACATTATTACTTACCTATCCCCATTCCCACGACGGGTGGAGGATCCTTCTCCTCCGGTCTGTGCTGTGAGTGACTCGGCACAGACAGGCCATGGCGTCACTACATCGCGCCTGCCTGCGCAGAGCCGCTCATGGCAGAGTGGATGCTGGAGCACCCTGAGGGCCCCCAGGTTTAGGGGCCAGGTCGCAATTGTGACCGTTGCGACCCTTAGAGCTATGCCACTGTATACAGTAGCCTATGGCACAGCAGGGAGATACCTCCCTGCTCTGTCATAGTATTCAATAGTATCTAAATCTGAAGGACGCAGACACTATTGAATGTGGTGTCGCTACTGCTGTAGCAGCCATAGCGGCTGCTAGCGGAGCCTCCAGGCATGGGGGGGCCGTGCCGGCTGGCGGGACGGGCCCCCTCATGCCGCGGGCCCCGTAGCAGCCGCTATGGCTGCTGCAGCGGTAGTTACACTCCTGGGTACAACCTGCAACAGTAAAACAACGAAAAGGCAGCATAAATTGACATGCTGCAAATTAAAAATTCCGCACTGCAGGTCAATTTTATAAAGGTTTTCGCTGCGTTTTGTTCCTACGTGAGAACCCGGCTTAAGGCTGTTTCTGGGCTCTGGATAATTTCGTTTTCAGTTGTCTTAGAAGCAGCAGAAGTTTTTGGAGCTAGTAGGTGGGCCCATAAAGACAAGTGATCACTGGATACCAGCGCCTAAGCATGTTATTAATGATCTCTATGGGTTTTACATTACACCATTTTTTCTAGTGCACTATCCGGTTTATGTACTGCTAATTTATTGTACCATATAATGTACTGAAAAACAGAAATAAAATTATTTGTGGGGTAGAATAGAATAAAACCGCAATTTCTCCATTGTTTGTTGGGTTTTGTTTTTATGGTGTTCACCGTGCAGTAAAAATGACATGTTAATTCTATTCTGCGGGTCAATACAATTAATTCAATACAAAATTTATATCAAGTTTTTGATGATTTACTACTTGTTAAAAAAAATTGATAAAAAAAAAATATTTTTGTGTTGCTATATCCTGAGGCCATAACTTTTTCATTTTTTCATTGAAGTAACGGTTTGAGTGCTTGTTTTTGCGGGACGAGCTGTATTTTTTTATTGGTACCGATCATTGGTCCATGTAAGGCTGGGTTCACACGACCTATTTTCAGACGTAAACGAGGTGTATTATGCCTCGTTTTACGTCTGAAAATAGGGCTACAATACGTCGGCAAACATCTGCCCATTCATTTGAATGGGTTTGCCGACGTACTGTGCAGACAACCTGTCATTTACGCGTCGTCGTTTGACAGTTGTCAAACGACGACGCGTAAGAATACAGCCTCGTCAAAAGAAGTGCAGGACACTTCTTTCAGACGTAATTTGAGCCGTTCTTCATTGAACTCAATGAAGCACAGCTCAAAATTTACGGCTGTCAGAGAAGCCTCGCAAAATGCGAGGAGGAGCATTTACGTCTGAAACGAGGCAGCTGTTTTCTGCTGAAAACAGTCTGTCTTTTCAGACGTAAAAGCCTGCTATCGTGTGCACTTACCCTAAAAGGGCCTTTCGATTTGATTTTCTGACTACCAGAGAGTTCAAAATGCTGCAAGTCTTAGTAAATGTGGGCTAACACAGTTAACTATTTGTAGCCCCAAAAAACTTCCCTGGACCAGTCCATATGGCCTAAAGAGCAATCATAACCATGGTTTCTTATTAGAGAAGAGCAAATGAATCTACACCAGCAAATATTTATATTATTCTTAGGCCCCATGCACATGACCGTATTTTCATCTATCCCGAATACCGTCAGTAAATACGGATTGGTATTGCATCCGTATTCCATCCGTATATACGGATCCGTAAAAAAAAGAGGGAGGATGCAAATGATGTCATCAGCATGTTGCATAGCAACGTTTCAGTAAATACGGATGGTATACGGATGCACATCAGTAGCCTTCCGTATTTACGGAAGCTCCCATAGGCTTCTATGGGAGAGTCCTTGCCCAGGGGTGTAACTAGGAAAGACTGGGTCCCATAGCAAACTCTTGACCGGGGCACCTCCTGGGTGCCACAAGCAGCCCCCCTTATAAAAAGTGCCCCCTGTAGAATGTGCCATACAGCCCCCCTGTAGACCGTGCTATATAGCCCCGCCTATAGACAGTGTCACACCCCATTTGTAGATAGTGCCCCCACCTCCCCTTGTAGATAGTGCCATACAGCCCCCCTGCCCCGCATATAGAACCCCCTGTATATAGTGACCCACATATAGACCACCCCTGTATATAGTGGTCCACATATAGACCACCCCTGTAGCTAGTGCCCCACATCCCCACATATAGACCCCCCTGTATATAGTGGCCCAATTATAGACGACCCCCCTGTAGATAGAGCACCCACTATAGAAAATGCCACTCACAGTTTTATGAGAAAAAAACAAAAACTTGGCATACTCGCATGACCCCGTCCCCACGCTGTCCGGTGGCAATGCAAACATGCTCTCTTCTGAGCGGGTCTGCAGGAGTGACGGGGCAGAATGACTTTCCCCATCAATCAGCGCCTTTCATGTACGGAAGCGGCGTGATGACGTCATCGCGCCGCTAGCCAATCAGCGTCATTGTAAGGTGCTGAATGGTCGGGCACATACCCGGCCATTCAGAGCTAATGCATGTATTTGGCTGTCACTAGCACTGGGGCCCCCTCCGGTGCTAGCGACACCTACGGGCATGAGAGGGCCTGTGTCGACCGGCCTTTACTTGTTGGAGGCTCGGCGGCGTGGGCCCCATAGTAGAGGCACTACCGCTGTAGCAGCCATAACGGCTGCTAGCGGCACCACCAGGCATATGGGGGCGGGCCGGTTGGCGCGGGCCCTCAAGCAGCGGACCCCGTTAATTACGCCACTGTCCTTGCCGTAATTACTGACAAAAATAGGACAGGTTCTATAATTTTTTCAGCACGGACACCAATCAGTAAAAATACTGAAAGGTGTCTGTGGCCAATAGAAATGAATGGGTCCGTAATTACTGATGAAAAAGACGGTCGTGTGCATGGAGCTTTAGGTGTAGCACTCACCATCAATGCAGCAGTACCAAATGTAGTTTCTCTTTTCTCCTTGTCTGTCTCCTTATTCTGATCAGTAAAGTAACGTGACTGAAGTCATCTCCTTGGGTCAGTGTATAAAACTGAAGTTCAGTGTCTTCAAACGCTCCCGACTTCCTATTGGTTTACAGATTCACGTAAGCAGTGTAGGCGTGTTTCTGATCCGCTCCATCTCTTGCCTGCGATTCAAACCCCAAGCTCCCGCGAGGCATACATTCTGAGTCTGCCTCCCTCAGCTCTCTTTTTTTCCTCACTTCCACCAATACAATAATTTTCTGCACGTGCACATCGAGTTTCGGTAAGGGGTAAGGGGCAGAAGCGCTGGGGCATTTTCTGTCTGGTCTGATATATAATACTGTATATCCTATGCATAAAAAAGATTGCCAGACTGGCATATCTAGAGGGCATAGGAGCTAACGATATTGTAGAGGACACTGTAAAAAAATATTTATTTTGCATTACTGGGCAGAGACTAGCTGGCATGACAGGCACCAGTAAGGTCCACTCAATGTAGGCAGAACTCATTGCAAAGGACAGGCGGAGCAGTTTCCAGAGGCATTCTGGGAATTTTAGTTTCAATTGTCGGTTTCCGCAGAGGATAGCAGCAATGACGAAGGATCCAAGATTACAGGGCCGGAACGATGCAGCTCCTAGAAATGCTATTTAGGTATGCCGCATTCAGTTTGTAATGAGGGTAGTTGAGTTAGACTCATGAGGACACCTGAAAAAAAAACCTGCTGGAGCGCTTCTTTGATTTATTCATTCCCATATCTATCAAAACACTGATCCACCGGCCCATAGAATACAATGGGAAAATTCACCAGTTACAGTATTTTCGGACATTTTTGATTTTGTGTGTGCACATACCCTTAAAGTCAATCAGTAGCACTACAAAAAGTATCCATGTAGCCCAGGCCTTACTCCTTAAATGCAGCATGCAGTGATATTCTTCATGTCAAAACGACGGAAATCTTGACAGACTCCTAACAGACCCAATTATATATTGAGGGAGTCTATCTACACCATTTGGATCCATTATACGGTAGGTCAGATGCGGTACTGCAGCGTGCCACCTCACAGATGTGAACTGAGCCTAATGTTTACTAATTGCACAGACGTTTACTCCTGGTTTATATATATGAAACATGTTGAACGCCTACCTGTACAATGCGTAGACTAGATAGCTAATAAACCCAAATATAACAGCATGCGTATTGTCCCCATTTGGCTTCTTCTCATGTCAGCCATCCTTAATTTATCTTTATGAGTTCCTAGAGGGCAAATATTCATATTCCATATGTATGAGATAATCATGCAGACACAAGAAAACCCATAAGATTCCTATATAGCCTGTAGCCTTCTTATATTCTATTCTACAGCGCTATCTCTAAAGACATAAACAAAGATGTGTTATCAGAGACCACAGGCGTCCAATAGGAAATATTACATAATAATGCTCACAACCTTTCCATGGGATTTACATTGTAGTTCATGCAGAGTAATTACACAAAAGTGAGCATATGGAAGCATATAGCTGTGCACCATAAATCACAAAGCAGCGATTAAACCTATGTGATAACCCACCGATATATGTGACATTTGGGGAATGACAGGTCTGTATTATCCTGACAGCGGTAGTAGTAAAAATAATTAAGTGTTTCACGGAGACATGTCTTGTACTACCTGGTAAAGCAAGCTATGATTAATAAAAGTCACCATGCATTTGTCAGGTTACAGCATCCAAATTGGATTTAGGGAGCATGACATGTGCGGTAAACAAGGCCTGTGTTGTGTTGTGTGATTATAGGCCAGGTTTTATGAATGACACACAGGCTTAAATTAGCTGCTTATTTTATTCATGTGTCAAACACAGGCAGGAGCGGAGCCATATTAAAACTAATAACATTGTGGTTATGTATACAACATAGATGAATATTCCCCCCACCAAGTAAAGGAAATGGGTATTTTTATATAGGCTTCATAGAAATACTGAGTACAATAAGATGAAGTTGTATCATTACATATAAGTCACTGGTAGGGCTCATGCACATGGTAGATTCCCTGGGCGTTGAGCCTGTATCGCTGGGTGCACAGCCTTTTCTGGTCCGAGGGCCACATTGTTAGATTGTACTGCTCACAATAAAACGTAAAGCGGTATCTATCTTAGAGACATATAGTCCATCGATAGTATACTGTATGCCATAAATGTCTGAAATATGGCGTTTCTACTTTTGAGACTCCCACCTATCGGGAGAACATGGAAACAGGCAATTGTTTTGTAAACTACAATGGAGAGAACAGCATCATGTGCGGACACCTCTCCACCTCATCTCCTCTTCTCTGGAGTGCTGAACAGCGAAATATGCCATAAATCTTAGATCTAAAGATCAACCTGGAAAAAACTGATGATCTGCCTAGTGCAGGGCCAGAGAGGGCGGCACATGACACAGGGATTTAAAGACGACCATAATAGTGCCAGCCATACAGTGCCCCTTACTAGTGCCAGTTAAACAGTGTTCCCCCCTACAGTGCTAGCCACACATTGCTTCCTAATAGTGCCACTGCTCATTGCTCATGATTGGGGCCACACAGAACAGCCTTGTGGGATGCAGTTTGCGCACCCCCGCTCTATAGGCTCCTTTGGGCTATGTATGTATGAAGTTATTCTTCCCTGAAAGCATTGTATCTAGCGGAGAATACCTCCGTGCAAACAGAGTCCTAAGGAGCATGGCCCAATTTTTTTTTCTGTCGAATACGTACACAATCCATGGACCTCTATGGCAGCCCTATTACAGCTCCACACAAAACAAAGCTGGGCATGAGCCCTTATACAGTAAAACGTAAGGCATCCAAATATTTAAAACTAACCTGCATGATCTCCTGACCTGTTTGTTTTAGTAATTACTTTTCTTAGAACTCTGCTTTGGGGTTCCCCGTTGTGTCCCTACATGGTCTGTAGGGATTCATCCTATTGAGAAGGGGCATAAACTGAAAATGAAGAGCATACTTGTTATTCTGATCCCACGGGCACAGCAAGTTTCCCTCTGCAATCAGGTGCGAGGCAGCGGCTGTAATACACAGCCGCAGCCCAGCTCTAAGGGTATGTTCACACGGCCTATTTACGGACGTAAATCGGGCGTTTTTGCCCCGAATTACGCCCGAAAATAGCGCCTCAATAGCGCTGACAAACATCTGCCCATTGAAAGCAATGGGCAGACGTTTGTCTGTTCACACGAGGCGTATATTTACGCGCCGCTGTCAAATGACGGCGCGTAAATAGACGCCCGCGTCAAAGAAGTGACCTGTCACTTCTTTGGCCGTAATTGGAGCCGCTATTCATTGACTCCAATGAATAGCAGCGCTAATTACGGCCGTAATTGACGCGGCGTTCAAGCGCCTGCACATGCCGGTACGGCTGAATTTACGGGGATGTTTACAGGCTGAAACATCCCCGTAATTTCAGCCGTTACGGACCCCCGCCGTGTGAACATACCCTAACTGTGATCAGAGAAATCTCTAACCTCTGCTGTTAACCCCTTGAATGCAGAGAACAACGCCAATCACAGCATTCAAAGAGAAAGTGTGAGGGGCCCCCATTAATCACTTTACAGAGAATCCCTGTAAAGCGATCAAGGAGCATACCTTCTATGGGCAGACAGCCTGGGGTCTATTGAAGGACCCTAGGTCTGTCTGATCATATTTCCTTAGGTTTGCCCTAACAACTGCCAGTGTACTATCAGTACACAGACTAATGTACTGGTATATACTGTAGATGTATGCCAGTACATTAACATTAAAAAATAAAAATCTAAATTAAAAATCCCCCTACGGGATAAAAAAAAAAAAGTTAAGCTAATAAGCAAAAAAGCAATGCTAAATAAAAAAAAAACTATAAAAACTGAAATAAATAAACTTTATTAAATATCCCAGAACATAAAATAATAAACACATATTTGGTATCATCATGACCTTAACAACCTGCACAACAAATTTATAACATCATTTGTGATGATAGATGCATGCTGTAAAAAATTAATAAAATAACAACTGCAGTTGAACTGCTTTTTTTTCCCGCCTTTTTGTCAAAATAAAAACAAATATAAACAAAACAATGTAAATATATAAAAATAAAAGACACCTACATAAAGTACAACTCGTCCCGCAAAAAAATAAAAAAGTTGTGAGCTCGGAGATGCAAAGAGGAAAAATCAAGAAATTGTTCTGATCATTAAGGCCAAGATTGCTAATTCACACATTTCCAGGAGGAATAACAGAGGAATGGCACAATGCAGAGTTCTAAGAAAAGATGTTTCAAAATTTTATATCATGGGGTATACAGGTATTTACTGAACAGACAAGTCAGGAGAGGTGACCGGCCTTCTTTAAATTCATTTAACAAATTAACTATTTAAAAAATCCTATGGCACACACGTGAGAATGTTCTCAAAATCTGAACAAAAAACAAAATCAGTGCTAATTGTTTGAGGCCTGGAAATAAAAAGATAATTGGGTCTCTCTATTGATCTTAGATATATTTATCTGATACGCCTCATGCACACGACTGTGTGCGCCGGCCGAGTCCCGGAAAGATACGATATGTTCTATCTTCCCTCGGATTGGAGACTAGGACCATTTTTTACGGACCCGATTCACCCACTAAAGTGAATGGGTCCGTGAAGACTATCGGGTGCCACTTGGATGGCGTCAAAAACAGCCCGAGTAGCACAACGGTCGAGTGCATGAGGCATAAGATTTAGGTTACCCCTAAGGCTCTATTCACATGACAGGATCCGAGTGTCAGCCGTTAAAAACAACCGTTTTGGTTTGTTTTTCTCAGCCGTTTTGCATCCGTTCCGGGCCGTGTTTCCATTTTTAACAGCCGATTTTGACCCGTTTTGCATCAGTTTTTTTCTCTGTCCGTTTTGTTTTAAAAACTGATGAATTTCATTTGTTAATTTTTTTTGCCACACACTTCTCTCTGTAGATAATGCCACACAGCCCCTGTAGGTAATGCCACACTCTGCCCACTGTAGACAATCCCACACAGCCCCTGTAGATACTACCACAGCCCCCCTGTAGATAATGCCACACACTGTCCTCTGCAGATAATGTCACACAGCCCCCTGTAGATATTGCCACAGCCCCCCTGTAGTTAGTGCCGCACAGCCCCCCTCTAGGTAGTGCCAAAGAGCCCCGCTGCAGGTACCACACAGCCACCTTGTACATAGCACCCTTGTAGATGCCCGCCCCCTGTAGATGGTACCCCCCCCCCTTCCAGGAGAAGTCCATATATGGACAGTGACATCATGGACTTCTCCTGGAGTAGTCCCCTGAAGCGGAATCCCTGGCCACATCGGCCCATCGGCCGGTGATTACGCTCCAGGATTTGGACAGTGACTTCTCCTGGAGTGGAATCACCGACCACAGCTGAGTCAGAGACGGCTGTGACCGGGAATTCCGCTTCAGGAGAAGTCCCTGACGTCACTGTTCATATATGGACAGTGAAGTCAGGGACTCTTAAGGGAGCGGAATCACCGGCCACAGTGTCGTCGGCTGTGGCTGGGGATTGCGCTTCACGTCCCTGATGTCACTGTACACATATGGACAGTGAAGTCAGGAACTTCTCCTGGAGCGTAATCACCGGCCGTTGTAGCCGGGGATTCCGCTTCAGGATTAGGGGACCGCTGTAGGAGACATCAGGGACTTCTCCCAGAGCGGAATTCCTGGTCACAGCTTCGGCAAAGCTGTGGCTGGGGATTAGGATTCTGCTCCTGCAGGGAGCAAAAAAATCTCCTCCTCCTCATGTGCACTTCGCACTGTGAGGAGGAGAATAAAGCGAGCGGCAGAAAGCAAGGCCGTCACTCGGATCACATCCAAGTGGTAGCCATGCTTTTCTCGGCCCCATAGACTTCTATGGGGCTGTGCGGCTGGGAGGACGGGCAAAAATAGGGCATGTCACATTTTTTGACGGCCCAGTTTACCGGGCCGTCAAAAAATAGTGTGAATAGCCCTATTTGGGGTCTATTGTTCCTACTGCGGCCGTGTGACCTACTGCGGCCGGGAATCCCTGTTGTGTAAATAGGGCCTAAGCCCATAGGCCATAAATATATCATTGGTGGGGTTCTGACTCTTAGCACCCTATCAGCTGTTTGACTGGACTGCTGCACTCCAAACACTGCTTCCACTTCATCGCTTACAAAGCTCCATTCTGCACTACATCCTCACATATATAGCGGCTGTGCACACTACTCCCCTGAATGGGAACGAGCTGTAATACTGTGACAGCGTTGTGCAGTTCTAAGCTGTGTGAGAAATTAAGGAAAAGCTTTGATTGCCGGAACTCTGCGGCCCCCTTCAAACAGCTGATCAGCGGGGACCCCTAAGGATCATATATTGATATATTTTATTTCCCCGGATAACCCCTTTAAAGGAATGCTCTGCTCTTGAATAACATAATTCTAAATGAAACGTTGAGTTAGGCCTCATTCATACTTGCGTGTTTTGGCTTTATATTCTCCTGCATGCATTGCCTATTTTCTCATGCGTACCATGTGCTGTCGGATGTTCCCCTTTATGCAGCATATTACCCGTTATATGCACTGCTTTAAGTAGTGCTAGGAGAAAATATTACAGTGTCCATACAGAATCGTGTTGACCACAATATGGTGCCAAATATGGTTACGAAAGAATAGATAACACATTATGATATAGTAATGCGTTACATCAAATAACAAACTCAGCTCTGCTACATTTGTATTTGAGCCCAGTTACCATAGTTATTATGACTGAAATATCAGAACAAGTCTGGCAATTGTCTTCAGGAAGAATGAAGCAGGAGCATACAAGTCACATGTGACAACAGATGAGGCATCAGACATTGTAAATTGTATTTCGCCATCAGGTAAACAAGCCAACCACAAAAACACTTGATTGCTTTTTGAATTGCATCTATCAAATACAATTCAAGAGCAAAACTGGTTTACATTTGGTAGCGAGGATTAAATTTAGTGTTATTATGTCACCTGGCAGCGACGTCCTACATGTGACATGTTTGTAATAGAATATAGATATAAAAAAATGTTTCTCAACCTTAGTCCTCGGTTACCCCAACAGGTCATGTATCGGAGATTTTCTTAAAGGGGTTGGGTTGTAATCCGATAAAATATAAATTTTATCTTAGATCACACAAAACAAAAAAAAATTTCAATCGGAATTATTGTTTTAAAAATGATCCTTTGTCTAGATATTGCTGTTACATGACGTAGTGTTACAAGTAAGTAGAGTTGTGTAATGTACTATTCTCTTAATTGAAAACTTTACCTATAAATAAGATAGACACCGGAAACAGAGTTGGATTTTAATGGCCACAGCAGCCGTTTTATTACGTACAGAAAAAAACACAAATTCTTAACTTTTATAAGATATTCAATAAACCGTGAACTCCCACAAGGAATTTTAACCATAAATAACTAAAACACGGCCCTATAAGAATCATAACATAAAAACATTTTTCCTAACACGGAAAAAGACAGGGGCAAGTCCTTGAAGCTACCCACATGTACCTTGGTCATCTGCCCACACCAATTCCTTACCCCCAGCCGTAACCCGGCTCGGAGGCGCCGATTACCTCTGCAGATGGCCACTAATATATCACCAAGCCTTCCAAGGGATAACACCCTAAGAAGCCATCTCCCAACTATTTGGGGGGCGCCTCCTGTGATGCATCCCCCACCACTGTTTTTTACTTAATTCAAGGACCCCCCCCCCAGCTGCCATGACAACACAGACAAACAAAAGACACCCATACCCAACCAATCACGGGATACATCCACCAACCACCCACTCACTCAACCTAAAACGGCACATAAAATGAAATCTAAAAATAGGGCGGGCGGGGAACGTGTTGCTGCTTCCTTGTCCCAATGCAAAGTGACTGTGAAGATGGCGAAACGGTAAGTACAGCCCACTAAAAAAAACCTCCCCTATCCCCCCTCTTAGCCCTTTCTTTAACCCTTACCTATACTAAAAGCCACTAACCCAACCCTGTTATTCTCTCCCTCCTAGCTCAGTCATGGAGGCCTCCCTCTATTGCTTTCTGTCGGCAGTACGGCCCCCTCTTGCTTGTTATAGCGCCCCCAGGTGTTTTTATGTTTCCCTCTCAAACGTCCACCTAATGTGTCCAGTGCGGGTTGTCAAACATGTTCAGTAGCTCAGCCCCACTGCCCTGATCCACTTGTATATGAGCAGTGGATTCCTGCTATTGTGCAGGCCAGTCAATAATAATTGGCGCTCTTCAAGCTCCTTCTTGTCACCAACACTGAACACATTAGGTGGACATTCTTAGAGGGAATCAAAAGAACATCAGGGGGTGCCATAACAAGTAACCGCAATATCTACACATAGGAGCTTGCTTCAAAAATTATTCCAAATGAAAAAATTTAATGTTTTGTGTGATCTATCCAGGGGAGGACATATCGCCGATGCAGCTGTTTTGGCTGCACAGGGGCTCATAGGGGGTGGGGGCCCTCTCAGCTGCCCTAAACGCTGTTCGCTTAGGTCAGCACATAGGTCGGTGCGGCAACACGGAGCGGGCCCCTTCCCTCCCTGTGTACTTTCGGCAACTCACAGATCGGGCCTCCTTCTTTCACATATGTTATTGATGCCATCAATAACATATGTTAAGGAAGGGGGCCCGATCTGTGAGTTGCTGAAAGTACACAGGGTGGGAGGGGGCCCGCTCCGTCTGCCGTGCGACCGTGCCTATCTATTACTTAGAAAACATATTAGGAGGGGTGTGTTCTAAGCGTTGTGAAGGGGACTGACTGAAATTAAAAAGAACTATAAGGTAGTGGTTGCTGCCCTGCCTGTAGAAAATGTTTGGAGCGGAGTGGAGCTCGGGGGACAGTTATCCCCTTAGAGAAACACCATGTAATAGTACGCATTACGGGGAAGTATGGATGGAGCTCGCTCCATACTCAGCGGGTGACGGCTGTGTTATACAGCTGACACCTCACTGCAATAGGCGGAATCAAAGATCACTTTGATTCCGCAAGTTTAACACCTTAAATGCTGCGGTCAATCGCGACCGCGGCATTTAAATTGTTAGAATCAGGGGAGCACCCCCTCTAACACGTCATCGCGTCCCCCCCCCATGGGGCTATCAGCCGTTTACAATGGTTGTTATTTACAGCCTGGGGCCTAATAAATGCCCCACGGTCTGCCATCTTTGTACTCCTCTGAAGCTTTGCCTTCGATTAGTATTGCAGTATATCATGCAAGCGATCCAACGATCGCTGGTTGAAGTCCCCTGGGGGGACTAATAAAAAAGTAAAAAAGAGTTAAATAAAGATTTTTATAATGTTCCAAAAAAAAATGTATATAAAATGTAAAAAAAAAAACAATTTTCCCATTTTTTCCCTAAACCCATGTTAAAAAAATAAAAGTTAACATAAGTGGTATTGCCATGTCCGCAAAAGTCCAAATTATCACAGTATAGCGTAGCTCAACCCGCTCGGTGAACGACGTAAAAAAAAATGATATTGGCGAAAACTACTGCTCGCCCTGCAAAATTTAAGCCCACACACCTCTAAATTGATAAATAAATTAAAACGTTATGGCTCTCAGAACATGGCGACACAAAAAAATTTTTTTCTAGCAAATTGTTTTATTATTTAAAAGTGGTAAAACATAAAACAAGACATATAAATTTGGTATCGCCATAATCGTATCAACCTGTATAATAAGGTGAATATGTTGTTTTCTAAAATGGTGTAATTGCTGTTTTTTGCCCATTTCAGCCCACAAATATTTTTTTTTCAGATTCCCAGTACATTATGCGGTACAATAAATGGTGCCATGAAAAATTACAACTTGTCCTGCAAAAAACAAGCCCTCATATGGCTATGTCGACAAAGAAATAGAAAAGTTATGGCTTTTGGAAGGCAGTGAGGAAAAAACTAAAAAGAAACAGCCGGACACATCAAGAAGTGATTGGGGGAGGCAGACATGACCTGGGTTGCAGGGGAGAAGGAATGAGGTGAAAAGTTCAAATGGAGGAGGGGGAGGAAGGTGGAGGAGAAGGGGGGCGAGGTTAACAGAGGGCATATAGGGTGGGTGAGGGACAGGTTCGCGCCATTCACGCCCCAGGAAAACAGTTTAGACCTTGTACTGACCTGAGGCGTGATGCAGGCCCTGATGGAGCAAGTGCGGCAGGCTGTGGCAGAACGGGGCATGGCCTGGCTTGAGGAGGAGCTCGGGAGGACGGGTCCGGCGGCATGGGTGCCGGAGTTGTTGGCAGGGCTTGAGGAGGCAGAGGGTACAAGTGCGGCCGGGACGCAGGCAGCGCCAGAGGTGATGACATCCCCCCTCCGGCGGTCGCGGCGGGTGCGGCCGCCAGAGCGCCTTACCCCGGACAATTTGCCTAGGGCTCGACGCAGGCTTGGGAGCCCCTCGAGGGACGCTCCGGGCCGGGTTTCCACTTCCACCGCTAGGGGGCGGAGGTCCCGGTCCGGGAGGAATCCCGGTCGCCGGTCGGGCCCTCCGGAGAGTGGAGGGCAGGGTCCCAGGTCAGAGGGACAGCCTCCCGTCTCCAGGTCAGCACCACGTGGATTTGCGGCGGGCCGATCTGGCGATGCACCAGTCGGGCGGCCCGCCTGTCAGCATGATGATGTCCCCGGACGGTCACGCAGGCCACAATCGGTGGTGCTGCAGAGACGGAGGGAGGGGGCTGCGGTGGAGGGAGAGCGGAGGCCGGAACAGCCCCTGACGTCATGCGATACTTATGAGGTCCAGGACGGTGCATACGGCTGCAGAGCCTGCGGCGCAGCTTCAGGCCCCAGATGTCCGGAGGCCGGTGAAAATGGAGGTGTGCCGATTGAGGAAGGTCGTTGTGGAGGTCCCGTCGCCCGGCTGGTGGGAACTCAGCGCCCATGCAGTCTGGTGAGTCAATATCACCATTACATACATTTCCAGCGATATTTAGATCCCCAGGGATTGGGGAGGGTTCCCAAGGGGAGGCAGTTAGGAATGTTGAAAATAGTGGGTTGTTGTCTACTGTTAGAGGGGGGGGTGGATGTTCAGGAATTGCTTGGCTGTGTAAAGGCGTTGCTAGCGCGTTGTGAGGGGGGTAGGTTGCCTGCTGCATCCTCGGTTGCGCCGTGGGTCCCGGCAGCGGGGGGGGGGGGCGAATCGGTGCAACCCCCGAGGACGGGGGAGTGACGGTTGCGGTTCAGACTGATAAGGATAAGGATGTGGATAGGATGAGGTTAGATGATAAAGCTAAAGACGAAGTGTACGTTTGTTTTGAGGGGTTGTTGGGGTCACATTTGAAGACCGAAGTGAAAGAAAAAATTTGGAGGGATGAGTACGTAGAAATCTTCTCGCTTCTTCCTCTGGAAAAATTTAATTTAGACAAGGGTAAAAGGTGGGAAAGTAAAAAGGAGGAGGAGGAGAAGCGTCGATATTGTTTAATCCCGCAGACGTTTGTGAATTGGTTACAGGCGTTTGCCATTCTGGCCAGTGTTATAGGGGAAAAGGCGCCGGAAAATTATTCTGCCCTTTTCGGGTACATGGATGCGATAGGTGAGGCGCATCGGTCGTATGGGGGTCAGACTTGGCTGCGGTATGACGAACAGTTTCGTCAGAGGAAAGCGGTTCGTCCCAACATTAGATGGGATAATAAAGACATTGGGCTTTGGTTAAAAGTGATGGCCCCGGCTAAGTTCGGGCAGTCCTTTCAAGGGGGGGGGGCTGGTGTTGCCGGCCCCTCAGGACAATCGGGGCAATCGGGGGGAGGGACAGGAGGAAGGGCGGGCTTGTGCTGGCAGTTTAACGACGGTCAATGCAAGTTTGGGGCGGGATGTAAGTTTAAGCACTCTTGCTCCTCTTGCGGCGGGACTTCGCACGGGTCCGCCAAGTGTTTCAAAAAAGGAAAAGGAAAAGGGGGAGGTGGTGGGGGTCATGGGGCTGACTCCGGTGAGGTGGGAAGAGATGGAGCCGTACCTAAATAGGTTCCTGTATAGGGAGAAAGGCGAGTTATTGTTGCGTGGTTTTCAGTTTGGTTTTGTGATCGCTTCCCCAGTTCATGCGGTCCCCCTTTCCCTACGGAATTTAAAGTCAGCAACGGACTATCCGGAGGTAGTGTCAGACAAGTTGCGTAAAGAGGTTGGGTTAGGGCGCATGGCGGGGCCGTTCCCGTTTCGGCCCGTTCAGGACATGGTTGTGTCACCGTTAGGGGTTGTTCCAAAAAAGGAGCCAAATAAATTCCGGCTTATCCATCATTTGTCGCATCCGCGGGGGTTGTCTGTAAATGATGGCATTGCTCCTGAGCTATGCTCGGTGGTATATACGAAGTTTGACGCAGCAGTTGAGTGGGTGCGACGGTACGGGGCGGGGGCCCTTATGGCAAAGACTGATGTGGAATCGGCTTTCCGGCTTCTCCCGGTTCATCCGGACAGCCAGCGGCTGTTAGGGTGTTACTGGGAGGGGGCTTATTATATGGATCGGTGTCTCCCGATGGGTTGTTCGGTGTCTTGCGCGTACTTCGAGGCGTTCAGTTCGTTCCTAGAGTGGGTAATCCGTGAAGTGGCAGGGTTAGAGTCGGTCATACATTATCTAGATGACTTCCTGTGTGTGGGCCCAGCGGGTTCGGAGGTGTGCGCTAATTTGCTGGGGGCAATACAGTGGGTGGCTCAGCGGTTTGGGGTTCCGTTATCCCTGGAGAAGACTGTTGGTCCCAGTACTTGTATAGTTTTTCTTGCCATTACCCTGGATTCGGTGGCATTGGAGTGTCGACTTCCTAGGGACAAGATGGATGCGCTGCGATTGGAAGTGAGCAGGACGGGTCGGCTTCATAAGATTCAGCTGCGGGATTTGCAGTCGTTGTTAGGAAAACTTAATTTTGCTTGTCGGATAATGCCCATGGGTAGAGTTTTTTGCAGGAGGTTGGCGTCAGCAACGGCGGGGGTTAGAGCCCCACACCATTTTGTGCGGTTGACACGGGAGCATCGGGATGACTTGGCAGTATGGAGTGAGTTTTTGAATTTGTATAATGGGAAATCGTTACTGATCTCGCCGGTGGTGGATAATGTGCAATGGGAATTGTTTACGGATGCTGCAGGTAGTGTGGGTTTCGGTATTTATTGTAAAGGACAGTGGTGCGTGGGGCAGTGGCCGGAGGAATGGGTGTCTGTGGGACTGGTTCGTAATCTTGTACTTCTGGAACTCTTCCCGATTGTGGTGGCGGTGGAGATTTGGGGGGAGCGTTTTCGTAATAGCAAGGTGCGGTTCCACTGTGATAATATGGGGGTGGTGTTGGCAATCAATAATGTAACGGCTTCTTCCCCCCCCGGTGGTGAGGTTGTTACGGCGTCTGGTGTTGCGTTGTTTGTCACTCAATGCGTGGATTGTTGCGGTTCACGTTCCGGGGGTACAGAATGACATCGCGGATTTTCTCTCTCGCCTACAGTGGGAGCGGTTTCGTCTGTTGGCGCCGGAGGCGGATCTGGAAGGGGTCGCGTTCCCGGGATGGCTTTGGGACGTGGTTTGCGAGCAGCAGGAGGTTTGATCAAGTCCTCTCTAGCGCCAGGTACATGGTTGGCGTACGACGCGGCGTGGAGGGACTGGGTGTCGTGGTTAACAGGTTCGCCCGAAGTCGGGTCGATGGAGGAACAGGTGGTGGCTTTGCTGGGGTTTTTGGGATGGGTATCAGTGGAAGGCTGGTTAGTGTCTAAAGTGAATCGTTTCATGTCAGCTTTGGCCTTTGGTTTTAAACTAAGGGGGTTGGGGGACGTGACTAAGGATTTCTTGATTGTCCAGGTGTTGAAGGGGTTTCGAAAAAAGGGGGCGGGGCGGCCGGACGGCCGTCGCCCGTTTTTTTTTCGCGCTTTTAGAGCAGTTAGGTGAAGTATTGGGGAGGGTGTGTTTCTCGGGCTATGAGGTAGCATTGTTTCAGTTGGCCTTTTCATGGGCGTTTTTTGGAGCTTTATTAGTGGGTGAGTTAATTTCCCCTAGCAAGAAGAGAGCGGGGGGTTTGCAAGCAGGAGATGTAACAGGAGGGGGGGAGAGAGTGGAATTCTGGGTAAGGCGGTCAAAATCGGATCAAAGTGGAAAAGGTAAACGGGTGGTTCTGGGGGCTGTGGCGAGGGCGGGGATGTGCCCGGTAAGATGCTACGAGCAATACGCCGCGCTACGAGGGTGTAGTGGGGGGCCGCTGTTATGTCATAAGGATGGTGCCTTCTTGTCAAGATGCCAGTTTACAGCTGTCTTCCGTAGATGTTTGGAGGTGTTGGGTTTGGATAAGGGTATTTATTCACCACACTCCTTTCGGATTGGGGCAGCCACGGAGGCTGCGTTATGGGGTTTGGGGCCTGATGTGGTGAAGCGCATAGGTCGTTGGGATTCTGGGAGGTATAAGTCCTACGTGCGTCTCCACTTTATGTGATTTGTTTTTCTCGTCTCAGCATGCTGTTTTCGGTTGGTGTCATCGTTGTTATTCTTCTATTTCAGATGGTTCACCTGCACTGGTGTGGATTCTTGTGCACTCATATGTGCACTGGGGGGCGTTAAGGGCTGATGTGCGGCCAGATGGGCGGCAACTGGGGTTCCAAAGGTCGTCGGTGGTGATACGGTGGCTGGGCATGCGCGGCATGGTGTGGAGTCGAGTCTTGCCGGATTTCCATCGGTATGCTCAGTTGGATCGGGTTCCTGATTTATTGGTCCTTCATGTGGGGGGGAACGACTTAGGTACTCGTCCGTTTAGAGAACTAATTTGGGATGTTAAGTATGACCTTCTCCGGCTTTGGTCCTGTTTTTCGAAGGTGAAGGTGATTTGGTCGGAAATTGTGCCGCGGAGTGTATGGCGAAATGCGCGTTCGGTAGAGCGCGTAAACAAGGCCCGGGTGAAAGTTAATCGGGCGGTTTCCAGCTTTGTGGTAAAGAACGGGGGGGTTTTTGTGCGGCACTACGATTTCGAGGATGGCCAAGGGAAGTATTGGCTAGGTGACGGAGTGCATCTGAATGCGGTGGGCATTGACCTTTGGGCTTTGCGGATTCAGGAAGGAATCGAGCGCGCAATGATGGATGGTGGGGGCTTGCATACTTAAAGGTGGTCTAAGTATGCTCGTGTGGCGGATTGGGGGTCCTTGGAGTTGGTGGTAATTTGAAGTGGGGGATTCATGAGGGTATGTGCACACGTAGTGACCAAAAACGTCTGAAAATACAGAGCTGTTTTCAAGGGAAAACAGCCCCTGATTTTCAGACGTTTTTTGAGCAACTCGCATTTTTCGCGACGTTTTTCGCGCCGTTTTCGCTGCGTTTTTTACGTCCGTTTTTGGAGCTGTTTTCATTGGAGTCTATGAGAAAACAGCTCCAAAAACGTCCAAAGAAGTGTCCTGCACTTCTTTTTACGAGGCGTAATTTTACGCGTCGTAATTGCCGTACGACGCGTAAAATTACGCGTCGTGGGAACAATACAGCGTTATACCCATAGAAAGTAATGGGCAGATGTTTGACAACGTATTTGAGACGTATTTTCAGACGTAAAACGAGGCAAAAAACGCCTCGTATACGTCTGAAAATAGGTTGTGTGAACCCAGCCTCAGAGGTATGGTCCCTAACAAATACATAATTGCTCATGGAGATGGGCGTATTTTGGACTCCTGCTGGGTGGTGTCCCGGGGAGTGGTTTTAAATACTTGGCAAGCCAACTGCAGAGCAGAAAGGTGCCTCTGAGCCTGTAGGGAGACGGCTGGGGGTAAGTAGCTATACAGGGGGCAGTTAGGCGCCAAAGTTTTGGAGCTCCAAGGACTTCCCCTTTCCTAGTAATGTTATTTATAAAGTTATGTTTTATGTTCATGTAAATTTGTTAATAAAATGGCTGCTGTGGCCGAAATTTTCCAACCCACTGTCTCGTGTGTCTCACTGGGGATGGGAGAGTGACATGGGAGGAGGGAAAAAGGCCTGGAAGCAAGAAAGGGGGTGGACAGTATGAAGGGAAGGTTAAGCAAAAGGGTTCGAAATGGGGCGAGCTCTGTAATCCCATGGTCATGAAAATACTCAAATTGGCCTGGTCTTTAAGGGGTTAAAAGGGGTTTGCCCTTCTTTAACATTTATGGCACATCCACCGGATATGCTATAAATGTCCGATAGATGTGGGTCCCACCTCTGGGACCTGTGCCTATCTCTAGAATGTGGCTCCCTCAACCGGTTCTGCCTTTCTCGGCTCCTGCTGCTTCCCGGCCACTTTCTGATTGGATCGTCTGGAGTTCCGAAAAACAGCAAACCTGGCTGAGCTACGCTGTTTCCGTAACTCCCATAGAGGTGAATGGCAGTTACGGAAGCAGGATAGCACGGTGAGCTACGTTGTTTCCGTAGCTGTTAGTCCTGCTTGATAAGTGACTGTGCAATGAGCAAGATAAAGTCATTATAAGTTAGTTACATGAGTGCTTTGTGTTATACTCAATTGTTAAATATGAAAATTATTTGCATTATTTATGTTTGTTACTTGTGTTCTAAACTAGTAATAAAATGTGCAATATAGATTTGTATAGTTTTATATGCGCCCGGGCATGGTTAGGTTATGGGGGCCCAGGCACATTCTTTGCACAAGGGCCCTCTGCAGTATGTGTCCACCTCTGGATTTATCTATTCGTATTCTGTAGCCAATCAGCTTCAGTATGAGTATGTTTTCTTGGGTTAGGTCAATTAGATTGTGAGGCCCATAGGAACTAGTGTATTCTGTATACAGCGTCATGGGCGTAGCTATAGAAAGCGTAGAGGTAACAATCGCACCCAGAATCTGGTTTCTAAGCGCGACCATAGGCACCAGTATTATACATGGCACACAGTAGGTGAGGGTTCAGGAGCTTCAAGTTAAGCCTCTGTACAGCGCTGTAGAATATGTTTGTGTTATAATAAACTATGGGAAAAAAAGAAATACAAAATACATTTTATGATGAACAAAATATAAAAACGTCTTTTATGTGTTCACATGGACTATTGATATATTTTCCGATCCTGAAGAAGAATGATATAATTTTCCAATACCGTATTCTGCTTATGTAGCGAGGAGGCCTGTTTAATACATGGGTTATGTTGTTTCAGTTTAGTGTTCCCAGGTGTCTTCTCATTTTTTTGTTTGAAGATTTTGGAATAACTCAAGATCATGTGAAAATGTCACAGGGTAAAATCAAATATATTACTGCATAGTTCTAACAGGCATCCTCTATGAATTACATACTCCCCATGGTAAAGCAGCATGACGTTATGCACTGTGCTGGGGCAAGTCAAATGAGGATTTATAATATGGGTGTAGTAATATTTCTTTGCCATGCATGAGTTGCTTTAAGTAATCTTCCACACTAATGCAATTTTTTATTATTTGTGGTAAAACTACTTTTTCCATGCTACATACATGGAATTCTCTAATCCTTATAGGAGACCCAAATATACCACAGCAAAAAAAGAAAACAAAATAATGTTCAAAAAGCATGGGAGTAGAAATGTAGGGAATAAATTACTACAAATTCCTACAAATGTACCAAAAAGAACCAGAGTGGGAGCAATGTGGAGCAATACATATGCCATTTACATACACACTCACGCACGCACGAGCGCGCACACGCACGCACGCACACACACACACACACACACACTTGTTATATCACCACAATAAGGCCCAGCCTATAAAGAAGCACACAATACTGCAACATCACAATAAGCGCAGTCTATATCTACACACTATTGTTACATAATTGCAATATACCATAGCCTATGAATATACGCCGACACAGTTATCTGACATCATAATAACAGTGTAGCGTCCATGGCCGCAGGAGATGCCAGCACTTACTGCCGCTCCGGTCCGCTGTGTCCCGTAGGGTGCGCGCGCACGCTCGTGCCCGCTCTTAAAGGGCCAGTGCGCGCACATGTAAACAACAATCATCATCATCAACTCATATGATTTCCTGGACTATAAGAAGGCCCCAGCCCTTCTGATCATTGCCTGAGCGTTGTTAGTATATCCCAAGGCTGTCTTGCAAATGGTCCCTTAGTGTTTTTTGTTCCAGTTGTTACCCATGCCCTGTTACCCATTCCTGTATCTCGTGCTGTGTTCCTGTGCCCAGGGCCGGCTCCAGGTTTATGTGGGCCCTTGGGTGACATAACCGTAGTGGGCCCCTTTGCGGTGCAACTCGAGCGGCGGCAGTATAAAGGCAGAAACAATGCCAGAAGGATGTAACCATGGACCACTCACCATTCACATGTAAGTCATGGGCCAATAAATCCAGATAGTTTCTGCGATGTGTGAATCTTGATGTACCTGTCACACAGAGGTTGGGATTTCTGGAAGACCTGGTATCAGTAGGCTTCAGTATTTCAGTACCTGGAGGAATGAGGGTATGTGCACACACACTAATTATGTCCGTAATTGACGGACGTATTTCGGCCGCAAGTCCCGGAGCGAACACAGTGCAAGGAGCCGGGCTCCTAGCATCATACTTATATACGACGCTAGGAGTCCCTGCCTTGCTGCAGGATAACTGTCCCGTAGTATAATCATGTTTACAGTACGGGACAGTTGTCCTGCAGCGAGGCAGGGACTTCTAGCATCGTACATAAGTATGATGCTAGGAGCCCGGCTCCTTGCACTGTGTTCGGTCCGGGACTTGCGGCCGAAATACGTCCGTCAATTACGGACGTAATTAGTGTGTGTGCACATACCCTAAGAGGTAAACGTGATGTTGATAAACTGTCTCTACCAATACCCCCTATACTGTCCCTTACAGGGCACCAACCCCCAAAAAAAGGCAACCTTTAAGAAAATAGCTATGGTTCAGTTTTAGTGCCACCTTTCTACTCCCTACACAGTAATACCACCCTATGTGCTCCCACACAGTAGTAATGTCCGATGTTTGCCCCTAAAGAATAGTTATCTTTCTTGCCCCCATATATTAGTTGTGTTCCAATATATTAGTAAGTCGCCCATTGTGTCCCTATATATTTTTTAGATCTAATTTGTGCCCTTATATATTAGTTAGGCCCAGGGGCATTGCTAGGGTCTTAAAAGATCAGGGGCACAAGCCCCGAGACATATATTTACCCCCCTCCCCCGAAAAATAAATACATTTTTACATACATGTTAGAGACAGCATATCTATAAGACTAAGGCCGGATTTACACGAGCGTGTGCATTTTGCGCGCGCAAAAGGTACTTAACAGCTCCGTGTGTCAGCGGCGTATGATGCGTGGCTGAGTGATTTTCGCGCAGCCGCCATCATTATGACACTCTGTATGTTTGTAAACAGAAAAGCATAGTTTTTACTGCTGTTGTGCGAATCACGCGCGTCACACGGAAGTGCTTCCGTGTGCTGCGCGTGATTTTCACGCACCCATTGACTTCAATGGGTGCGTGATGTGCGAATAATGCACAAATATAGGACATATCGTGAGTTTTTCGCAGCGGACACACGCTGCGTGAAACTCGCGGACAGTCTGCACGGCCCCATAGACTAACATACGTCCATGCGGGGCGCGTGAAAATCACGCGCGTTGCACGGGCCTATTATACGTTCGTCTGAATTAGCCCTAAGGTTCCTATAGCTACACCGCTGGATAGAATTGGATGCATTGTCTCAGCAGACAGTATCACACATGATAGGCTTAGATACATGGCCCAGAAGACAGTATCACACATGATATACTTAGATACAGGGCCCCAGCAGTAAGAATCCTTGTACTAACATACGTCCACCTCCGAAAAAAAATGTGTGCATGTGTATGTATCTAATTGCTTTGTTATGTGTTACTATTTTTTTTTTGTGTTTGTGTTTTTTACAGGTTCGGTTGTTGGACTTCTTCAGATTCCAGGACTACTTCGATGATGGCTTTTTTTATTCTCAATAAAATGGTTAATGAGGGTTGTGTGTTTTTTTTTTATTTCAATACAATATTTTTTCTATGTCCTTGTATTTTATAAAACGTTATTACTACCACCTTAGTAATGGCCACTGGCTGATTGACAACATCCATTACTAAGGTTTAGTGTTAGCCGGAGCAGAGGCTATTGCTAACCCGGGTGCCGGGGAGAGCAGAGTACGATCCAGCACCCGACCATCAGCCTAATAATACCAGCCTGCAGCCGCCCCAGTGCCCGACCGTGTTAACCATTTTATTGAAAATAAAAAAAGACGTCATCGAAGTAGTCCTCGTATCTGTCGTATTCCAATGACCAAACCTGTAAAAAAACACAAACACACAAAAAAAATGACTAACACATGTAGTAGGCTTAGATACAGGGCCAATGTGTGATGCTGTCTGTTAGACCATGTATCTAAGGTAGGCTTAGATAAAGGGCCCCCAGCAGACAGAAATCTTATACAGTATAAGATTACAGTCTGCTGGGGCCCTGCATCTAAGCCTGCTACTTACATACATGCCCCCATATAGAAGTTAGTCCGTTGTTGTTCTCCCATCTAAAAGTCAAGTCAAGTTTCTCCAGTTTCTGCCCTGCCCCAGTTTATGCCCCCATGTGAAAGTTTTAGATCACAGTTTTGTGCCCCCGACCAGTTTGGTGCCTTTGCTCCAATAAATATAATTAAAACAAACTCACCTAACACGGTCCCACGACGAGCTGAATGGTCCCGACTCCCGTCACTGTCTTCTCACTGGCACTTGGCGGCGTAAAGCAGTCAGCGGCCGAGTGGGCCCTTACAAGAGCAGTTGGCCCCGGGACTTGCCCGGGTTCGCCAGGTGCTGACGCCGGCCCTGCCTGTGCCTCCTAGTGTTGGAGTCATGTCTTACTGCACCTGCAGTCGTTTTCCACGTCCAGTGTCTTCTGCCACGTCCAGTGTCTTCTGCCACATCTAGTGTCTTCTGCCACGTCCAGTGTCTTCTGCCACATCTTGTACTGTCCACCACGTCTGGCGCAACCTGCTGCACTGACCTCCATCTGTGCTGAAGCCACAGCCACTGTCTGGACTAGTTCAGGTACCCGAGTGTTACGACCTGCTATAGACTTTTGTATAGACTGAGATCTGGTCAGCTGCCTCTCCGCTACAGCGGAGCGGCCTAGTGGGTCCACATACCCTGTGACCGTGACAAACAGAGCACAGCCTATAAATACATACACAGTATTGTGACCATAACAATAAAGCAAAGCTTATAAAATCAGACACATGCTATCTTGACATAATTGCAAGAGAATGCAGCCTTCAAATATTCACATACAATATTGTTACTAAATTACAATGAAGCAAAGCCCAAAAATCACACAAGGTATTGTGACCTCATCAAGATAGGATGCAGCCTTTAAATACACACACAGTACTGTGATATAACAACAGGGAGCACCCTGTAAATACATATTAACGGAAGGTTAGTCAAGTCCACATAGGACAAAACAGTATCACAATAGCAACAACAAGTGCAACCTATAAATACATACATATAGACGTTCACAAACAACTCAAGGCTGTAAGGTTATGACCACTGACCTTGTCTCCATTGAAAACAGAAGACAAGGAGCAAACAGTAGCTAATTATTCTTTTCAAGTGATTTCTCAACTTTCAGCCTGGCAACTCTCTATGGGCCCCCATTCCTATTTTTTTTTAATAGCGGGGGAATAACCTCTCTGCACTTTAATGGATTATCCCTGAAACTGTTTTTTTAAGGTCACTATCCTCCATAACAAAGCTGCAAACTCACTTAATGAAAGACTATTCTCACGCATTGCTTTAAAGTCAACCTATTTGTTCTGTGGTATTTCTGTGGAGAAGGCTAACATGTCTATAGAAAATGCCAGGAAAACCAGAGAGTTGCTAGATTGGAGTACTAACTTTTCTACATTAACTATAAAACATTATCACATTTTTAACCAGAGTGTCTGGAGTAGAACCAGTAAATGATCCAGATAGACCAGACAGAAATGGTACTTGATAAACAGGAAAAAAATCCTCTCAAAAACATCTGAGTTCTCAAGGAACATATGACTTAGGCTTCATTCTTATCTGCGCTAGGGTCCCGTTTCGTCTGAGCTTTCCGTTGGAATGGGACCCTAACTGACACAAACGGAAACCAAAGGTTGATTTCAATGGTGACGGATCCGGTGCCAATCGACTACGCTATTGAATCCGTCAAAGCGACGGATCCCCTGCACAACTGAGACAAACGGAAACCATTGGCACCGGATCCGTCACCATTGAAATCAATGGTGATGGAAACGGAAACCTTTGGTTTCCGTTTGTGTCAGTCAGAGTCCTGTTCCGACGGAACGGGAACCTAGCGCAGAAGTAAACTAAGCATAAACCCTTTTTTTCTGACCCCAAAACAGGTGAAAACCTGCCTACTATTGGTACTGTGCTGTATAAGCATGCTGCTGATTGACTGTAGGGCCCTGGCTAGAAATAGGTTAAAATAGGAGTAGGTGGGAGGCCTCTCTTTTCGCTGTGGTGGGGTCAGGTGGACTTGCCCGAGTAGCAAATCTATCTCCCTGGATGTGTGGACCTCTTGGTAGCCCAGCAGTATTTCTTTGATGACTCTACATTAGGAAACTAGTGGGCCTTATGGTTAGGGGACAGATCAAGCATTCCTGCAACAGTGAGCTACCTGGCCCTACATATGTAAGTTAGTTATGTAATTGAAGGCCTGGACTATCAGAAAAAAATCCTCTTTTGCACCATTTTTTAATACACGGAGCAAATATTGATTGAATATTTGGAATTCAAATTTGATTTCTAAGGACAAGGTAAACCTCTTTACTTACTTGAGTAAAAGGCAACTGAACAAATTCTAACTTTGGACAACCTTCCAATTTTTGTGAGACGTTATCTTGCCCTTTCTGATGAGATTGCCACCTGGTTACATTTTCTGACTCCCAGTTGACTGTACTAAACTATTCACTAGATGTAGAACACTGATTTTCTTTACCTCAGGGAATCAAAATGTGTCAGATCCCAATTTCTACAACTTAGGATAATGGCTGATATGAGTTGTTTAAGCTAAAGGAGACTCGGAGGGATAGGCAGTAGAGTTGCCAGGTCTAAATTTCCAAATCCGCAAGTCGATCAGAAAAAATAGCCCAAAAGTAGCCCAATGTTTACATCGTAAACACGCACACATTATAGTAAAAAAAAAAAAAATAGATGAAACATTTTATTGCATGATGCAGGATAGAACATGTTTTTAGCATATAAAGTATGGCGTTCTCAAATACAGTGACAGCCACAGTCTCCCCAATTACAGTGAAAGACACAGTGCCCCAGATATAGTGACAGCCACATTGTACCAAAATACAGGGACAACCACAGTAACCCTGAAAATACTAAGAGTCAATGTGCCCCAAGATATAATGACAACCAATGTTCCTGAAAACAGTGACAGCTACAGATTCCAGCTACAGGAGAGAGTCTCTGCCAGTGATGCGGCCATCTTCTGGCTCTACTTGTTATATAGAAAACACTATCAACCTGCCCGAAGGCCTAAGAACTAAGTTTGGGCGGGTTAATGGCATAAAAAGCCACTGGGCAGCCCAATTTAGCAGGAAACACGCCAACCTAGCAACCTTGGAAGGCAGGTAACTGGTGTTTGCTGCTGTTGCGTTTTTTTGGCTGTCTTCGACTGAGCTGCACTATCCTACTCACACTAAGGGAGGGGGATACATTGCACACCCTTATCCAGACTCTACGCATCATTTATGAACTTAGATGTGATGGATACTTGCTGAATCCTGTGTGTCAGAGACACTCAGGACCTGCTCTCAGCCGAGAGCTAAACTGACGGAATCGACTGAGAGTGATACAGCTTCTATTTACAGGATACATAGAAGCTGTATCGTAAAAAGTAAAAACATTTTTTAATAAAAGTACATTTGAAAATCGCCTTAAAACACTTAACACATTGATTTAATAAAACAAAAAACTTCTTACTAATTGTGTACATAGGCTTTAGGCCTCCTCAGGCTCCATGGCCAAGGTGTGACTGCAACCCTAACACTCCCTATAGTTACTCTCCTGAGGAGGAAAGCTATCTCCTGTGTTTCTGAAGGGTTTTGCTAAGTCGTGACATTACTACCATTGTTGCATCATCACAGTAGAGCGCACTCTACAGATAAACCCGCAGTACTGAGACATCACACAAAAGAGCAATGTCTGTAAAAACACTCTCTCATACAACTGTGACATCTTCTCACGAAAGCACAGCTTATATATACAGTATATACATATACACACTATAGCAGGGGTCTCAAACTCGGCCGGTTAAGTGGGCCACCTATTGAAAAAATGGGAAGTTGACGGGCCACATTACTTTCAAATTTGGTACAATACAAAATTATTGTTAATCAATTAGTTATTTGAACTACTATAACACTATATTACTATAATAATAATAATAATAATAATAATACATTACTATAATAATACCGCTAGGTTAAAAATTTGAGAGATTTCTCCACATGCTTATTTCAACAATCCAGTTTTCCAGTTTAAGTGTCGCTAAATGCAGTCCGGCGGCTCAGTTAGCAGCGTTTGGCAGATACACATGTCAAGATTGGGCAGCCCCTTATTAGATAGTGCCACAGTGCCCCCTGTAGATGCTGCCACAGTGCCCTCTGTAGATGCTGTAACAGAGTCCTTTGTAGATGCTGCCACAGTGCCCTCTGTAGATAATGCCACAGTGCCCTCTGTAAATAATGCCACAGTGCCCTTCTGTAGATAATGCAACACACCCCTAGATAATGCCACAGTGCCCTCCGCAGATGCTGCCACAGTGCCCTCTACAGATGCTGCCACAGTGCCCTCCGCAGATGCTGCCACAATGCCCTCCGCAAATACTGCCACAGTGCCCTCCGCAGATGCTGTCACAGTGCCCTCTGCAGATAATTCCACACACACTCCAAGTAGATAGCTCCATTGGGGCTCCCTCTAGGAGTGGAATCCCAAGCCAGAGCGTTGCCGACGCTTTGGATGGGGATTCCTCTACTGTTGGATCCCCTGACATCACTGTCCATACACAGTGACGTCAGGGGATTCTCCTGGACCGGAATGTGATATCAGGGGCCACCCCAAAGCCGGAGTCCTGGAGCAGAGCACTTGTATAGGCTCTGCGCCGGAACTCTGGGGAAGCCATTAACATCAGTGTCCATATATGGACAGTGATGTCAGGGGCTTGCCCAGAGCTGGAGTCCCCGAGCAGAGCCGCTTCTAGCACTCTGCTTTGGATTCCAGCTCTGCTCCTGACATCACTGTCCATATATGGATGTCAGGGGCAACCCCAGAGCTGGAGTCCCTGGCAGAGCGTTAGTAGGCTCTTAATGGGACTCCAGCTGTGCTCCTGACATCACTGGGACTCCTGCTCTGGGGAAGCCCCTGATATCACTGTCGATGTATGGACAGTGATGTCAGAGGCTTCCCCAGAGTCCCAGAGCAGAGACTATACTAGTGCTCTGCCCGGGACTCCAGCCATGGGGAAGCCCCAGACATCGCTGTCCATATGTAGAAAGCGATGTCAGAAGATTCCACAGAGTTCCAGAGTAGAGAGTGTACTAGCGCTCTGCCCTGGACTCCACTCTGGGGAAGACCCTGACAAACTGTCCATATGTGGACAGCGATGTCAGATGATTCCACAGGGTCCCGGAGCAGAGCCTATACTAGCGCCCTGCCCGGGACTCCGCTCTGGGGAAGACCCTGACACACTGTCCATATATGGACAGCGATGTCACAGAATTCCACGGAGTCCCGGAGCAGAGCCTATACTAGCGCTCTGCCCGGGACTCCGCTCTGGGGAAGACCCTGCCAACACTGTCCATATGTGGACAGCGATGTCAGATGATTCCACAGGGTCCCGGAGCAGAGCCTATACTAGCGCCCTGCCCGGGACTCCGCTCTGGGGAAGACCCTGACACACTGTCCATATATGGACTGCGATGTCAGGGAATTCCACAGAGTCCTGGAGCAGAGCCTGTACTAGCGCTCTGCCCGGGACTCCGCTCTGGGGAAGCCCCAGACATCGTGTGTCCAAACATGGACACCGATGTCAGTGAATTCCACAGAATCCCGGAGCAGAGCCGATACAAGCGCTCTGCCCAGGACTCCGCTCTGGGGAAGACCCTGACACACTGTCCATATATGGACAGCGATGTCAGAGAATTCCACAGAGTCCCGGAGCAGAACCTATACTAGCGCTCTGCACGGGACTCCGGCTCTAGGGAAGCCCCAGATATCGCTGTTCATATGTGGACAGTGATGTCAGGGAATTACAGTCTCTAAGCAGAACCGATGCTAGCGGCTCTGTGTCCCGCGGGCCACAGATGACAGCCCCAGGGGCCACATGTGGCCCGCAGGCCGCGTGCTTGAGACCCCTGCACTATAGTGACATCATCACAATGGAGCGCAACCTGTAACTAAGTGCACGCAGTACTGTAACATCATCACAATATAGCGCAGCCTATTAACACATACATACTAGGTGATTCTTGCACAATAGAGATACACAACAGACCACTAGACACACGCCTCTAACAAATCCACTGGTCACTATTGTGACCAGTGGTGTTGCTAGAATACAACCACAGTTAGTAGTTACACATCTCCTGTGTAACATGGTCTAAGGTGGTTGGGTGAGTTTAATAACATGTGATTAACCCCTAGTGGAACTAGCATTGCACTGCTGCTTGGTCTATAGTGTTTTCCTCCTCTTTTACCCAGTAGGCCACGCTGATAGGAAGTTATACCTTGTAACCATGATCAGCAACCCTTCTCTGCTCATGAGAAGCAGCTGTGTAATGCACCCTGTTTACATAAGACCAGGAACTGATCTCTATGATCAGTGCAGTTCAGGTATCACATGCAGCCATCAAATAGTGCCAGAGTCCTGGGAATGTAAGCAATAATTATGCTAATTAACCCCTACACACATATACAATTGTGACATCACAACAGAGCGCACCCTATAAAGACACACACACTGTTACGGTATCATCACATGATCATAGAGCGCTCTCTATAAATACATAGGGGCAGATTTACTAATGCTGTCTAACATTTAGGCACCGTAAACATAGACCAGGCAGTCAGAAGATACATCAAATTTATCATACAACGTGCGCCCCTTTGATAAATTTGGCTTCTTGCCAGACATGTTAGACACTTGTCCTTATACCAACTCCTTTTTAGCTTTTTGCCCGCCCCTTTATGATAAGCCATGCCCCCTTTTCTAGACACTTTGGAGATGTGTCTAGTAAAGTGCAAATATCTGTTCTTTTTGGCACATTTAAATAAAAAAAATGTCGAAATAGATTTGCGCGAGAACACCAAAACACAACTTAGGCAAGAATTCTAGCGCAACAACAATTAAATCTGCCACATAGTATTGTGATATCATCATAATGCTCAGTCTCACTCACTCTATTCTGACATAATTGCAATAAAAGGTTTCTTATGAATACCTACACCGTGTTGTGACTTTATCACAATTGATTGCGACTCAAAAGGTGGTACTATTACTGTTTGGGGCAGATTGAGCAGTGGTCCCCAACCAGTGGCTCGGCAGCCACATGTGGCTCGCAACCCCTTGCTATGTGGCTCACCATAGGAACTCTGAGTTATAACCATATGCTCTTACAACAATATGACATCCACCATCCATATTAACAATATTTCTGACATAGCCTATCCCCAGAAAAGTGCCAATTTGGGTGGTAGTATACCAGTGTGTGTTATGAAATATTTACCTTCAAATGAAAATGTCATTATTTTGTGTTTCTCTACGTTTAATATGTTAGCAGTTTTTGCTTAATTGCGTCTCACGGCCATCACTCAAAATTGAATGTGGCTCACAAGGTAAAAAAGGCTAGGGGAGGTGTAGGGGTAATAAAAAAAAGGTAGGGGGGTGCTAGAAAAGCAAGGAGTCAAAGATGTCTCGGCAGCAAACTCTGCAGAGACAAAACGTGGCCGGAATAGGTCTTTATGACAGTGGGAACCAGATAGAGAAGAAAAGGGAAAGTGAACGACTTCAGTCAGTGAATGACCTGTAAGTCATTGGATTTACCTGTACTGTATAGACTGCACAGCGCCTGTGTAAAGTTATATGTTTACGATATATTGGTGGTAATATTAGTCTTTGTATAGCAGGGTTTTTTCCAGTAACAATATGGTGGTATTAATCAGACTTTACAGCGGTGTATATGGTCTTGCTGTGGCGGAATTATTGGTACTACTGGTCTTTGTGTAGACCAATATAGTGTAGCATTATTCAGTTACAACATGGTGGTAATAGTTACTTGGTCCTTCTATAGTGGTATTATTTGGTAACAGTATACTTAGAGGAATGCTATATGACTTTTTTTTTAGTAGAGGCAAACATGCTTTTGTCTTGTGCCCCTGATTTTTGTATGATCCTAGCAAGACCCCCAGTGGTGTACTCACCATAGAGGCAGACCGCTCCATTGCTTCCCAACAGTCATAGCATTTTCCTGCAGCCATCATGGGGGGAGCTCAGTGCATGTACGTTTTAACAGCTTTTATTGAGTTCAATGGTAGCAGTATAAATTCATATGCAGTGAGCGCCCCCTAGAGGTGGCTGCAGACAAACAGTATTATTATGTACTGGGTGAAGGGAAGCCATGCTAAGTTTTGCTATGGGGACCTTATGATTTCTGTATACATCTTAACTCTACATTTTCCAAACCCTATCAACACTGGTGTCCTATTAGTATCCTGCAGTACTGTAGGTCCTCATTTATAATAGGTTAAAGGGGTCTTACAGCTTCAGCAAACAAAGGTTATTTATTGTATAATGAAAAGTTATAAAATTTTCAAGATACTTTATGGATCGATTCTTCACGGCGATGTATAAAGTAAAGGAGTATTACAATTCAAAAAAATAAAGGTTATTCTTTGTACAATAAAAGATTATTACATTTTCCAATTAGCTTTGTTCATCAATTTCACACGTCTTTCAAGATCTCTGCTTGCTGTCATTCGATATAAGCCTTGAGTGGATACAAATCTGTCCTGTTATATCATGGACACTAAAGTGCTCTATACGGTTATAATACAGTTATCATAGCTGTGTCTTGTAACGAGCCCTGCACCTGTGTGATCATTACGACCGGGGCACATTATATCCACTGGAAGTAAACTATTAAGGGTTACACTGAATGACAGCAAGCAGAAATCTTGAAAACCATAAGGAATTGATACAGAAAGTATATTAGGAAATGGTATAACTTTTCATTATGCAAAGAATAACTTTGTTTGATGAAAAATGGAATACCCCTTTAAGTTCTGCAAGTTATGGATCAAGTAGTAGGAATACAATTAGAGGGAATGATGTTTTGACTTTTTGCTTTTTTTCTGGAGTTTTTGAAAAACCAACACAAACTTTCAGATCACCAGCAAGTGCAGTTATTATATATCTACTGAAAGGTCTTCTGAGGTTATCTCCTCAGGCACGCATACAATAAATGGATTTGTTTAGCATAGTCCTTAGGTAGTACTGGAATACGTGACATTAAATTGTTTTGGTCTTACGTTTCCTCTCAATGCAGCAGTCTATAAAGTAAATGGTCTAAAAGGGAGTCATTAATAGTTCTGAAAGCCATAAAGCACTGTCTCTGCAGAGTTGCAAAATATTCTATTTTATTTGATAACTGAGGAGATGGATATGTATTTTAAGCTTGTATAACATATTAGGCTTTGTCAGCTGTATGGTATTTATAGGCAGAGAGTGGCATGAGGTCAGAAAGGTTTCATCAAGACAAAAATATATTTGGCAGATCAGGTAAGAACTTGAAAAAGAGAGAGAAATAAAATAGCTACTGACTTCCTGTGGTCACACTTTTTTCCTATCCTATACTTTTGTGTTTCATTACAAACTTATCCTGTATTCTGTATAACTTGAAAGGATTTAAATACTCCCTGAACTGTATTGCTTTTTGTTATGTCAGCTGAAGCTGATCTCCTGGCATTGAGATCAAAATACATTGCTGTGTAGTTTTATTATCAAAGTGATTGGCCGGTGCCAGAAGTTCAGAATGTCTGTGTGTTAGATAACTATTCATTCATTTGATTGATACCTTTCTCCATCAATCCATAGCATTTTTATTAATAATTAAAACTCCCCATTTTCCTCCACCACAATCCACTGTGCACATGTGTAGTTCTCAATGCAGTACCGGTATCAGGATCTGCCAGCCCAGCACCTGAAGCTCTATGTCTCATCTATCATATTGTCACGGCGCGGGGTGTGGACCCACTGGGCAGTGCCGCGTAGCGAGATAGCAGCTGGCCAAACAGGTATAATGCAATGTCTATAGTTCTGAAAGGGTACCTGAGGCAACGTAGACAGTAGCGGTGGTTTCAGGCTAAGATGAGGCTCCGACAGTAGACAGACACCCGGCGGGGTGCGACACAATAGATGCAGCGGAGGGCACAACATGACTCCAACTCTTGAAGGCACAGAGGCACGGTAGCACGGGATACAGGGTACAGGCAGCAGGAATGGGAAACACTGGGAACTGGAAAACACTAGGAGACTATTTGCAAGGACAAACTTAAGGTAACACAACAACGCTCAGGCAATGATTGAAAGGGCAGAGCCCCTTTTATAGTCCAGAGGCATTCTGGGCTAATTGCAGCTATTCTGCAACTGTGAGCGTACTGGCCCTTTAAGGCCATGCACGCATGGGCGCGCGCACCCTGCGGGAGACAGTGTCCGAACCAGGAAGTGAGTGCCAGCGTCACCCAGGAGGGAGATGCCGCCGGCAACTCGCTCGTCCATAGCCACGGCCGTCAGAGGGTAAGTCAGGACGACGGTCCGTGGCCATAGACGTTACACATATATTATATGTATACAGCGACACCCAATGCTTACTCCCTGCATGCAACTCCTTCCCGTTACTGGGAGGTGCCAATTGCTTATAGTGGGTTCCTGTCACAAAGTGCTACTTACTTCCTGTTTGACAGGCGCATGTGCTTGCCAATGCTCTAAAGGGAAGTTTTTATGGTATCCCAGGACCTACAGCATCCTACAGCATCCAATTGGTCGTACAGAGAAATTTAAAGGAAGAGAATTTAGTTTTTTCTTAAACCCTCAATGGCACCCTAGGTAGCCACCTACTCTACATATCCCTATTCTTGGCCCTGGTCCAAACATTGTTCCAAACATTTTATCACACATCTAAAAAAATTGGTCGTCTCATTTGCCTCTCTCTCTATGTAACGACGCCGGTTGGCCACAAGACGGCAGATCTACAGTAGAGCTGAATTGTGACATAACCAGACAGTCGAATAGAAGGGATTTATGCAAATTTAGGAAACAGGGACTTAAAAGATTGAAGACAGGGATGGAACAAAATAAAGATGTCAGACTGATGATGGGAACTAACGGTTGATGGGTGATGATAACAGTTGGATGATGGTAACCACAGATGATGGGTGATAAAACTCAAATGGATAATGATAGATGATAACACGATAACACTTACTAGCTCTCCCTATATATCTATCCTTAAGCACTGACCCTAACTCCACACCACTAACACTCACTGCCCTAAAGACTGTCCCTAATGGAGTCCCTGATCTGCAAAAACTATCCCTAACACAGCTCCCAGACAAACACTAGGAATCAGAGGCAATAAAAATAGCACAAACTGATTGCAAACTCAGGGAAATTACGCAAGCAGAAAAGAACAGAATAAAACAGGATGAAACTAACCAACTAACAGGATTAAATACAAGCAAACACAGACTGAGGAAATACTTTGACGCTCGAATTCTGAGGGCAGGGATTTTTAAGTAAAGGCAGACCAATCAGATCACTTTCTCTAAACGAGATACAGTGACTCACTGCAGCTGTAGATATGCCATAAATGTTTGAGATGGGAATAGCTTATTTAAGGAAATAACCCAATTAACCATTGGAAACAGCTTTCCCTGTTGGACGGAGCAGGGCAAATCTGTATAGTAGTAGTATTTGTGTAGCACTGTTAGATTATTTTATGGATGGTACTGTTTGGTCATGGTATGTTGATATTATTTAAGCACTGTGTGGTGTTATTTAGGTATACTAAGACGTTATTTGAAATCTAAATTAGAAAAAATTGAGGCACTCACCGACTTGGCAATGAATTTCTTTATACAAGTTCTTGGTCTAAATGATGTGGAGTAAGCTTATGGCCATTTCGCGTGCATACACGCTTAGTCAAGGCCCTTACTCCACATCACTTAGACCCATTGTGAATCTCCATTCAACTATTAACCTCTGGTTTGACAGTGCCAGCCCCCTTCCTTCTCTCTTAAATCAACTAAGATGTTGTTTGGCACTGCTGCTTAGGCTCTGCACAATGTTATTTTTGCAGTGTATGCTGCTGTATAGCATTGTTATTTAAGCAATTTTATTCAAGTGTTATTTGGCCAATGTATGGAACTGCATTTGTATTTGTTTTCTTTGACAGTGCACCATATGGGAAGGGCACCAACAGAAGGTAACACACGTGGCACCACCTAAGCTAAGGCTGACCCTGAAAAAGCCAATCAGAGTACAGATGTCATACAGTTACTGATTTATCCAAGTTACAGAAAAAAGCCTAGCAGTACTGAAGGGTTTTCCTAGTGCTTTAGAGAGTACAAAGAGACCTGTTTCAATTTGGAATTTATTTTATTATACAATTTTTGTACTTTATTAAATAAGATGTATTTCCGCTTTAATAACATAAAACATACAGTAGTCACATACATACTTAAACAGTTTTAAAAGCTTTAATCAAGTTTAAAAATAAACTCTACAGATTACCAGAAATTTGATGTAAAAGTTTAAGGTGACGATGATACTTCCAATGCATATTTTACTTTTTCTGCCATTCCTTGCAAAGTGACATAAACTAAGTTTGGCAAGTAAACCCTGTGCATGTTGACGTGCCAACATACATTAACTGAGACTCCGCAATTACCAAGCAACATATGGGCTCAAGTGTTAGAGTCTATGAATGTGACTGATTGTCATGCATTTCACAATTTCTTCATAATGCTTTCCTTTTGTGAAACTTGCCAATTTATTGATTTATCATGTACATTACAGCAACATGAATGCACAGATGGCTCGTATTAAAGTACATTTACATTGGAAGTTGTCTATGCTCCAATTACATTAAACTAGGTTATTTTTACCAAAAGTGTAGATTATTGTAATATACTGTAGCTAGGTTAGAGGCCTTCAATACTGAACATCCCTCAACAAATTATTCTTGTACAGTAGCTACGGCAACATTTACCAACAGACATTCAGGACATGTGCCCAAGACCATGTTCGCATGCTCTGGAAAGTATCCGCGTGGAATAATGACGGTGCTGCAGAATTTAAAGTTGAATTACAATGGGACTAACCAGCTGCAGATTTGCTGCAAATTTCCCGAGACTTTCACACCAAATTTGCCTATGATACATAACTTAAGGCTCTGACATCTGCGCAGGAAGCTCCCTTAGAAGCCTTTATCACATATTCCATCAGATTTGAAGAGAAGAACAGAGTTGCATGCAACACTAATCTTCCCGTGAAAATGACAGACACCATGACAGAACCCGAAGAACCTCATTGTAAATCAAAGGTGTCCGTTAGGTGCCGGTGGTATCTATAATGTGACAGATCTGGCACTGCATTGGGGTTTACTTTATTAATGGAAACCATGAGATAGATGTGAACATAAAGTGGTGTATTTAGGGGAAATATAATAACTATATTACATTTTTGCCTGAGTGAGTTCTGATTGACTGCTGTCCTAATAACAGGAGTTCTTGCTGGGCCGACCTGATCCCGACCTTTTAAGCCCTTAAATGTGACGATAAACACTGATTGCGGTAGCTATTTGGTGTAAGAAAAGGGAAGGGGCTCCCTCTGTTTGCTCTCCGTCAGTCTCAGGCCAAGGGGCTAATGGTTTTATAAAGACAGCCCAGGGCCTAACAAAGGACCCGTGTCCTGTCAAAATGCATGTGGGACATCCACCTACTCTTACATTGTTAAAAATTGTTAAAAATTGTAGCATTCTCAGTTTTTTATTTATTAATATTATGGTTATTATAAGAAATACAATATTTCTTTTCTATGGGAGTTATGGACACAGCGTAGATCAGCGAGCTCCAGAAGACCAACTGATCAGTAAGTGGATGGAAAGCAGCGGAAGCCAAGCAAGGTATAACGAGGTTCAGGGGGCCCCGTTCTACAGATGGCCCCAGTGATGGTACCCGCATTTATTGGACATTTATGGCATATCCTGTGGATAAGCCATAAATGTCCAAGATGGGATAACACCTTTAAAGACAAAGTATGTGTCTCTGTAATGTGGTATAAAGTATGTATGCTGTCTTACATTATTGTGTGCCTTAAGTTCCAGGGCACGGTATATCTGGCCATGTTGAGTGAATATGAATGTTTTCTAGCTGCCAGAAAAACAGGAGGAAGTGCCGGCACCAGTATAAGCCCAGGAAGAGGCTGACGCAGGTAGGAGCGTTATAGCGCTGAAATGCTGTGCCACAATGCTAGTGGGAGGGAGCATATAGTCTACCTTTGGCGCCCAAACACTCACCCCCTTGGTGCCCAAACCACTGCCTTATATACATAAGGCAGTGGTTTGGGCGCCAAAGGGGTGTGTTTTTGACCGCGTAAGGTACCTGAAGAGTCGTATTGGACTATGTAACTGTTAGGCCAGGGTTTGTGAAGGTGTCAGTGGGTTGAATGAAGGAGCGGGTTTTTTCCTTTGTACAGGTGTCGGTAGGCTGGAGCAGGTGATGTGTACCCGAGCAAATACTGTCTCTTGGAATTTTTAGGTACCCCGAGTACTAAGATACCAGGTCAGTACGGTGTAGCCAGAGGATGGACGGTTAGCTGACAAGAGTTATATGTGACACTGGCGCAGCACATGCTGAGAGTACTTTTAGTCTGGGTGGAGTTAGCTCTGAAGAGGGGGTCTGTGTGGCAGTGCGGAAGCTGAGATGCTGAGTGGATTAGAAACCGTTGAGACAATGGGGGCTGAGAGGACCGTCAGCCATGCAAGAGGTAGGTTCTTGGTCTGTGTGACGTCAGCCCTGTCAAAAGCAAAAGTAGGTTGGGTTGTATGAGGCTTCAACTCTGGGGAAAGCTATAGCTGAGTAAGGAGGGTTGTGTAAAACTTTAACCTGGTCAGGGTGTGTGACCAACTTATAGGAAGAGGTTGGCTGCCCTGTGGCCTGTAAAGTTTAGTCCTGTGATGCTGGTTGACTGAAGGTTATAGTAGTGGGAATTGACCAGAATAAATCTTCTACTGTCAGCGAGTACAATTAAAATATTGCAAATTATAGTTCAGTTGTGATAAGTTGCAGTGGTCAATGTGAAGATAACAATGACCTGTGGTCATTAAGAAGTAACAGAGACCTGTCGAAGATATAGTGGATTCCTGGGAAAGACTGTTACATGAAAGATCTTTAACGCGGTTCAAGTGCCAGTAAGTGCATATTTGCACGCATCAAGCTTAACTGCGCTCCACAGTGAATTGTAAACGCAAAGCTACCCTTAATTGTGATTTGCAACCATCAAGCGTATTGTACCTCTGTCGTATGAAGAAAAGTAATTTGTTTTTCAAATTTGTTTCTCATTCTGCGATTGTCTTCTTTAAAGGGGTGACTCAACTACCTCTTATAAGCTTTTCTTCCTGGCTCATAGATAGGTTTATATTAGTTCTGTTCTTTGAACTGAGGGGTTGTTGAAAGTTTCAATTTGGGTCGCTTTGTTTGGTAGTGATACTCCATCCCATTTCCAAGGTTATGTTGTACACATAGGGAGGAATTTCTTAAGACTGTCGTTTCATATGCCATATTGTAAAGAAAGTTGAATTAAAATGCACCTAATTTATTAAGAGGCGTACGCTCGATATTAAATTTGTTTGTCTGTGGGTGGCACGGCCCTTCTATTAAGCTCTACCCACTTTTTAGAATAGTGTCGCAAACAGCGGAAATGGCACAAAAATCTGAAGTATTCTACCCCCATAATGCGTAGTGCTCTATGGTCATATGAAAAAAGATTATATGTAGCTCGCCATGGACATAGTAACTATTCGTACACCATAACCTATGATTAGAGACGAGCGAGCTTCCATAGATTTGCTTCAGGTTGGATTCGATCTAATCAGCGGTCCGATTAAATCTGTCTGATTACTTTTGTTACGAATCACAAATAGTGACGTGTCTGCGCTCCCGTTGTCTGGTTTCTGTTGAGCCGGCCATCTGAGATGACCTTCTGTCCCATGTGACTGCTGCAGGGATAAAAGTTCATTTTAGGAGGCTGGCTCAAGAGACATCAGTCATTGGGAGCAGGGACTCTTTGCTACGAGAGACCAGGAGAGGTGAGTGTGGTATTTTTAAATCTCCTCTTATCCCCTCTTCTTCTTCTCTGTGGCAATTCCAGCTGGAAATCTGCACCAAATTCAAACATGGTTTGGTGCGGACTTTTATCTGGAATCCCCGAGGAATTATGGGCAAACCCACCCAAGGTGATGCGATCCTTTTTCTAATCTGTAAAATTGCGGACGGCTCTCGCTGGCAGATGCCGTTTTGCCTCAATTCAATACGCTGTGAACCCCAAAAGTTTTGGATTTCTGAATCTTCATTGCGTACCTAACTTTTCAGGGGAATTTCAGAATTTGCTGTCATATGTGTGTACATGAGGAATAACACTATTTCTGGCCATTATATGACTTGTAAGTGGCATTATTTAGCACTTTTCCCCTCTGCAGGCTCTATCTCTAACTCTCAGTTGGCCCAGAGCTAGTAGGCAGAGCCGAACGGCTATCATGTCTCCTATACACTGCACACATACAAGAGCAGAATCCTGCTCTCCTATCTCTATCTATCACGTATATATATATATATATATATATATATATATATATATATATATATATATATGTGTATGTATATATATATATATATATACTACAGCATCTCTCTCTCTCTCTCTCTCTCTCTCTATCTATCTATCTATCTGTGAAGTGACACCCCCACCTTCTGTAGATGTCAATTCTGATATGTAACCGGGGTTTTTATGCAGTTAGCACAGCAGAACGGCTGCGGGTTTGCAATGCAGTTTTCGGCCATGCGGCAAGGAATGCGACAAAATCGCACCATGTGAATACACCCTTATAATGACATTAAAGTGTAGCTAAACATTTGACAAACTTCTGACGGTAGAACGAAGCAGCTGATGTGCTCGTGTGAGTGCTCAGCCGCTTCGTGTCTTTTCGGCTTTTTCCGGAAATAAATGTATCGGTGTACGGTATATGGACTCAATAGAAAGCCCGTACTCCGATACATCGGCTTTGCGGAAAAAGCCGAACAGACACAAAGCGGCTGAGCGCTCACACGAGCACTTCAGCTGCTTCAATCTAGCGATTGGTGGGGTCTCAGTGCTCGGACCCCCACCAATCCAAACTTCTGACATGTCTCTATGACATGTCAGAAATTTGTCAAACGTTTAGCTACACTTTAAACTTATGCATGTTGCATTCAAGTTGAGGGGTTAAGACTGAATCATGCTGCATTCATTCAGTAGATCTGGAGACTTATTTAGAGTTCACTAATATATTCGGTTTTAAGATAACAGTATTAAAGATTAATGCAATGTAACACTAGAAAATATGAGATGGAGGTGTCAATGATTAAAAGCAGTGACTAATCTATGTTAGCAGCTCAGCTGCACCCATAATGTGCCCATAATGTGACAGAATCCCCAACTGGTGCACAGTGATCAAAAGTTCTGTGATAAGTTTCTGTAACAGTCAGCTCTGTGCTTTTTTCCAGTACCTAAATTTTATCAGTTCTTAGATTTACCAAATTGTGAAAGGCCATTAGAATATAAAAACACATCATGATTGAACACACAAAGCAGAGGAGTAGCCAGGTTCTCCAGCACCCGGGTCAAAGATTCAGTTTGGCGCCCCCCCCCCCCCCCAGAACCTCTTTCCCGACATCTCCTACCCCCTCGCCGTGTTTGTTTTCTCTACCAATCAATGACGTGTCATTTCTTTTCCACATTTCTTTTTAGGTAACTCGAGCATAAAAACATTTGTACATTTTACAAGCAATATAGTTCTATACATAACACGAGAACCAAGCTCAGCACATAAATACAACACCAGCACAAATACAGCTCAATTTAGTGCAACCCCTGCCGTATAGGTATGTACGGCGTAAAACTACAGCTCCCAGCATGGCCCGAACAATGGTAAGGATATGCTGGGAGTTGCTGTTTCACAAAAAAAAAAATCATATCATAATCATACCACCCATCATCTCACTGCAGATCATAGAGTGACTACAGTGCTGATTAGAGGCAGAATAAACATTTACATTAAGTGACTCACAGGTGACGTCTCAGATTCTAGTTCTTTTTCTCCATCCGGACCTCTATACTGACTTCTCCCGGTCACAGCCCATTTCTGCAGTTTGCCGCTCAGATGTCTTCAGCTTCTCACTTTTCCAACATTTCTACACCTATAAACAAAGATAAAGTTCTTATTATACCACACAATATGCCCCTAAATATAATAGGCCATACACTGCACCTCTAATTATAATAGCCCCATGCACGGTGTCCCACACACACACTGTACCCCCCTGTAGATAGTGCCCCCATAGAACCCACCCCTGTATATAGCCCCCCTGTAGATATAGCCCACCCCTGTATATAGTGCTCCACATATAGTCCACCCCTGTATATAGTGCTCCACATATAGTCCACCGCTGTATATAGTGCTCCACAGATAGCCCACCCCTGTAAATAGCCCCCTGTAGATATAGCCCACCCCTGTATATAGTGCTCCATAGATAGCCCACCCCTGTATATAGCCCCCCTGTAGATATAGCCCACCCCTGTATATAGTGCTCCAGAGATAGCCCCCCTGTATATAGCCCCCCTGTAGATATAGCCCACCCCTATATATGGTGCTCCATAGATAGCCCACCCCAGTATATAGTCCCCTCTACATAGAGCCCCCCCTGTAAAGCCCCCCTGTAGATAAAGCCCCCTATAGATAAAGCCCCCCCGTAGATAAAGCCACCTTGTAGATAAAGTCCCCCTTGTAGATAAAGCCCCCCTTGTAGATAAAGCCACCCCTGTAGATAAAGCCCCCTTGTAGATAAAGCCCCCCTGTAGATAATGGCACACACTTTTGTATTATAATAAAATAACAAACTATTCAAACTCACCTTAATCCCGCTCCCACGCCGGCCTGCAGCAATGGAGACCTGCTCTCTTCTGCGCAGGTCTCCTGGGGGTTGAACGAAGCGTCTATGAAAGGCTCTGATTGGCTGGCAGAATGACTTTCCCTGTCAGGCAGTGCCTTTAAGCGACGGAAGCGCGATACCGCTTCACTCGTAGAAAAGAGCTGAATGGCCGGGCACGGAACGTACCCGGCCATTCATTGCTTCTAATTGTACCGGTGTCCTATAGACACAGGTACAATTATAGTGCAAGAGGAGGTGGCGCTGGCACCCCCCTCTAAGTTGCGCCCGGGGCACATGCCCCGCCTGCCCCCTTAGCTATACCCCTGCACAAAGGAACGACGTAACCATTCTTGCTTACATCCAGAAATTTAAAACCCATTATGATCATTTCTAACTCCTTATTTTCCAGCCCAATTTTCGTTTTTCCCTCCCTGCCTTCCAAAAGCCATAACTTTTTTATTTTTTTGTTTTATAAATATGGTCATATCAATGATGATAAATACATATAGCATATGTTAATCCAGAAAGTCTGATAATCCAGCATGTTTTAGCCACAGAACTGTAACGATATGGAATAAAAAACCGCCGAGTTTACTCACCCCCCCCCCCCCACGGCGGCTGCAGCCATGGATCTGAGCGATGGCTCGCATCTCCCTCCCAGGAGACGCCTGAGCTCACTTCCGCTCTGGTCCTCTGTGTCCCGTAGGGTGCGCGCGCACGCTCGTCCCCGGTCTTAAATGGCCAGCGTGCACAAAAATGTAATAATCATCATCAACTGCCCATCATTCCCTGGACTATATAAAAGGCCCTGCCCTTCTGATCCTTGCCTGAGCGTTGTTAGTTTATCCCATGTCATTCTTGTAAATGGTCCCTTAGTGTTATCCCGTTTCTGTTGTTACCCATGCCTTGTTTCCTGTATCCTGTATCCGGTGATGTGTTCTTGTTCCTGAGACTGTAGTATTGGAGTCGTGTTTTCACTGCACCTGCTGTCGTCTGTCACGTCCAGTGTCATCTTCCACGTCCAGTGTGATCCACCATGTCTGGCGCAACCTGCGGCACCTGCTGTCATCCGCCATGTCTGGCGTAACCTGCTGCACCCACCTCCATCCGTGCCAAAGCCTCGGCTACTGTCTGGACTATTCAGATACCCTAGTGCGGGACTTTGTATTGCTGGGGTGCTCTGTTGTTTGGCCAGCTACCTCCCTGCTACAGAGGTGCAGCCTAGTGGGTCCACTTACTCACAAACCGTCTGATGTAGTAGAAGATTTTGTTTTACTTTTCCTTTGGGCTTAATTCTAGAAGGTTTTCTACCCTTACAAGTAAGTACAAGTGGATCCTCTAGTAGTGGGTCCAGGTTGTGACATATTAATGGGCTCCAAAGGTCCGGCAGAAGACAACACTGATGCTAATAGGGACTATTTTTATAGAGTTGATTCTATAAGTGTCTGATAATCCAGAATAATTGATAATTCTTCACCCATCTAGTCTCATTGATGCTGAATTAAAGGAATTTACTGTATATCTATGTATATAAATATTAAGCCCTTTTGTTTTATTTGCAAGATTTTGAACTGGATCAGAACATTAGTGATCAAGTGTCTTTCATGGCATAAAATATGAATTGAAGGCCAACAATTGTGATAGATGCATTCAATATAGACCAACATAAACCAGAGCAGCCGCACAGCCATATGATTTCCCACAAGGGCCACAGTTGGTTCAAGGAAGTGACCCTCTTACAATGAAAGGTTAAAATGATATGGTCCTGATGGATGACTTCTCTAACTCCAGCAAAGTCTTCTCCCAGGAGAGATCCATGCTTTTGGTATTGGATTGGAAAAATTACAACGTTATTGACATGATTCTGTGTGATGAACGAAATTCAGGATTAGACAAAAATGCTTTATTCCATCTGGTTAAAAACAGTTTTTCATTATTAATAGCATTTTTTATTATTAATAGGAGCCTTCAAAGTATTGAACAACCTGCACATAGGGTCTGTTCACGTAATAAATGACTTAACAAGGGCTCAACAAAACACGAAACGCGTTACTATAAAATATTCAGGTAAAACAGGAACACCATTATAAACAACAGCAAATAATTAAGCAGCATTCTCTGTGCATTGTCATGCAGAAATTTAAAGAGCACAGTTGTTTTTAGGTTTTTTTTGCAGGAAAATTTACCCCAGCCATGGCCAGAATGAACAGAGCTGAGCCGCAATCCCAGCCACAGATCATGGATAAGAGTGGTGCTGCTTCTGGAATAAAAGGCAGACCCTTTATGCAACCCCTTTAATAAATATGTGTCCTAAATAGCTTCAAAAAAGGTCTTAATCCTGACAAATATGGAGAAAGTATCCGTAAACAATTTCCAAAGTCGTTTCACTCTAGGTTTACATCTGCAACATATTAATAAACTTCCCTCAATGTATATAAAAAGGCTACAAGTCATCATTTATTATGTGAATAAGTAGAAATTACTATAATTATTTTTTTTTAGCTACCTAATAAAAGTCGCTATAGCTTGACATTAACAGATCTTCAGACGCAGACCCCTATTTAAGCTTTTTTTTAAAATATATATATATAAATAAGAATCCCTAATAAAATTTTAGTCGTGAGTTGGTTGTCTGTAGTTTATAATCATTCTTTATATCATTGAAACCAGTACTTAAAGCTAACACAGCAGCCCATCTGAACAAGCAGAGCTGCTGTGTAAAACATAAGGGAGGGTCAGAGCAGAAGTTTAAGCTGATTTGACAGGAGCTGGATTTCAAATGACCTTAAAAAATTGGACATCTGCTTTAAAGGAGTTGGCTCATAAGGGCAACCAATAACTATATGTTCTATTAGGGCATGGTGATGTATTAGAGAGGAATCTCTCACTCAGGACCCCCTTTTCCCCTATGGGCCAGAGAAGAGAGCCACTTGCAAGCATTGTCACTCACTCGAATCAGTCATGTATTACATGGAGGGCCATTCATTTGATTGTCTGCATCAAATATTGCAGGGAAAATGGTCAGCCTTTCCCTGGCAAAATAAGCTGTTTGCCGGGGCTCTCCTGTGTATGATAAAGGGGTTGTATGTAATGAGACTGAGAGCCATGCAGCAGAGACACAGGCATAGCAGAATAGGCGGCTTGACGGGGGTTTTAGCAAGGAAAACCTATAAGGTTTGGGTAAGCTAAAGGGGTTAAATGATATGTGTATTAATGGGCTAGTCGGTACAGCTTTAAGTGTCTTTAGAATAGAGGGGTCAGGATAAGGCCTTTGAATGTGTAAAAGCATGGCATCAAGAAAAGATCTTGACACATGCTAGGAGAGGGGGTATATGTTAGACTATCAGTGAAGTAAGTGTTAGGTCAGCAGTGTGGAGTTAGGTGCCAGGAAAGATAGTTTGTAGCTAGTGATAGATTCTACTCACATTGTGCTTTGTCTTCTGATGACTGGTGTGATGGATGGCATGTAGGAGCAGCTTCGTTCGGCAGAAAGCCAGAACGGTGAAGACTGGCTGCAGGAGCAAATTGCAGTCCATTTTGGGGAACAGGGATGGACGTCCTTCCAGTCCCCCTGCTGCTTCTGCTAGGCCGTGGGCTCGGCGTTCCTTTCCACCGGAACGATTGAACCATGATGTGACACTCCGGGTGAGGCGGCATGTCTGGAGTCCCAGTCGGGAACCCTGGGACGCCGGTGGCTCAGGCGTTCTCTCCTCCACAGGCGTCTAGGAGTAATCCTGCGGTGCGGCAGGCTTGTAGTACGGGAGGAAGCAACCTGTGGGCGGCTTCGCCTCCCTGTCGTCAGGGCAGATCTTAGATCTCGGCCGCCTCCCCTGGTGATGTTCCACTTACAGGGGCGTGCCAGCTCCGTGCAGCGGGCCTCTACGGTATGGCCATTATTCGGGTCTGGTTGGTGGTGGTGGCAGGGTCGGTTCATGGCCCCTAGTCACCTTGGAGACACAAGAGTTGCAGTCCAAAGCTAATGGGAAGAGCTTCAGCGGCTGGGCGGTTAGCCCCGCCTTTCCGGATGACAGTGGCGGAAGCTGGATTGACGTAGAAGGGGAGCTGCCCAATGTCAGCCTGCTCAGCAACCACCGTGATGGGGATGATAGAAGGCGGCCTTGTACATCTACCTGATCACTGGATGAAGTGTCACTGATGCAGCGCAGGGCTCTGCTGACGTCATAGAATATTCTGTGTCGGAAAGTGTGGCTGCTAGGAGTGTTCCCTGGGGACAGCCTGGTTAGTGCGCTTCGGAGCTGAAGTGATGTGGGGTATCTGGATGTGTTGGGGGGGTTTTGAATGATCCATCTGTGCGAGACCTTTTGTCGAAATTGTTGGATGTGCTGTCGCAGCAGCAGTCCCAAGAGGGGTGTCAAGTACAGTACGTTCCCCAGTGGGTGTTTGGCCAGGTGAGGAAGGGACGACTTTGTCCCTTGTTTGCGGGAATATGGAAGCTAAGGTGCAGATGGCGCAGGCAGATCCTCCTGTATCTGGGGCAGGTTCGGGGTTGGAGTCGACAAGCATAGCAGCTGATCCGGCTCGTAGGAAAAAGATTAGGAAGTGGCTGATGTTCGTTTGGCGGACGCGGTGAAAGAGGAAGTCTTCGTTTGTTTTGATTCCCCACTAGGCGCACATTTAAGACCAGGGATTACAGAAAATATATGGAAGGACGAATATGTAAAGATTTTTTCTTTGTTGCCTCTTAACATTTTTTAATGAGGATAGAAAAAAGCCAGAGGAGAATAAGAAGGAGGAGGAGGAGAAGCGCTGCTATCATCTGATTCAGCGCTTTTTTGCCAATTGGCTTCAGGGTTCTCCATTCTGGCTAGTGTTATAGGGGAGATGGCGCCTGAGAATTGTACGCCTTTATTTGGCTATTTGGATTCTATAGGGGAAGCTCACAGGGTTTGCAGGGGTATTGCTTGGCTCAGGTACGATGAGCAGTTTAGGCAGTGCAAGGCAATATGGCCTTCAATTCGTTGGGACCACAAGGATATCAGCTTGTGGACGCGGCTGATGGCGGTCCGCGGGGTGGGCAGCATTTTCCAGGGTCTGCTGGTGGTTTCTCAACGGCGGGACAGTCGGTGGGATCTTGGTGAGGCTTTTGTTGGCAATATAGGAAGGTTTTTGTAAATTCGTATAAAAACGAAAGCTCGGGATGTGGTGGATCCCATAGTTTGTCCCGGTGTTTTAAAGAGGGTAAAGGAAAAGCAGGGGAGACTGCTCTTAGAGGTGTGACGTCGGTGAGAATGGTCGAGATGCTCTCCTTTCTAGAGAGGTACCCTGATAGATCGGGGGTGGTATTATTGCGGGGAGGGTTTCAGCTGAGTTTCCATCTATTGAGTTGTGCGGTGGCATCGGGGGTTGGTAAGCGCATTTTGGCCTTTGCGTATGCTCATCCCTCGATAGTGTCTGAAAAATTGCACAAGGAGGTACAACTGGGCCGGATGGCGGGTCTGTTTGCTAGTTTGCGAATGTAAGCGTTTTCCCTGCTTGGTCTTGTGCCCAAGAAGGAGCCTTTCAAATTTTGCTTAATTCACCATTTGTCCTATTCAGCCGGTTCTTCGGTCAATGACGGTATAGACTCAGGGCTCTGTTCAGTTTCCTACACTTCATTTGACTTGGCAGTGCAATAGGTTTGCAAGTTTGGGAAAGGGGCTTTGCTTGCAAAAAACGGATATGGAGGAATCTTTCAGGCTACTTCCTGTTCATTCATAAAGTTTCTTGACTTTTGGGTATCTATTGGCAACGGCAATACTTTGTTGATTGCTGCTTGCTAATGGGATGCTCCATTTCTTGCACGCGTTTAGAAACTTTTAGTACTTTCCTGGAGTGAGCGGTGAAACAGGAGGCTGGCTGGTACTCTGTGCTTCATTACTTGGATGATATTCTGTTCATTGGTCCTGCAGGTTTGTGCATCTGTTCTGTTTTGCTTCACACAATGGAATCAGTGGCGCAGCGTTTTGGGGTTCCTTTGGCTCTGGACAACATGGAGGGTCCTGTGACAGTAGTTAAATTCTTGGGGATAATCAGTGATCTTCCTGCAGACAAATTGGAGGATTTGAGACAGGTGGCGAGGCAGTGCAGGAATATTAAGAAGGTTCAGTTCCGTCAAATTCAGTCCTTGTTAGGAAAATGTAATTTCGCTTGCAGAATTATGCCTATGGGGCGGGTTTTTTGTAGGTGACTGGCTATGGCCAAGGCCGGGGTGTCAGTTCCTTATCATTACGTGCGATTGTCCGGGGATGTATGGGATTTTCTAGGCGTTTGGAAAAAATTCTTTGATTCCTACAATTGACGGTCGTTGTGGATGGATCTGGTGGTTATTAGTGTGGACTTGGAGATTTTTTACGGATGCAGTCGGGTTCCTGTGGCTCTGGTACTTTTTTCCAAGGTCAATGATGCGCAGGATCGTGGCCGGACCCTTGTGGCTAATCTCGCCATGCTAGAGTTGTTCACTATTGTTGTGGCCACAGAAGTTTGGGGGGATCGATTGCGTAACAAATGAGTTTGTTTTTGTTGTGATAACATGGGGGTTGTTTTGGCTATTAAAAATCAATCTGATAATTCCCTGCCTGTTTTGTGTTTGCTTCGTCATCTGGTGCTTCGGGGCTTATATTTGAATGCTATTTTTGTGACTGTTCATATTCCCGGAAGTCACAATGTTGTTGCTGACTCTTTATCTCGCTTGCAGTGGGACAGGTTTCGCATGTTTGCACCGGAGGCGGAGCGATGCGGGATCCCTTGTCCAGAATGGCTGTTGAGCGTGGTTTGGGGACAGCAACTGGATTCATCGGGCGGTTGTTAAATGCTGGTACTTGGGGTTCATATTGCAAGGTTTAGCAATTGTGGGAATCTTTGATTTGACGTGTGGATTCATATTTGGTGGAGGATGACTGGGTGACAGTATTGTTGTATTTTGTGGGTATGTCCTATGAGCAGGGTGTTTCTGTGTCAGGAGTGAATGGTAGAATGTCCACTATAGCCTTTTAGTTTCATTTTAAATAAGAAACGGATGTCACAAAACATTTTTTGGTGCACCAACAGTTTAGAGGTTATAGGAAAGGTTCAGCTAGGAAGGACGCTCAACGTCCAGTTTCGTGCAACTACTGCATTATTTGGGGGAGCATGTCATAGGATCTGTTTGTCTTTGTATGAGAGCTTGCTTCGATTGGCTTTTTAATTGGCTTTTTTTCTGCACAGTGGTAAGAGCAGAGCAAATTAAAAAAATAGGGTGTCGGAGCGGTTTAGATTATATGTTCGCCCACATTTATTATAGATGTAGTTGTTGCCGTGTTTTTTCTGATTGTTTCTGTGTTTGTGTTTTGCAGATCAGGAGCCTTGTTTGGTTTGGATCATTGGCCATTCATATGTGCATTGGGGGGCGCTTAGAGCAGATGTGAGACGCGATGGTTGCCAGTTGGACTTTGATAGGTGCACGGCTATGTTACGTTGGATTGGTATGAAAGGTATGTTATGGCAACAACTGTTGACGAAGCTTCATTTTCATGATGTTTTGGATAGGCTGCCCAATGTTTTAGTCATTCACGCAGGGGATAATGACTTGGGTGTTCGTCTGTCTCATGAAATCATGCGGGATATAAAAATTTACCTTCTTAGATTGTGGTCGCCCTTCCCTGACATGATTGTGGTGTGGTCGGATATGGTGGCGAGCAAGGTCTGGAGGGATGCACGGTCAGTTGCTAGATTGAATGCGGCCCGTGTTAAAATCAACAAAGATGTGGGGCACTAAAAAATGAATAGTGGCATTGTGGTTCGTCATCGTGATTTGGAAGGTGTTTCGGGCGACTTCTTGCTGAGCGATGGTGTACACCTAAAGACAATTGGGATTGATTTGTCTTGTACTGCAAGAAGTAATTGAAATAGCTGTTAGAGTGTGGAGGGATGCCCGTGTATATAGGGGTTACACTCGTTCATCTGTGCAGGAGAAAATGGTCTTTGGAGGCTAAGGCTACATGCACACGATGTGTATGTTGCAGTGGAAAATACGCACTAAGGGCGGATTTACACGAGCGTGTGCGTTTTGCGCGCGCAAAAAATGTGGCGTTTTGCGCGCGCACAAGGCACTTAACAGCTCCGTGTGTCATCCCCGTATGATGCACGGCTGTGTGATTTTCGGGCAGCCGCCATCATTATGACACTCTGTTTGTATGTTTGTAAACAGAAAAGCACGTGGTACTTTTCTGTTTTCAAGCATAGTTTTGACTGCTGTTGCGCAAATCACGCGTGTCACACGGAAGTGCTTCCGTGTGCTGCACGTGATTTTCACTCACCCATTGACTTGAAAGGGTGCGTGATGCGCGCACAACGCACAAATATAGGACATGTCGTGCGTTTCATGCAGTGGACGTACGCTGCGTGAAAATCACGGACTGTCTGAACAACCCCATAGACTAAAATAGGTCCGTGCGAGGCGCGTGAAAATCCTGTGCGCTGCACGGACGTATTACACGTTCGTGTAAATAAGCCCTAAAACTGCAGCAATATGCAGGAAATTCACAGGTAACAACCACACCTAATCGTGCGTATTTATATGCGTTTTTCAGCGCGTTTTTTAAGTTTTGATGTGTTTTTTGGCACATTTTCATGCTGCAGGTTTTGGTGCGATTTTTCATAGCACTAGGCAGATACAATTCACAAGCGGAAACGGAAGATAAATTGACATGCTGCGAACTCTAAAGAACGCACCACAGGTCAATTTCCGTACCGAAAAATACTGCAGCGTGTACATGAGATTTCCTGGAAACTCATTGACTATGCTGGTACTGTATTACACTGCGGATTTTCTGCATGCATATCCGTGCAGCAAAACCACACCTAATACGCATCATGTGCATTGAGCCTAATAGATGGATTAATACAAATGGGGGTGTGGAGTGTTTACAATATAAGCTGTATATGGTACAGCTGTATTTGGACTCTTGGTGGTTGTTCGGGGCCCCAGGAGTGGATGAAAAGATATTTGGTGCAAAAAGCTTTAATCTGGGTGCCCTTGGGTCATTGTTTGGATAAAAGAGGTACTTGGGTGCACTATTATTGGGAACATACATTTTCGAGTGGTCTAGTCTATTTTAGTTAATCACTCCAAGGACTGTCAATTATGATGCAATGTTTTGTTATTTATATTGAATTGGTTATTTCTTTGTATTTAAAAGTTTTGATATAAAATGTTGAAGGATAATAAATTGGCTGCTGTGGCCTTTTGAAACCAAAGTAGGTGTCAGTGGTTTTTCTTTAAGGTGGGGGTTGGGGGGGGCATGTAGTGAAGTATGGGAATACTGGAAATAATTACAAGAGGAAGGATTTAAGTTAAATGAATGTTGAGTAGTCTAGACTCCCTCCAGTCAAGAATCTCTAATTTCACTTGGTTGACTGAATTTAGCTGAAGTAAATACAGTATATAGATAGGAACATACAATCAATTGAAAATAATTAATTGACTAAACTAAAAATGTAATGTTTATATTTCTAATTATGCTAATTTTAGACGAAGCAGATATTCCAGAAATACTACCACTTCAGCTGGAAGCTCAGTTATCAACCTGTCAAATATACAGCCTCTTAAAACTGGAGATAGCAGTCAAATAAGCGGCATCACTTGGGATTTTATAATGTCTGTCAATCATTAGTGACATCCTGGTGAATCTCATCACACAACTAATAGCATACCTGAAGCAACTCACAAATGACTTCCCTGCTGGGAGCCCCTCTCAGACCTGGAGAAGGGAGGCGAGCCTTAATAAGCCGCCCGCTGACATAACCTCTGAGATATCATGTCACACTCCCTTCTGTCTTATCTATGTCAAATAATGGTTTTCAATTCCATAATGTACGAAATCTATCGCCAAGTAACCATCTGCTTGTCGCTAATCTGTTGTGAATAGGCAACTCGGGGCTGTGAAATTATTTTCTACATAAATTATAATTATTGTGGTATGTGCTATTATTTTATGTCGGGATGTGATGATATGAGTCATGTTTTATGAGTGTAATCCTTGTAGATGTAGATCTGCCCCCTGATGCCAGGGAGCTCCGATCCCCAAGACTGGCAAGGGACACAAAGTGTTTATTGTATTATGTGGGAATTCTCCTATAGAAATCTAGGGGATTTATATTTCAAACATACAGCACTCAACAAAACACCATGAGAACTACACAGTGTCCCTGCAACTCCACAGACTCAGGGCGCCGCCATCCCGCCCGGCCGAGTTCACACACTGCGTAAATACTGCAGTTTTTATGCAGCATAAAACAGTAGCAGCGGAGTGAATGAGATTTGGACATTTGAAGACATCTCATCCACACGCTGCGTAAATGATAAGAGGAAATAACACTCAAATTAACCTGCAGCGCGTTTTTTTAATCCGCAGCATGTCAATTGTATTTGCGTAATCGCTGCTTTTTTGTTGCAGGTTTTTGTTGCAGGTTTTTCAATTGAATTCGAGGTAAAACCCCAACAAATAGCAGATGTTGCGTTTTTTTGCGGGGGAAATACTGCGATTCTGTCGCAAAAAAAAAAACAACTCAAAAAAAAAATTCTTATACTTACCCAGAATTCTTTGTCCAGGCCAGCCTCCTGGGATGATGTTTTATCAACAATCGCAATCACGGACTGCAGGGGTCGCATGGGATAAAGCGTCATCCCAGGAGGCCAGGCTGCAGGACATCAGACGGTAAGGATGTGCTGGGGGTTTTTACGTGCAGTTTTCTGCAACAGACATTCCGGACGAAAAACTGCACCACAATTTGGTGCGGTTTTTCAGCCGGAATTCCCTGCGCCCACCAGGGCGGATACGATGTGTACCTTTACTCAGAGTATCCACCTTGTGTGAACATAGCCTAAGGGAAGATTACTGTTAGGCCTTATGAACTTTTGCGCGCGCAAAACGCAGCGCTTTTTTTCGCATGAAAAAATGACACGTTCGTGTGAATAAGGCCTTGAAGACAGCCGGGCTAATTTATGCAGAGCAGAAAATTTTCAATTTTAAGGGGTTGTCATAGCGGGGGCGGGGGGGTCCCTCTATAAACCAGAAAGGAAAGCCGCTCTGTAAGAAAAGCCCCCATACTCTGATGGACACAGCTCCTGCATGCATTACATTGTTGGCCATTTATTTAAATAACTAGCCTGATGCAGGTTCCCTTGTTGATAACAACTGATCGCAGACGGTTAGAGATTTTAGACCCAGAAGACAGCTTCACTTTTGAAACATGTTGTTTATTCAAGAAAATGAACTTATACTTTCTGCAGCAGTTGCCCCTAAAATATAAGTTAGTGTATCCACTCCATGAACACCTTTATGTGGATGTCTATGCTCGTCATGAGCGGCAGGATGATAACGATGAGCATACACATCAAGTGTACCCTCGCAATCAGAGGTGGGACAACAGCTGTAATATACAGCCACAGCCCTGCTCTAACGGTGGACATAAGAGAATCTCAGATAAGAACCTCTTATGCTTCCTGTCAGGGTGACTGTCACATCACAATGACAGTTCGAACACATTACACTACGTAGGTGGTGTAATATATTCTAGCAGCGATCAGAGCTGCAAGTCTAAGTGTCCCCTAGTGGGACAAGTAAAAAAAGTAAACAAAAGATAATAAAAATGTTTTTAAAAAGTGTACAAATAAAACTTATAAGTGACATAAACAAGAACTGCTTTTTTTCCTATAATAAGTCTTTTATTATAGGAAAAAAATGAACACCTAAAAAGAAAGTACACATATTTGGTATCACCGCGTTCGTAACGACCCCAACTATAAAACTACAATATTATTTTTCCTGCACGGTAAACACTGCAAATAAAATAAACCAAAAACAATGCCAGAATCACTATTTTTTTGTCACCACCACTCCCAAAATATACCATAAAAAGTGATCAGAAAGTCGCATGTACGCCAAAATATTACCAATAAAAACTGCAACCCGTCCTGCAAAAAACAAACTCTTAAACAGTATTTTTGACTGAAAAATAAAAAAGTTATGGCTCTCAGAATATGGAGACACCAAAAAGAATTTATAAATAAGTGATTTTATTGCGCAAACGCTGCAAAACATAAAAAAAACTATATACCTCTGGTATCGCCGTAATCGTACCGACCCGCAGAATAAAGTAAAATGTTCATTTATAGTCCAGGGTGAACGTCGTAAAAATAAATAAAAAACATTGTCAGAATTAATGGTTTTTGGTCACCTTGCTTGCCAAAAAATGGAATAAAAAGTGATCAAAAAAATCGCATGTACCCCAAAATGGTACCAAAGAAAACTACAGATTGTCCCGCAAAAAATAAGCCCTCACACAGCTCCGGTGGTGAAAAAAATAAAGAAGTTCTGGCTGCCAGAATATGGCGATGCAAAATGTGCAGTGTGTTCCAAAAGCGGATAAGATCGGGTGCCATTTATCAGTGCAACACTGGCCACATATCTGCGGATTAATATTTAGTTACCCCATTATTATACCCTCTTATTGTTCCCTGATGTACTCCGCACAGCTTACATATGAACCCACATTATAAACTGAAATACAAGTAAAACCCCAAACTGAAAAACTGCCAAGCAAAATCTGCGCTCAAAAAGCCAAATGGCGCTCCCTCTCTTATGAGCCCTACAGCGTGCCCAAGCAGCAGTTTACATCCACCGATATGGCATCGCCATACCCGGGAGAACCCGGTTAACATTTTATGAGGTATTTGTCTTCAGTGGCACAAACTGGGCATAACATATAGTGCACTAAAATGGCGCATCAGTGGAAACTTGTAATTTTCACTCTGCATCATCCGCTGCGCATTAACCCCTTCACGCACCACGACTTAATAGCATGTCGTGGTGTGGGGGATGATGTATGGAGCAGGCTCACACGCTGAGCCTGTGCCATACGCTGCGGATGTTAGCTGTGTATTACAGCAGACACCCGGGACTAACGGACAGAAAAAGTGATCGTACTGTTACAGGAGCCTGTAAAAATGACAATATACTGCAATACATTAGTATTGCAGTGTATTGTACCAGCGATCTACTGATTGCTGGTTCAAGTCCCCTAGGGGGACTAATAAAATGTGTAAAAGGAAAGTAAATAGTTATTATTAGTGGAAAAAAATGTAATAATTATTTAAAGTCCCCAAAAAAAAACTTTTCACATTTTTTCTCTAAAGTAATGTAAATTTTTTTTAAAAATACACAAAATTGTTATCGCTGTGTCTGTAAAAGTCCAAACTATTACAATATACCATTATTTAACTCAAACGGTGAACGTCGTGAAAAATAAAGAACTTAAACCGGCAAAATCGCTGTATTTTGGTCACCTTGGCTCTACCAAAAATGTAATAAAAAGTGCTCAAAAAGTTGTATATACCAAAAAATGGTACCAATTAAAACTACAGCTCGTCCCTCAAAAATTAAGCCCCACACCACTCTATTGACGGAAAAATAAAAAAGTTATGGCTCTCGGAAAATGGGGAGGGAAAAACGAAAAAGAAAAAGCAAAACATGGATCAGTCCGGAAAGGGTTAACTACTTTATAATGAAAAAACATTTATGACCACATGTGGGGTGCAGCCGTACTCGGGAGAAATTGCTTTACAAATGTTGGGGTGCGTTATCCTTTGTGAAATTGAAAAAAATCCACATTTTTGTGGAAATAATGTTGATATTAATTTTCACGGCCCAATTCTAATAAATTCTGCAAAAGACCTGTGAGGTCTAAATGCTCACTATACCCTTAGATAGATAAGCGGTGCAGTTTCCCAAATGGGGTCACTTTTTGGGGGCTTCCACTGTTTTGGTCCCTCGGGGGCTTTGCAAATTCGACATGACTCCTGAAAACCATTTCCGCAAAATTTGAGCTCCAAAAGCCAAATAGCGCTCCTTCCCTTCTAAGCCCCGCTGTGGGTCCAAACAGCAGTTTATTTCCACATATGGCGTATTTACGTAATCGGGAGAAATTGTTTTACAAATGTTGCGGTGCTTTTTCTCCTTTATTCCTTGTAAAAATTAAAAATGTCTACGTTTCTTCAGAAAAAAGTAGATTTTTACCTTTACAGACTAATTCCAATTAATTCAGCAAAACAACTGTGGGGTCAAAATGCTAAATTTACCCCGAGAAAAATTCCTTGAGGGGTGTAGTTTCCAAAATGGGGTCACTTTTGGGGGGTTTCCACTGTTTTGGTCCCTCCAGTGCATTGCAAACACGGCACGGCACTGAAAACTATTCCAGCAAAATCAGAAATCCAAAATCCAATTGGTGCTCCTTCTCTTCTGAGCCCTGCTGTGGTTTATTACCACATATGGGGTATTGCTATAATCGGGAGAAAATGCTTTACATATGTTGCGGTGTTTTTTCTAGTTTATTCCTTGTAAAAATTGAAAATTTCTAAGTTTTTTCAGAAAAAAAGTAGATTTTCATCTTCACATACTAATTCAAACAAATTTAGCAAATAAAACTGTGGGTTCAAAAGGCTAACTATACCCCTAGATAAATTCCTTGAGGGGTTTAGTTTCCAAAACGGGGTCACTTTTGGGGGTCTTTACTGTTTTTGTACCACAAGACCTATTCAAACCTGACATGGTGCCTAAAATATATTCTGAAAAAAGGAGGCCCCAAAATCCACCAGGTGCTCCTTTGCTTCTGAGGCCGGTGTTTCAGTCCATTGGCAGACTAGGGCAACATGTGGGATATTTCTAAAAACGACAGAATCTGGGCAATAAATATTGAGCTGCATTTCTCAGGTAAAACCTTCTGTGGTACAGAATTTTTTTTATTACAAATGAATTTTGGCAAAAGAAAATGAAATTTGTAAATTTCACCTCTAATTCCTGTGAAAAGCCTAAAGGGTTAAAACACTTTCTGAATGCTGTTTTGAATACTTTGAGGGGTGCAGTTTTCAAAATGGGGTGAGTTATGGAGAATTTCTAATATATAAGGCCCTCAAAGACACTTCAGAACTGAACTGGTCCCTGAAAAAATAGGCTTTTGAAATTTTCTTGAAAATATGAGAAATTGTTGCTAAAGTTGTAAGCCTTGTAACGTCCTAGAAATATAAAAGGATGTTCAAAAAATGATGCAAACATAAAGTAGATATATGGGAAATGTTAACTAGTGACTATTTTGTGTGGTATTACTATCTGTTTTAGAAATAGATACATTTAAATTTAGAAAAAAATGCACATTTTTGCACATTTTCTCTAAATCTTGGTGTTTTTTACAAATAAATATTGAATTTATCGACCAAGTTTTTTCACTAACATAAAGTACAGTATGTCATGAGAAAACATTCTCAGAATCGCTTGGATAGGTAAAAGCATTCCAAAATTATTACCACATAAAGTGTCATATGTCAGATTTGAATAATCGGCTCAGTCCTGAAGGGGTTAAGGGGGTTTAAAAAAAAAAATTAAAAAAAATAAATAAGCAACCTTAGCTTTTCTCAATATTAAAAATCGGCCAAATACAGGAAAGGATCATAGAATAAATTTTTTTCTAAAGGAAAAGTGCTGGTTCTAGATATCACTATCATTTAAAGTTAAAAGGGTTGGATAAGATTAAAGAAAAAAAAAGGTCTGCATTTTTCCAAAAACAGTGCCACTCTTGTCCATGGGCTGTGTCTAGTATTACAACTTGAACCTATTCCCTTGAATGGTACTGAGCTGCAATACCAGTCACAGCCTGTAAAAAAACATGGTGCCATTTCTGCTAACAAAAAAAGCAGACCATTTTTTACTAACCTCATACAACCCTCTTTAATAAAGGCCTGCCTGGCAGCTTTATATGTGAATATGCACATTCTTAACGTTTTATACAGTCCTGGTCACCGGTACCAAATTGCATTAAAAAGAGCAAACAAAAGAAACTTTCTTCCAATAGGAAAATAATCTTATTTCTGCATCCAGGCAATGCTAATTTCCTATATTTTTTTCAGTGCTAAGCTCTATTATTCCGTCCATACACTATGCAGAGCTGTCCTGGAATACAATTACATGTTAAGATTTATTTACTGGTCACCCCTGAAAGCCAGCGGTGTGATGATTATCTCCACAGAACAGAACACCTTTGCTAAGATTGCAATACTGTGTTTTCCTTAAATGACTAAAATCATGCAAAGAGCACAAATAGAACAGTTGCTGTTCATTATGAATGAGCCTTGTGCCACCTATTAATGATGCAACGATACATCATCCGCCGCCCTAAGAGAGAACAAACTCTCCCTAAATTGGCAGAATATCAAACTGCTTGCTTTGTTTGTCTGGCTGCGCAGAACATCTAGCCGAAAGCACTAGACCATGAATAAAAACATAATAAGAGGCTGCATCTCTTAATTGCTGTTATAAAGCTGCAATATCCTTCCTTACATATTCAGTTAGGATCTTTTATTTCTAAGAATATTTGTATTCTTTTATGGCGGACAGGAAGGATCGGGTAGTCTCACATCGCTTAGCAAGGTATTAGGCCTGTTTGTAATACAAAACGCTTTCATCTGGTACTAAACAATTCAATGACCCAAGAACAGAACTAAAACTACAAAATACATATTCACAATTGAATGTAAATCTTCTGAGGTTAATAATTAGTATTTAGAATTATTATTCGTTGTCATTGACCCGTGAACATTGTTATATGCTCTGGAGTAAGATATACAGTATTGAAGTACTGTTGCTTGTGAATCATGAATTCTCCTGTTTTTTTTTTTACAAATTAAATTTTGCACTTAAAGGGGTTTTTCAAGTTCGTTGGCTGTTTTTTAAACTGATGACCTATCCACAGGAAACGTCATCAATATATGATCAGTGGGGGTCCGACACCTGGAACCCACACCGATCAGCTGTTTCAGCTGCCTCCGAGCACCGATAGCTACGCAGGGTCGTGCTGGTGTTTCCAGTCTAGACATTGCTCTGTGAGATAAATACAACATCAACAGCTGCACAAATCTCTCTGCTAGTTTACTACAATGTATCAATCTAGAGTTTAAGTTGTTCATCTCACAGTTGAAACATCTTGTCAGTAGGATTGAAAAGGTTGCTCTGAGTTACCCCAAGGAAACGATCAGCTATGAATGATAACAAAATAAGGATATGGTTATACTGTCGTCAGAGCCTCCCTTCAGCAGCACTATTTTTCCATCAAAATAACGGACACCATGACAGAACCCCATGGACCCTATTATAAACTAATGGGATCTATCGGGTGCTGCTGGTGCCTGTTCTCTACGGATCCGGCACCGTAGCATGATTTCTGTTTAGAAGAGGGCAACAAAATATGGCACGTGTAGCGCGCCTTGCATACTTTTTCCTGCATGCCCCATCCATTTGTATAGAACATGCACACACCGACAGCATTTGAATCACTAATAGTATATATAACACCCTTCAGCAGACCGCTAAATGAATACAGACTGCACACCGGACTTCTTAAATACAGTTACAAACCCCACACTAGACCCCTATTTATACAAAACCCAGGCCAGAAAACCCCTATATGCAGACCCCAGACCAAACCCCAAACTAACCCTTTACAGACCTCAGACCAGAAGTTAAGCTCCTTACCTCTACCTGTTCCTGTGCATCCCTTTGCTTCCAGGTGCCATTCAGCATCAAGATGTTAGTCTGCGGTGGTGCGCGGGATCGGACCAAACACCAGAAATGGGGAGAGGTGAGTAAGCGGGCACCCGGGAGACTATGAGGCACATTCAATGTGAGGCTGTATATTATAGGACATAAGGAAAGAGGCACGTTAAGTATGGAAATTATGCTACGAAGCCAAGTGAATGAGACACAATCCCTGTGAGGTACATACTGTGAACGTTAAGATAGGTGTCCAGTCCTGTCACCTGAGGCCAGTATATGCAACCAACTTTACACGAAAACCATGGTGATGTCAGACAGAGTGATACTGAGCTAAAATTAGCATGCTGAGCATTGGATTCATCAACCAAAACAAACACATGTTGAAAACGCAATGAAAATGGATAGTGTGAACCCAGCCTATCAGACAAACATTATATACATACAGGGCACATGTATACTGATGAAAAAAAATTATTATTAGAGATTTTGCTAATAATCAATTGCCATTATTATATGCTTATTCTACATATACTGTATGTATACTCTGGCTATGTATACTTTGCCTCTGAAATGTATTTTATATAATCTTGCTAGCTAAGGTTTGTTTTAAAACAGTATTCTCTGAATATCTGACTGTTGGCCTCCTTACCAGGCACTCAAGGCTGTTTTGATATAAATTGGTCTTCTGTCGAAACTCTTGGGAGAACCTGTTTAAGAAATAAAAACACAGTGCACCATAGTGAAGGAACCTTTTGGTATTATGAGAATGGACAGAGGGAGATATAACTGCTCACCTGGACGAAATGTGCTAATAACAGGCACAACTCTGTACAGTAGCTTTGAGCAGTTTAGGACGAGCTGCAGCTCCTCCTTGGCCAGTAGTGCATAAAAGCATCTGCAATAAGTAGCATAGATAAAGTTAGAAAAAAAAGGAGATCTGGGCGCTGCTAGATGAAGGACATAGACTGGAATCCATTTAAAAGAGTTGTTTTATTTCATAGTGCTATGCATTTCAGCACAGAACAGGTGTCTTCCGCAGGCAAGTGTCACTTGCCTGAGGAAGACACCTATTCGGTGTTGAAACGCGTAGCCCTATGAAATAAAACAACTCTTTTAAATGGATTCCAGTCTATGTCCTTCATCCAGCAGCACCCAGATATCCTTGTTTTTCTGACTTTATCTATGCTTAACTCTTAAAAGGACCTCCGCTGCCATGTTTTTCTTATTTCGTACTTCTCTAACTCTCCCATTATTGTAAGTTTTCTTTCTTAATAAAGCTATCATTTAATTTCACTTTGAGACAAGAGAGTTTGTTTAAGATCTCCTTATCAGTTGGTGGAGAACGTGGGCATGTCCAGCAGCCTTAGCTTCCCTCGCAAATGACCAGGACGTGAGGATTTTCAGGACAAACTAAGCGGCTGCAGGTGAGATTTCTTACCATGTGAAAGAAATCAGCAGCACGACCAACAGAATTCCTCCAGAGGGGAACAAGGTAGATATCCCAGTCAGGGACGGTGCAAGCAGTATAAATGTCCCAGGTCTAGCAGGACAACTTGTATACAGCAGTAGAAAGAAAAACTGCAGCACTTAGATGTCCAAAAAAGCAGATTTATTCACCAAGCATAAAAAGCTGCAACGTTTCAACCCCTATAGGGTCTTTGTCAAGCATAGTGATAATACATTAGTGCACACTTTATATATCACCTGTGATATGACATCACTTCCTGTACAACCACAACAATAATAACGTTTAGTAAACCCTCATAAATACATCGTTACATAGTAAAACAAGCCCCCACATCGTTAGACTCAAATATAGTGGAAATACTATTGTAGATCGCCAATGTAATACCTTTGTAACAGTCTCCAAGGACATAGCTGATCTCGTATACGTCTAGGGTTCTCACAGCGCATGACCGGAAGTACTAATTCCTTCAATCTCCGGCATCTGCCGTTACCATAGAAGTGCATCGCGGTCTTACTCAAGACTGCGCATGCGCGTGCGCATAAGGTCGGGTAACACGTAACCCAACCAATAGAGAACTATTAAGCATCAGAACAAACGGACGCTCACACATAAGATAATACCCTGCGTGTCTCATCTTCTTATCATGAATAGTATAATTATAATAATACAGATCCCTACAGTTGTCGAAAGTAGCGTTATTATCATTTATATTTTTATATAGCAATACAATAATAAGAAAAAAAGGTAAAAAATGAAGCCATCAAATGCCCACAATTTTTTATGATGAGACAGGCAGAGAACCTTGATACGAGCAACATTCCCAGAGACTGATCGGTTTTCTTCAATAGCTTTCCTCACCACAAGTTTTTTCAAACAACGATTTCCATGACAAATTCCCAAAATGTGTAAAAAACCTAAAAAAACAAACGGACAATTAAAACATATCCAATGATAAAATAATCACTTGGTTAATAACCAGGCACCTTATCACAATTCCATTTCTGATGACGATGTGGCCAGAGCCCCGCCCACAGACACATTTTTAACAGATACCCTGTAGTCCTGAACTCCCTATTGAGCCCCTTCGGTTCAAGGGTATCTAGTTCGTAGATCCATTTAAGTTCTAGCTTTTTGAAGATCTTTTCCCTATCTCCTCCTCTCCTCAAGGGTGCAACCCCATCAATAATTTTGAACCGCAATTGCGAAATATTGTGGCCAAACTGAACAAAATGCTCAGGGATTGGCAAATCAATTTTTTTACTCCTGATGGTATATTTATGTTGATTAATGCGTGTTCTGCACTCCTATGTGGTTTTCCCACATATAAAAGTCCACATGGACATTGTATCACATATATAACAAACTTAGATAGGCATGTGAAAGACTGCTTAATCCCATAAGTTTTACCTGTCCTTGGATGTACCATGGTGTTACCCCGCATCATACTATTGCAATTGCAACATCCAAGGCAGGGAACACATCCTTTCTTTTGAGACTTAATTTTAGTTAGGGAACCTACGTCTGCACGCACCAACCTATCCCGCAAATTAGGAGGTCTACGATAGGACATAATCGGAGGATCTCGGAACTCAATGTTCTTAGAGAAAGTATTACTGAGGATGGGCCAATAATCCCTGAGGATCTTAGAGATTTTTTTGCTAGTGGGAGAATACGTTGACACAAAGGGAATTCTCTTAAACATCTTCTTATTGGAGTTTTTGATCAGTAGGTCACTACGTTTGCGTTTTCCTACCTTATTGCTAGCCTTTTCTTTGACGGATCTAGGGTTGCACATATTCCCAAGTCTATTCTCCACAACATTGTCCTCTGAGACAATGCTCTTAACTCTAAGGAGTTGACTAAATGGAAGGGACTCCACTGTACCCCGAGGGACAACTACTAAAATGCAGCAAATTATTGCAATCAGTGAGTTTTACGTATAAATCTGTAACAAGATAATTATCTTTCTTTGTAACTGTTGTATCCAGGAATTGTATACTCTTCTGTGAATATATTAAGGTAAATTAAAGTTCAGAGAAGTGGCTATTAATTTCTTCCTGAAATTTCAATAACTCAATTTCGCTGTTGTACCACACAAAGAAAATATCGTCTATGTACCTCATCAAGCCCCCCACAAATTGGAAGAAGCTGGATGGGTACACAAACTTTTCTTAAAAAAATGCCATGAAGATGTTGGCGTATGTTGGTGCGACATTGGACCCCATTGCCGTGCCTCTGCACTGAATATAAAAAGTATCTTGAAAGAGGAAATAGTTGCACTGCAGTACAATTTCCAATAATGCCACTACAAATTCTTTTTGTTCATTATCCAGGGTCCAATGTTACAACAATTCAGTAACCACCAACATCCCCTTCTCATGTTCAATACTGGTATATAGAGAAACTACGTCGAAAGATACCAAAAAGCAATCACTGGGAACCTCAATATCCCTCAATTTATTGATAAACTGAGTTGTGTCCTGTACATATGACCTGGTATTTACTGCTCCCTTACGTAACAGCTGGTCAAGAAATATAGCAAGCGGTGTAAATAGTGATCCAATGCCTGAGACAATAGGTCTACCAGGCGGTTTAACCATGCTTTTGTGGATCTTGGGAAGTAAGTATAATACGGGTGTCCGAGGGTGTTCAACCCGTAAATATTCATATAATTTGATGTCAATAAGGTCCAAGGCATATGCATTATCTACAATAATTTAGATTTTTCTCATAATATCAAATTTTGGATCATGATCAAGTTTTTTATATACATGCACATCCCCAAGTTGTCTAGCAGCTTCCTCGATGTAGTCGCTGGTGTCCATGACCACGATAGCACCCCTCAGGCGAGGCTACCCTAGATCTGTCATAGAAAAGGCTAGCAATAAGGTAGGAAAACGCAAAAACTCCAATAAGAAGATGTTTAAGAGAATTCCCTTTGTGTCAACGTATTCTCCCACTAGCAAAAAAATCTCTAAGATCCTCAGGGATTATTGGCCCATCCTCAGTAAAACTTTCTCTAAGAACATTGAGTTCCGAGATCCTCCGATTATGTCCTATCGTAGACCCCCTAATTTGCGGGATAGGTTGGTGAGTGCAGACGTAGGTTCCCTAACTAACATTAAGTCTCAAAAGAAAGGATGTGTTCCCTGCCTTGGATGTTGCAATTGCAATAGTATGATGCGGGGTAACACCATGGTACATCCAAGGACAGGTAAAACTTATGGGATTAAGCAGTCTTTCACATACCTATCTAAGTTTGTTATATATGTGATACAATGTCCATGTGGACTTTTATATGTGGGAGAAACCACATAGGAGTGCAGAACGTGCATTAATCAACATAAATATACCATCAGGAGTAAAAAAATTGATTTGCCAATCCCTGAGCATTTTGTTCAGTTTAGCCACAATATTTTGCAATTGCGGTTCAAAATTATTGATGGGGTTGCACCCTTGAGGAGAGGAGGAGATAGGGCAAAGATCCTCAAAAAGCTAGAACTTAAATGGATCTACGAACTAGATACCCTTGAACCGAAGGGGCTCAATAGGGAGTTCAGGACTACGGGTATCTGTTAAAAATGTGTCTGTGGGCGGGGCTCTGGCCACATCGTCATCAGAAATGGAATTGTGATAAGGTGCCTGGTTATCAACCAAGTGATTATTTTATCATTGGATATGTTTTAATTGTCCGTTTGTTTTTTTAGTTTTTTTTACACATTTTGGGATTTGTCGTGGAAATCGTTGTTTGAAAAAACTTGTGGTGAGGAAAGCTATTGAAGAAAACCGATCAGTCTCTGGGAATGTTGCTCGTATCAAGGTTCTCTGCCTGTCTCATCATAAAAAATTGTGGGCATTTGATGGCTTCATTTTTTCCCTTTTTTTCTTGTTATTGTATTGCTATATAAAAATATAAATGATAATAACGCTACTTTCGACAACTGTAGGGATCTGTATTATTATAATTATACTATTCATGATAAGAAGATGAGACACGCAGAGTATTATCCTATGTGTGAGCGTCCGTTTGTTCTGATGCTTAATAGTTCTCTATTGGTTGGGTTACGTGTTACCCGAACTTATGCGCACGCGCATGCGCAGTCTTGAGTAAGACCGTGATGCGCTTCTATGGTAATGGCAGACGCCGGAGATTGAAGGAATTAGTACTTCCGGTCATGCGCTGTGAGAACCCTAGACGTATACGAGATCAGCTATGTCCTTGTAGATTGTTACAAAGGTATTACATTGGCGATCTACAATAGTATTTCCACTATATTTGAGTCTAACGATGTGGGGGCTTGTTTTGCTATGTAACAATGTATTTATGAGGGTTTACTAAACGTTATTATTGTTGTGGTTGTACGGAAAGTGATGTCATATCACAGGTGATATATAAAGTGTGCACTAATGTATTATCACTATGCTTGACAAAGACCCTATAGGGGTTGAAACGTTGCAGCTTTTTATGCTTGGTGAATAAATCTGTTTTTTTGGACATCTGAGTGCTGCAGTTTTTCTTTCTACTGAGATTTCTTACCAGTCACTCCTCTCCTCCTCCTTTGTGGGTCTGTCTTCGGGCACACTTGCTACATGCGACAAGGCCACTGTCTCTCTCACATGTGATCTTTTTTACTTTCCCTTTTAATTGTTTGTCTTTGTGTCTCACTTACTCGGTTGCAAAGTGTGGGGTGGGAACATCCCTTACACACTGTGGCTGTCTAGGACAGGCAGTAACGTGTCTCCAGGCTGTGTTTTGGCAAGCAGTCTCAGCGTTGCTGAGATGTCAGTGAGCACTACAGTCCCATAATGTACTAACGTTGCCTCCATATGTTAAATAATTCGCTCTCCTTCTGGTTATTATTCCAGTGCAACTGTCTGCTTTACTCTCTAAATTGAAGTTGGCATAGATCTCTGGGAGATCATTACGCCACAACAGGTGGAGTTCCCTGCCTAAATTGCACGCGCAAAAGGAGGTATGGGAGATATGTGTGGGACATATAGGAGGTGGTGCTGTTATATCCATCGTGGCATTTATCTGTTAATCCCAGAGTATATATAGTCATAGGTGGTGCAGTGTAAAAGGCTACTTATGTTTTACTTTTCTCCCCTGGTGAATTTACACTAGGATGCCTCCATATTGGTATTGTGTTTGTGGCTATAAGTGAGAGCAGTTTTTACCCCAAAGATTAAACTGGTGTTTGCACAATGGCTAAGTTATCAGTAGCTTTCTAGATGTGATCCCAAACAAAATAAAAGTTAGCATTTTTGTTTGATAACGCAAAAAAAATGTTATGGGAATATTAAATACTGAGGTCAGGTTTCATGTAAAGTTCTGAATAAGCATGTCTTAAAATTGGACTATTAGATGCATGTGTCAGATAAAAGGTGTAGCAGCGTGTTATAACTGTGAAAATGAGAACTCCTCAGTAGAAATACGGATGTAGCCATCTTTATCTTGACTCAACGCATTAAATACACAGTGAGAAGAAACTTTGTCTTCACTTTTTCAATGACTTTTTCAATGGCTTTTGTTGTGGGCTATCACGCTGCAGCAAGTTATCAGAATCAAGACAACTGTAGCGTGCATGGCTGCGGGCCGTCGGGTTTACTCACCTCCCGACGCCCGCAGCCATGGATTTTTGAGCGCTGGTCCCCGTCTCCCTCCTAGGAGACGCCAGCGCTCACTTCCGCTCTGTTCGGCTGTGTCCCGGAGGGTGAGTGCGCACGCTCGCGCCCGGCCTTAAAGGGCCAGCGTGCGCAATTAGGTAATCGTCATCATCATCAACTGCCACGATTTCCTGGTCTATAAGAAGGCCCCTGGCCTTCTAATCCTTGCCTGAGCATTGTTAGTTTTCCCAGTCTGTCTTGCAAATGGTCCCTTAGTGTTTCCCGTTCCTGTTGTTACCCGCGCCTTGTTCCCCGTTCCTGTTTCCCATGCTTTGCCTTAGTATCAAGTCGTGCCACGTCCTGTGTCATCTGCCACGTCCAGAGGAATCTGCCACGTCCTGTGTCATCTGCCACGTTTTGGGGAATCCACCACGTCCTGTGTCATCTGCCACGTCTGGAGGAATCCGCCACGTCCTGTGTCATCTGCCACGTCTGGAGGAATCCGCCACGTCCTGTGTCATCCGCCACGTCCAGAGGAATCTGCCAAGTCCGGAGGAATCCGCCATGTCCTGTGTTATCTGCCACGTCCGGAGGTCCGCCACGTCTGGCGCAACTTGCGGCTCCTGTGTCATCCGCCACATTTGGCGCCATCTGCTGCACCCATCTAATCTGTGCCAGAGCTGTGGCCACCATCTGGACTATTCAGGTACCCTTGTGCGGGACATTGTATTTCTGGGGTGTCCTGTTGTTTGGCCTGCTGCCTCCCCGCTGCGGCGGTACGGCCTAGTGGGTCCACTAACCCGCTCCGTGACAGTACGCTCAGGCCATGGACCCCGCTGGTCAACCTGAGACGTTGACTACACAAGCCATGCTGGCTGAGATGGAGGATCTCCAGTCACGACAAGACCAGCTCCTTCTGTCGGTGAACACCATAGCCCATCGGCTGCTTGCTCCAACCACAGTCATCACCGCACCCATTCCTGCGGTTCCGCCTGCTACACTTCCTGTCTGTACCGGTACCAACCCCCTGTGTTTCTTGCTGCTACCTCCACGCTATGACGGAGATCCGAGGTCCTGCGGGGATTTTTGAATCAGTGCCTGATCCATTTCAGACTACATGCCAGGTCCTTCTGTTCGGATGACGTCAGGATCGCCTTTATCATCTCTCTCCTTACCGGCAAAGCCCTTGAATGTGCAAATCCTCTGTGGGAACATCAGAGACCCGGGACTTGCAGTGCTTCTTACAGACCTTCCGCTCGATCTTTGAGGAACCTGGGAGAGTTTCTTCGGCTGCTGCATCCTTGCTGACCCTACACCAGGGAGACCTCTCCGTGGGCGAGTATGCCATCCAGTTCCGTATCCTGGCTGCTGAATTGACCTGGAACAACGAGGCTTTGGTGGCTACATTCTGGCAGGGACTGTCTTCAGGGATCAAGGACGAGCTGGCTGCTCGCGATCTGCCATCTACCCTGGACGATCTTATCCTACTCGCCTCCCGTGTCGACATGAGGTTCCGGGAACGTTCCCAAGAGGTTCTCCGGGGGAGAGAACTTCCCAGGCTGGATTCTGCTGTCCTGCAATCCTCCTCAGTCGTCCCACCAGAGGACCCGATGCAGAGTAATTATGTTAAATTGTCTACCCAGGAGAAACAACGCAGACGCACTTCTGGAGTTTGTTTGTATTGCGGCCATGGAGGCCATATTGTGCGTCTGTGCCCCCAGAGGCCGGAGAGACCCCATTGCATAGGATTGGTTGGAGAGACAACCCTAGGTGGAACGGAATCTAACAGAGGATTCGCTTCCAAATTGACTATTCCTGTGACCCTGGTATCCGGCGACAGGACGCATCAAGTCTCTGCCTATCTTGACTCTGGCTCTGCTGCAAATTTCATCCAGAAAGAGCTGGTGGATCATGTTCAGTTGCCCACGGTTCCCCTGGAGACATCTTTGGCTGTTGCCTCAGTTAATGGACTGCCTCTGCCTGATCCCATCATCTCTAAAACCAAGCCGTTGAAGCTCCAGGTTGGAGTACTTCATTCTGAATTTATTTCTTTCCTTGTTTTGCCCAAGGCCATCAATCCATGTTGGACTATATCAAGGAGAATCTGGAGAGGGGTTTTATACGAAAATCTTCCTCCCCGGCCGGGGCTGGATACTTCTTCGTTAAAAAGAAGGATGGATCCCTTCGTCCCTGCATTGACTACAGGGGCCTCAACCTGATCACAGTCAAGAACAAATACCCATTGCCACTCATCTCTGAGCAATTTGATCGCATACGAGGGGCTAAAAAAAATTCTAAGCTAGACCTGCGTGGGGCTTACAATCTAGTCCAGATTCACCGGGGTGACGAATGGAAGACGGCATTTAACACCCGGGACGGGCACTATGAATACCTGGTGATGCCCTTCGGACTGTGTAACGCTCGCGCAGTGTTTCAGGAGTTCATTAACGACATCTTCCGAGATCTACTCTATGTCTGTGTTGTTGTTTATCTCGATGATATTTTGATTTTCTCCCCAGATCAGACGACTCATCGGAGGCATGTCCGTCAGGTTCTACTACGATTAAGGGAGAATCATTTATACGCCAAGCTGGAGAAGTGCATCTTTGAGAAGAGTTCTCTGCCCTTCCTGGGCTACATCATCTCGGATCAAGGCCTCAAGATGGATCCTGAGAAAGTGAAGGCTGTCCTGAAGTGGCCACGTCCCCAAGGCTTAAGGGCCATACAGCGGTTCCTGGGATTCGCCAATTTCTACCTGCAGTTTATTCCTAACTTCGCTTCTCTGACGTCTCCCATCTCGACCCTTACCAAGAAGGGTGTGAACGCCAAAGTGTGGACTCCAGAGGCAGAGTCCGCATTTAATAGCCTCAAGAGAGCCTTCACTTCAGCCTCGATCCTCCATCATCCTGACGTATCTCGGCAGTTCTCACTGGAAGTGGACGCTTCCTCTGTCGGTGCAGGTGCACTTCTGTTCCAGAGGAGCTCCAAAGGAAAGGCAGTAGTATGTGGCTACTACTCTAGACTGTTTTCTTCTGCTGAGCGCAATTACTCCATTGGAGATCGGGAGCTGCTGGCCATCAAATTGGCTCTGGATGAGTGGAGACATCTTCTAGAGGGCGCTGCTCACCCCATCCTGATCTTCACCGACGACAAGAACCTCACTTACCTTCAGTCCGCTCAAAGACTGAATCCTCGTCAAGCCAGGTGGTCGCTGTTCTTCACCCGTTTTCTGTTTGTGCTCCACTACCGTCCCGCGGACAAGAATGTGAGGGCCGATGCCCTGTCCAGATCGTTTGAGACAGAAGACACGGTGGAGTCCCTTCAGACCATCATAGACCCGTCCTGCATTGTCACTGCCAATCCTCTGCAGGTTAGAGACATCCCTCCTGGGAGGACTTTTGTTCGGTTGGCAGACAGGAGAAGAATTATCCGCTGGGGACATAGTTCTAAACTTGCTGGGCACGCTGGTGTCTGTAAAACCCGAGACCTCATTGCTCGTCACTTTTGGTGGCCCACGCTACCTAAGGATGTTCTGGACTTTGTCTCTTCTTGCACGGTGTGTGCCTCTAACAAAGTGACTCACTCCAAGCCTGCCGGTCTGCTTCAACCTCTGCCTGTACCCAATGCCCACTGGCAGCACATTGCGATGGACTTCGTCACAGACCTTCCCCACTCAGCAGGATGTAACACTGTCTGGGTGGTGGTGGACCGGTTCTCTAAGATGGCTCATTTAATCCCGCTGACCGGCCTACCTTCTGCTCCTCGTCTGGCAAGTCTCTTCATTCAGCACATCTTCCGCTTCCATGGCTTGCCTCTTCACATTGTGTCCGACCGGGGGGTTCAGTTTACCTCAAGGTTCTGGAGAGCCCTCTGTAAACTCCTGGATGTGAGATTGGACTTTTCCTCTGCCTATCACCCCCAGTCCAATGGGCAAGTTGAGAGGATCAACCAGATCATGGAGAATTATCTCCGCCACTTCATCTCTTCACAGCACGATAACTGGGTACAGCTTCTTCAATGGGCCGAATTTTCTTACAACAACCACACAAGTGAGTCCACCACTTCCACTCCGTTTCACATCGTGTACAGTCAACATCCCAGAGTCCCTCTTCCTGTATCAACTTCATCTCAGGTACCCGCTGCTGACTCTGCATATGGGGACTTCCTGCAAATCTGGCAACAGACCCGGTCCTCTATTTTGCTGGCGGTAGATCGCATGAAGCGAAAGGCGAATACTAGGAGAAGAGAGCCGCCTCAGTATCTTCCTGGGACTAAAGTCTGGCTGTCCTCTCGGAACATTCATTTGAAGGTACCCTCATACAAGTTCGCTCCCAGGTTCCTTGGTCCTTTCGAGTACCTGCAACAGATCAACCCTGTCTCCTATAAGCTGCGGCTGCCTCCTACCCTCAGAATCCCTAACTCCTTCCATGTGTCCCTCCTGAAACCAGTGGTCCTGAACCGCTACAGCAAGACTTCTAGTTTCTAGTTGCTTCCTGCGGTCCTTCTAATGTATTCGAGGTAAAGGAGATCCTGGACTGCAAAAGGGTAGGAGGAAGGACTTTCTATTTGGTGGACTGGAAAGGGTTTGGTCCTGAGGAGAGGTCCTGGGAGCCAGAAGAGAACCTCAGTGCCCCTGCTCTCATTAAAATGTTCCTCTCTCACTCTGGCCCCAAGAAGAGGGGGCGTAAGAGGGGGGATACTGTAGCGTCCATGGCCGCGGGCCGTCAGGTTTACTCACCTCCAGACCCCACAGCCATGGATCTGTGAGCGCTGGTCCCCAAATCCCTCCTAGGAGACGCCAGTGCTCACTTCCGCTCCATTCGGCTGTGTCCCGTAGGGTGCGCGCGCACGCTCGCGCCCGGCCCTAAAGGGCCAGCGCGCGCAATTAGGAAATCGTCATCATCATCAACTGCCACGATTTCCTGGTCTATAAGAAGGCCCCTGGCCTTCTAATCCTTGCCTGAGCATTGTTAGTTTTCCCAGTCTGTCTTGCAAATGGTCCCTTAGTGTTTCCCGTTCCTGTTGTTACCCATGCCTTGTTCCCCGTTCCTGTTTCCCGTGCTTTGCTTTAGTATCAAGTCGTGCCACGTCCTGTGTCATCTGCCACATCCAGAGGAATCTGCCACGCCCTGTGTCATCTGCCACGTCTGGAGGAATCCGCCACATCCTGTGTCATCTGCCACGTCTGGAGGAATCCGCCACGTCCTGTGTCATCCGCCACGTCCAGAGGAATCTGCCACGTCCGGAGGAATCCGCCACGTCCTGTGTTATCTGCCAGGTCCGGAGGAATCCACCACGTCTGGTGCAACTTGCGGCTCCTGTGTCATCCGCCACGTTTGGCGCCATCTGCTGCACCCATGTCATCTGTGCCAGAGCTGCGGCCACCATCTGGACTATTCAGGTACCCTTGTGCGGGACATTGTATTTCTGGGGTGTCCTGTTGTTTGGCCAGCTGCCTCCCCGCTGCGGCGGTACGGCCTAGTGGGTCCACTAACCCGCTCCGTGACAACAACCTTGACTACATCTGTAGATTCCCATTTGAAAAATTTTTGGGCTGTGAAAGCAAAATTTTAGAAAATATAATTTAGATCAGAAACTAAACCTGGATCTGGTCTCTTGTGTGCACAATATTATTTTGTTTTCAATGAGGACTGAACAACCGTTTTGATTTAAAAAAATTCTGTAACATATTATGGTGCCATGATGAACACCAGCCACAAGGACTAGGGGCATGACTTAAGGACAGTAGATTTCTACCGTGAACCTCCCAGCATATTCCCACTTACTAATAAAACACAAGAGTAAATATTGGGATGCACTCTTCAATTGTTTGCTGTGGTGCTAGTAGGGTTGGGACGAAATCCCTCAATATATAACAAGTGGAGCCCCAGCACACACTGTAAGAACAAAAGGATAAGGATGCAAAATATTTTTATTGTAGCACAAATGGCTGCATAATAGTATATAGAAATAGTAATGAGCGACTTGCTAATCAACGTTTCGGCCAATCCACGGCTTTTGTCACTGTCGCTGTAATAATGAGAAGTGTTGTAGAACATAAATGCAGTGCAACAACAGTATATATTAACCAGAAACAAACGATAAATTAAAAAAATAATAAAGTAAAAATATATACAAACATATAGATGACGTAATAAGTTGAAAGGTATCGATCTGTGTCACCTTGGGTACTTTCATATGAATTCTCTATTCTAAACGATACTATCTCAGTTTTGGTAATGAATTATCTATTACGTAATCAAACAGGTAGGTCATAGGCTAGAAACAATCAATCTTATAATGGCAACATTATTAGCTGAGTATATGGACGAGGCTCCTTAGTCAGAACGGGTTGAAAGATGGATCCAAAAAGGTATGTTGAAGCTTTTTGTGTGATGAAGGATTGCAGGTGTGTACGTGATCTTAAACTGTTGATATGAAAGACATGAGAGAATTTTTGCCAGCAAATACATAGTTAACCAGGAAAATTGTGAGAAGTGTAAAACCTCCGCCTTTGGAATGCAGTGACGTAGCGCATGGCGGAGAGAAGTCGTAACTCACATGTGAAGTATTTGAAATGCAAAGATTGTAGTCTGGACTGTGAGGGAGAAAAAAAAAAAAACTTCTGCTTGCTGCTTTATTGTAGTGTCATTTGTTATTTAGTTGTGTAAAATTGTTGAGGATTAATAGTTGTTCTGTTACCCGTTTGTCTGGGATTATAGTTGGGAGGTACTGACTGTTTGTAGGTGAGAGGAAAGTTGGATAGTTGTGAGTAATATCCTGTAGTACAACAGGGGCTTCAATAGTTAAGTCCTGATAATGTAGAATCCAATACCATTACCCAGTGCAACAGGGAAAACTTTGAATACTGTATTAGAAAATCATTTATATTTTCCTCGCTCATTGCCAGACAGTGATATTGTGTGTAAGGGTCCATAAACCAGTTGTATGCATTGCCAGACTGGCATAAGGTGGGAATCAGTACAGACTGATTTCTAGCACATGTGATAATCCGGCATATACACTTTGATGTAAAATAACATCCAAGTAATTAAGTCTGTAGTAGTATAACATCAGACCGCTGGATTGAATAAAGTTGTAATATAACATCCTGTATTCAATGAATGACCCTGACACTTACCCCAGGTGCCACCTGTGTCGTAGTAGTAATTACAGTGAAGAACATTGGTATTGGATCAGACCCATAGCCCGTAAAGAAATTATCACCAACATAGATAACAGCCCCCTAAACTACAACCCACAGAGTGAACGGCTGAGCGGGGAGGATAATATATATATATGTTACCAAATATAATTTGCATGTGAAACCATTGCAAAGTGCTAGAGGAAAGAGTTTGGGATATATGCTACATCATGGGCTGTATGAACCGAAAGACACCCCCCCGGCAGCAAGTGTTCTGCATAAGTGAAGTGTTACCAACTCCTGCTTGAATCAATGGAGGTTCATGAATGTCGATTGTGTTGAAGAATTTGCTCTTGTAATTGTTGATTGGCAGCATTTTGTCTGTTCTTGATGTTCAATACAGTGAGGGATCAGAGGATCCTACTGCTAGAATGTCTGGAGGAACGACTTTTGATATCGTATTGGTAAGACAGTCTAGGAGATAGACTGGTCTGAGATATCTGTCGGCAAACGTGGCGTGGCCTGTTTGCCTGGAGGTGGGGGATTTACCGGAAATCACCCTACTGCTCTCCGACCATGGGGTCAGGAGGAAGTTGGACAAAGATGCTTTGGGGCACTGGTCCCGGCCAACATTAGAATGAACAAAAGGCTTTAATTGTAAAGGCAAAATAACACACTGAAAAAAATTGTTGAAGAGGCTGGCAGCGGTAAGAAGGATGTTTGCATGTGATAAAGACAATGGTTTGTGGAAAGTTGAGAAAGGGAGTGGAGTGGCCAGGACAAGGCATAAGTTAAAAGGACAAAGCAGGTGATTACAGGTGGTTACAAGTAAGATGATGTGAGAAAGAACAATTTAAATACAGGTGTCAATTTTCATTGGAAGAGTGAAGAAAACGGAGCAGCCGGGTACATTGCAGTGACTAACGTGGGTCAGAATGGGGGGAGTGTAATGTGAACATGTGTGATGTAATGAGCCATCTGTGTGATGTGTGATGTGTGCAATGTAACATGTGTGATGTGATGAGACATCTGTGTGATGTGTGATGTGTGTAATGTAACATGTGTGATGTGATGAGACATCTGTGTGATGTGTGTAATGTAACATGTCTGAAGTTTGAAACTAATGGCCACAATAAAAGCAGAACTATATTGTATGTTTCCTATTTTTAACAGCAGTAATGTCTAAAAATGTTAGTGTTTTGTGTATGGGGTTAAAATCAGTTCCACTTTTTTTTCATTTTTTTTTTTATGCAACGTGTCTTATCTTCGCGCATGCGCAGTCGTCTGTAACTACACCAAGCGAGAAAAATATTACAGCCGGCTAAATCCGTTTGTAAAAAGATAAAAGCTATACTGCAGATTAATGTGTTATAATGTGATAAGATTGAATGTTGGAATGTTTTGATGTTAATTCAAATGTATTAAACTACAGATATTGTGAGGCACGGGGTTTTGATAATGTATGTGCCCCCTCTGTTCCCTATTCTTATGTACAGCTTATTGGTTTGCAGTAATTAACCGGTTAAGGACTAGGCTGTTTTACAGCTAAATGACCAGAGCAAATTTCACAATTTTGCTATGCGCTTCTTTACATGACTATAACTCAGCAGGTGAATAAAGTTCATCTTTGAATTTTACACTCTTTTTAAAGGACAGATAGGGCTTTGTTTTAGTGGCATTTGTCAGTATATATCATTTTTTTTTTTTTCACTAAAGTGGGCAAAATTGGAAAAAAATGCAAGAATTTAACAATTGCGTCGGTTTATGCTAGCATTTTTCACACACGATATGAACCACGGCCAAAATTAATCTCCTTTCACATTCTTCCACTTCTCCCGTGCATGGGGATACCAAATATGTGAGCCTTATTCACTGTGCGGGCATGTGCCAGGGCTTGGCATAAAAGGAGGCTTTTTGGCCTTTTCGGTCCAGGAATTTTGCATTTGATTTTATAGCCGCATACTGTTTTCTGGGGGGTGTAATGCTGCTGAAACATTAGAATCACCCCATAAATGACTTCATTCGCACAAGTAGACCCCACAAGGTTTCCTTCAAGGGGTTTATCATATTTTTAGCAAGTCCAGTTTTCTTCTGAAAGTTTCTTGAATAAGATGGAACAAAATAAAATCAGCACTTTTTTAGCAAATGCGTCAGTTTAGGCTAGTATTTTTCACACACGGTATAGACCACGGCCAAAATTCATCTCCTTTCACGTTCTTCCACTTCTCCCGTGCATGGGGATACCAAATATGTGTGCCTTATTCGCTGTGCGGGCATGTGCCAGGGCTTGGCATAAAAGGAGGCTTTTTGGCATTTTCGGTCCAGGAATTTTGCATTTGATTTTAGAGCCGCATACTGTTTTCTGGGGGGTGTAATGCTGCTGAAACATTAGAATCACCCCATAAATGACTTCATTCACACAAGTAGACCCCACAAGGTTTCCTTCAAGGGGTTTATCATATTTTTAGCAAGTCCAGTTATCTTCTGAAAGTTTCTTGAATAAGATGGAACAAAATAAAATCAGCACTTTTTTAGCAAATGCGTCAGTTTAGGCTAGTATTTTTCACACACGGTATAGACCACGGACAAAATTCATCTCCTTTCACATTCTTCCACTTCTCCCGTGCATGGGGATACCAAATATGTGAGCCTTATTCACTGTGCGGGCATGTGCCAGGGCTTGGCATAAAAGGAGGCTTTTTGGCCTTTTCGGTCCAGGAATTTTGCATTTGATTTTATAGCCGCATACTGTTTTCTGGGGGGTGTAATGCTGCTGAAACATTAGAATCACCCCATAAATGACTTCATTCGCACAAGTAGACCCCACAAGGTTTCCTTCAAGGGGTTTATCATATTTTTAGCAAGTCCAGTTTTCTTCTGAAAGTTTCTTGAATAAGATGGAACAAAATAAAATCAGCACTTTTTTAGCAAATGCGTCAGTTTAGGCTAGTATTTTTCACACACGGTATAGACCACGGCCAAAATTCATCTCCTTTCACGTTCTTCCACTTCTCCCGTGCATGGGGATACCAAATATGTGTGCCTTATTCGCTGTGCGGGCATGTGCCAGGGCTTGGCATAAAAGGAGGCTTTTTGGCATTTTCGGTCCAGGAATTTTGCATTTGATTTTAGAGCCGCATACTGTTTTCTGGGGGGCCTAATGCTGCTGAAACATTAGAAACACCCCATAAATGACTTCATTCACACAAGTAGACCCCACAAGGTTTCCTTCAAGGGGTTTATCATATTTTTAGCAAGTCCAGTTATCTTCTGAAAGTTTCTTGAATAAGATGGAACAAAATAAAATCAGCACTTTTTTAGCAAATGCGTCAGTTTAGGCTAGTATTTTTCACACACGGTATAGACCACGGACAAAATTCATCTCCTTTCACGTTCTTCCACTTCTCCCGTGCATGGGGATACCAAATATGTGTGCCTTATTCACTGTGCGGGCATGTGCCAGGGCTTGGCATAAAAGGAGGCTTTTTGGCCTTTTCGGTCCAGGAATTTTGCATTTGATTTTAGAGCCGCATACTGTTTTCTGGGGGGCCTAATGCTGCTGAAACATTAGAATCACCCCATAAATGACTTCATTCACACAAGTAGACCCCACAAGGTTTCCTTCAAGGGGTTTATCATATTTTTAGCAAGTCCAGTTTTCTTCTGAAAGTTTCTTGAATAAGATGGAACAAAATAAAATCAGCACTTTTTTAGCAAATGCGTCAGTTTAGGCTAGTATTTTTCACACACGGTATAGACCACGGCCAAAATTCATCTCCTTTCACGTTCTTCCACTTCTCCCGTGCATGGGGATACCAAATATGTGTGCCTTATTCGCTGTGCGGGCATGTGCCAGGGCTTGGCATAAAAGGAGGCTTTTTGGTCCAGGAATTTTGCATTTGATTTTATAGCAGCATACTGTTTTCTGGGGGGTGTAATGCTGCTGAAACATTAGAATCACCCCATAAATGACTTAATTCACACAAGTAGACCCCACAAGGTTTCCTTCAAGGGGTTTATCATATTTTTAGACAGTCCAGTTTTCTTCTGAAAGTTTCTTGAATAAGATGGAACAAAATAAAATTACCTTTTTTTTTTAACAATTGCGCCAGTTTATGCTAGCTTTTTCACACACAAAATGGACCACGGACAAAATTCATCGCATTTCACATTCTTCCACTTCTCCCGTGCATGGGGATACCAAATATGTGTGCTTTATTCACGGGCATGTGCCAGGGCTTGGCATAAAAGGAGGCTTTTTGGCCTTTTCGGTCCAGGAATTCTGCACTTGATTTTATAGCAGCATACTGTTTTCTGGGGGGCCTAATGCTGCTGAAACATTAGAAACACCCCATAAATGACTTCATTCACACAAGTAGACCCCACAAGGTTTCCTTCAAGGGGTTTATCATATTTTTAGACAGTCCCGTTTTCTTCTGAAAGTTTCTTGAATAAGATGGATCAAAATAAAATTAGCAATTTTTTAGCAAATGCGTCAGTTTATACCAGCATTTTTCACACACGGTATAGACCACGGTCAAAATTAATCTCCGTTCACATTCTGCCACTTCTCCCGTGCATGGGGATACCAAATATGTGGGCCTTATTTATCACATAGAGATGTAGGAGGGCGGACGATAGAAGAAGATTATTTCACAAATCGCTTTTTTTCAAAGCTGGTTTTACAAAACTCAACAGAGTTTCTATAACACTTCCAAAATATCTGCTCTCGAAGCAGAGATCCCAAAATATTCATCTAGGGGTATAATGGGAATTTATTTTTTGGGGTTTTCTAAAATAAGAAATTTCAGGTTAATGCAAATGGAGCTCTCCAGCAGATGAACTTTAGAAAACATCAAACATGACATCCACCCCCCACCCATTCCCTCCCTCACCCTTGGAGTAAAATCAGGGGAAAAATAAAAACGTAATGTAGGGCAAATATATTTTCAACAAATTAACTAAAATCTAATAATTCAGAACAGTGTGGTATTTTTTAAAACATGGCTCAATGCACAGGCCTGGTTGCGAGGGACATGAGGGACAGAAATATCGGGAATCTTTGCGGTGCCCGTCTTTTCTGCAGACGCGGCACTTTTTCTGGGGGTTGCTTCTGGTTGCTGTTGGGGGAATCCGACTGACGAAGTGTCTTTCAGTCAGTCGCGTGACATCCTCAGACTGGGGGCATTCTCGGGTGTCCTGAACATCAAAAATGAGGCCTTCAATAATTTTCTCCTGGAAATCCAGGTATGTGTCTCTGCCTCTGTTTTTTTTATAGAGCACAAATGAGTTGTGGATGGCCACCTGTAACAAATAAATGGCCACCTTTTTGTACCAGGTTTTAGTTTTGCGTTTTACTAAATAGGGCTGTAAAACCTGGTCGCTTAAATCCACCCCCCCCATGTACTTGTTATATTCGGACACGCTCACTGGTTTGTGCTTGTCCGATGTTGCCCCTCTTTCCCTCACTGCCACTGTTCCTGCGGTATGAATCGTGCTTAGCACATACACATCTTTGCGATCCCTGAACTTGACCGCCAGCAATTCTTCAGATGCATAAGCACAGGAGTCCCCCTTTACCATGCGCTTCCCCACTAATTGCTGTGGAAAACCAATTCTGTTTTTGCGCATGGTACCACATGCCCCAGTCCTTGCAGCATGCAAATGCCTAAACAGGGGCACACTGGAATAAAAATTATCACAGTACAGGTGGTACCCCTTGTGAAGCAGAGGCTGCATTATCTCCCACACGATCTTACTGCTGGTGGAAAGATCAGGGGGGCATCCAGGAACATTTATTGTGCGGTCCCGCCCTTCATAAATCCTGAAGGCGGTGGTATATCCTGACCCGCTTTCACACAATTTGTAGAGCTTAACGCCATATCTTGCCCTTTTTGAAGGTAGATATTGGCGAAAGCTAAGTCTGCCATGGAAGTTGAGGAGGGATTCGTCCACACTTACATTCTGCTCAGGGGTGTAGAGTTGCAGAAATAAATTATTCAGGGAATTTATTAGCGGTCTTATTTTGAACAACCGATCCCGGTTTGCATCGGTACTTGGGGGGGCCTGTGCGTTGTCATTGAAGTGGAGGAACCTCATTATTGTCTCATAACGAGACCTGGGCATTACTGCAGAATATACTGGGGTGGCTTGGGCGGGTCTTGTTGACCAGTAAGACCTAATGGAGGGCTTTTTGACAATACCCATATTTAGGGTGAGCCCCAAAAAATTTTTTAATTCCTGCAAATTGGTGGGCGTCCAATCTCTGGCATGGGTGGATGAAGGTTTCTGCCTTATATATTGCGTGGCATATAAATTTGTTTCGTGGACAATCTGATTTAGGATGTCGTCCGTTATAAATAAATGGAAGTAATCCATTTGGACAAAATTTGTATTGTCCACGGTTATGCCAGGAGTGGCCGTAAATCCGTGGATTCTAGGCCCAAAAGATGGGGCAGGTGCCCATACAAGAGCCTGGACTGGAGGGACCAGGCTGTCCCGTGCTACAGCGCTACTTGGCCCTGCACTTTCATGTTCTGCAGTTTCGACTGCATCAGGGACAACGTCCCCTGAAGATGAACCTGAAGTGACGCTGTCATCGTCACTACCTAAAACAGGTTCCATCTCGGACGCCATCTCTGATGCGGTCTCCGACTCAGACCACAGCATGGCGTATGCCTCCTCGGCGCTAAACAACTTCCTCGCCATAACGTAACTAACACTAACACTAACTAAACAAATTTTTTTTTTTTTTTTTTTTTTTTATAAAACACACAAACTAACTGCTATATATATCTACACTACCGCTAACAAAAAAATAAACCGCTATTGCTATATATATTATATATATGTGGATATATATATAATTATATACTCCCTACCTGCCTATTCTAATAGAATAAAAGAAAGAAAGGTAGATAGATAGAAAAAAAGATAGATGGATAGATAGATTGTATAGATAGATAGAAATCTATCTATACAGAGAATGTTTTAGTGTAACTGTATTTTTTTTCACTGTATTCTTCTGGCAGCAATTCTCCCGAGTCTCTTCTTCTCCTCAAACTGAAACAATGTTTGAGGAGAAGAAAAGAGGCAGGAGATTTACTGCCAGAAAAGTCAAAATAAAACAAATGTGGTCGCTGTGATAGGTTTTCACAGCGACCACATGATCAGGGACCATCAGATTGGTCCCTGATACTCTGCCCAGTGCCCAGAGCTGTTGGTAACAGCGAGGGCACAGGGCTGTGTGCACGCGATCGCGTGCACACTGTTTTCTATGCAGAAATGCATGTGATCGCTGTGATTGGTTGTCACAGCGATCACATGTTCAGGGGCCAAAAGATTGACCCCTGACATTCTGCCCAGTGCCCATGGCTGTTAGCAACAGCCAGGGCATAGAGCTGTGTGCACGCGATCGCGCGTGCACAGTCTCTGAAGTGCGGCCGTATATATACTATACGCCGGACTTTAGAGACCCTGGCCGCTGGCCGTATATTTACGGCCAGCGGTCGGGAACCTGTTAATATTACCAGATATATTATTTTCTGTGTTATTGAATAACTAATTACATTTGTCTTGTTTTTGTTTTCACACATGAGGCACGTGCTATAGTGCTGCCTAAATGTTATTTTTGAAAATGTGAGATGTTTTACAGGTAAATGGTTGCAGGTCATTTTTAAGATAAAATGTATTTTTGTCAGGAGAAAGTAATCTTTTTTGTTCCAGGCTGTTGTGTATTACAGGGGGTTAAACTAGTGCCCCCCCCCCCCGATAGAGTGGCTAATTTTATTATGTTGATATGTAGTTTTGATCCCTGCTACATTACTTTCGCAGAGTCCAAATAGGGGGGAATGGTGAAGGGACTGATCAGGTAGTTTTGTTTTGTGTTTTATTTTGTTTTAAATTAATGAATTTGGTTCTAGGAGATCTACAAAATGTGTATGAGCTTCAAGGAGTAACCCAGATTAAATGTGTATGAGCTTCAAGGAGTAACCCAGATTAAATGTGTATGACAGTAACCTACATTTTTAGGTTTTTCTGTGTAGATGGTTCCAGATCCTTCCAGAACGGTGAATATGGCACTGGGTAAGCTGTGCTGTAGTCTCCACCCAATATGAGGTATTGTGTAAGAGACCATCCCCCTCCAGCAAATTTACACAGGAGGCAGAGGTGACGTCACTCACAGATGAGTCTTTACAGATTTAGATGGGGAGAAGGCAAAACAAAAAAAATTGTTTGAATATTGTTTGCCAGATTTCAGTAACATATTTTGTTTGTTTTTGTATTAATCAGGTATTTACAGGACCTGGTGGGTGGGATTTACAAGTGTTCTGGGTCATCAGATGAATGTGGAACAATAAAACTCCACCCTTTTGAAATGTTCTATCTATATGTGACATGGGTTTCCAATGTAAATTTGTAATGTAGACATACTTCATACAGTATGTGTAGAACAGGATATGAGGCACAAGGTAAATTACCCAGAAACCACTCTCACCTTCTTGTTCATCTCAAGGAGCGGAGCTGGAGGTGCTCGCTGAGGCTGTAACCTGGCAGAAGGTAAGACGGCCGACATATACACTGACTCTAGGTACGCTTTTGGCATCGCCCACAATTATGGGCCCATTGGTAGTAGGAATTTTATTGGATCATCGGTAAGCCAATTGAGAGAGCAAGAGAAAACAGACCTGACAACAAGGGTATGTGCAGCCAGGTATCAGTAAATTGGCTTGTCCCTGGATACAATAATGCCACCACTAGGTTTGTAGCAGCCGGCATGATGTGCGCATGGCATGAAATAGGTAAAACATCAAAGGTACCTGTGAAAAGTGCAGCCCGGCCAGATTAACAGTCCCAGCGACTGCAGAATATACAACTACCCGAGGTAGAAGTGTATGACAATGTGCTCGTGTGTGTAGATCTGTTCTCAGGGGGGCCTGAAGCCCGGCCTGTATTTTCCCCACTGCAGACGTTGTGTGTAAGTGACAGGGGAACAATGTTATCCCAAGTATTGATCTGATGTTTGTACAATAAGATATCAGCAGTTCTCCAGATGTTATTCCAAAGTTAGTTTGTTTAATAATTGTATTTAAGAAGTGTTGTGGGAATATTAAATACTGAAGTTAAGTTTTATGTAAAGTTCTGGACCAGCCTTAGCATTGGACTATTAGAGTCATGCGTCAGATAAAAGGTACAGAAGTGGAATATTCCCATTTGAAAACATTTTTAGTTATTTGTTTTTTGTCATTGTTATTGTGAAAGGAAAATTCTGTGCAGTGTTTGCGTGTGTGTGTGTGTGTGTGTGTGTGTGTGTGTGTGTGTATATATATATATATATATATATATATATAAAGAAGAAAAATGAGTTTGCATGTACCATTTCTAGTTATTGCTCAATGTGAACGTTTGATGTAAAGATGTTATTTGTTAATGTTTTTCTTCAAATTAATTATTTGATTAAGATCAATTAATGTTTATACAATGAAAAAGTTTGTTCTCCACAGGAAGAGTCCAACTGGGAGCGGAAGGCGTGAGAACCAGATTCTAACAGAATGTGGACGGATAGGGGAAGGTGAACCGGTAACACCCAAGGCACTCTTGATGGCTTTTGCATTGATGGTGTATGACCTCACATATGCCCCAAGACTGCAAGGATCGATTTGGTAAGATCTAATTGGTATGTCCCAGGCTTTACAGCTGTTGCTGCTAAATTCTGTTAGAGCTGTTTGATTTGCCTACAGAACAGTCCTGGCAGACCGGTGCCAACCTTATCATACCCGCCTCCCACGAAGAGAACAGACCTTGAGAGGCCTTCCCATGCAATACAAATTAGAGTAAGAAAAATTGGTTTGCGACATTTGTCAGATAAACATGTGGAATCTGTGTATATTTTGGTGAGCTGGAGATGTTCCAGGCAATCAGCTGAGATCAAGGTACAAATCCTGCTGGAAAGCGTGACACCAAGTGCAAATGAAATGTACCCAATAATTACACATCTTCTAGGTGCCATGTCCATTGGAGCAGAGAAGTTTTTTTCTGATATAAAAGGTGTTTGTTTGATTTAGTTTAAGAGCCTGACAATGTTATAGTATGTACTTAGAACAACTTTTATAGTACGTAGATGTTATCACCAGATTAGTAACAATTGACAAGGGTTGGGGGTCCCCAGCAAGTGCCAGTAAATATGAACTAAAAGATTTTTAATACGATGAACTCCATTACTGAGGTGCGGCAGGCGCAGCCGGAGCCAGTACAACGCGTTTGTCATGAACTGACGGCAGTGTCACAATTCCAAGCAGCCGCCCAGACAAGTAACTTACCGGAGGAAGAAGACAGATGAGCGGAGGGTTTGTGGTGTCACAATAACACTCCACTAATCCGCCTACGTGGGATCTCACACCAGGCTCACAGCATGAGGTGTTGTGTACAGCCCGGTGACGTAAACTAAAAGAGACGGGGTCTGAAAGATGAGAAGGACCAAACCAAGTCCTGATGACATCAGCAAAGTTCAAAGTAAGGACCAAAGACCTGAGTGAATCCGTCAGCAGTATCAAGTGTTCTAATCAGAAGACAGGAGAAGAAGAGGACGATGATGTACATGACTTGTCAATACACTGGTGGGACCCCATACCCTAACCGGACATTGGTGATGGCATCATATTAGTTGTGGCCCTATTGATATATTGTTTGAGTTTCATAATCATAATATATCATTTCTGTAATTTAATATGAGAAAAAGGGAGGTTTGTGAAGGATGATTTATTTGCTTATATTCTCTGTATGAAATTACATTGTGAATTATCAAGCAGGATGCCGAATTACTAAGATATGTATTATGTGAAAGTGATGATAATGTTTAAATGATTTAGTTTCGTGCAGCAGCCATCTTGTCTGGAGTTCCCATTTTGGTTTTATTGTAGTGAATAGGAAAGTCATTGTTTCTGTGATGGCAGGAAGGAGGTGAAGGGAAAGTGAGCCCTAATCTACCCACCGCCCTGTCCCTGCCTACTTGCAACGACCCGCCCTAGGCGACGAGGTACAACTGGGCGGCGGTCCCTACGCTGTCTAAGTGCACAGGAAAACAAACAGGGAACACGCAAGGGAAGGGGCAGTAGCCACGGAACGCCACGAGGAAACGGAGCGGCGAACGAACAGTCAGGACCAGGACGAAGTGAGTAACCCGAGCGGGCACGGAGACAGAAGCAAGCCAGGGGCAAAGCAAAGCAAAGCAAGTCAAGTCAAGGAGAACTGCAGCAAGGCAGAAGCACGGCAGAAGCAGGCTGGAGCAAGCAGCAGTGGGGCCAGGAATCCAAAAGAATAACAAGCAATGAGGAAGAGAAAACTGCAGGTATAAATGGACAGGGGGCGGAGCTAACTCTGACTGACCAGGCCGCGATAGGCTCTCCCACTCCTGAGCCTGCCACCCTGATTGGTGGGAGCCGGTGTCAGTCTAAGAGGTCTGGCCTCAGGTGTCGACTGATTAACCCTGGGAGTCTCCACAGACGTAGTGCCTGGCAGATCCTTTACAGTACTCCCCCTTTTATGAGGGGCCACCGGACCCTTACTAAGAGGACCCGGTTTAGTGGGGAAGAGAAGGTGGAACCTCCTGACCAATACCCCAGCGTGAACATCTCGAGCAGGTACCCAAGTCCTCTCCTCCGGCCCGTATCCTCTCCAATGGACCAGGTACTGGAGGGAGCCCTGGATCATCCTACTGTCCACAATCCTGGTCCCCCTCTAGGAAACCTCCTGTTCCCGTTCTCACCCCTGAGGGGGTGGAATTCGAGGTGGCCAAGATTGTGGACAGTAGGATGATCCAGGGCTCCCTCCAGTACCTGGTCCATTGGAGAGGATACGGGCCGGAGGAGAGGACTTGGGTACCTGCTCGAGATGTTCACGCTGGGGTATTGGTCAGGAGGTTCCACCTTCTCTTCCCCACTAAACCGGGTCCTCTTAGTAAGGGTCCGGTGGCCCCTCATAAAAGGGGGAGTACTGTAAAGGATCTGCCAGGCACTACGTCTGTGGAGACTCCCAGGGTTAATCAGTCGACACCTGAGGCCAGACCTCTTAGACTGACACCGGCTCCCACCAATCAGGGTGGCAGGCTCAGGAGTGGGAGAGCCTATCGCGGCCTGGTCAGTCAGAGTTAGCTCCGCCCCCTGTCCATTTATACCTGCAGTTTTCTCTTCCTCATTGCTTGTTATTCTTTTGGATTCCTGGCCCCACTGCTGCTTGCTCCAGCCTGCTTCTGCCGTGCTTCTGCCTTGCTGCAGTTCTCCTTGACTTGACTTGCTTTGCTTTGCTTTGCCCCTGGCTTGCTTCTGTCTCCGTGCCCGCTCGGGTTACTCACTTCGTCCTGGTCCTGACTGTTCGTTCGCCGCTCCGTTTCCTCGTGGCGTTCCGTGGCTACTGCCCCTTCCCTTGCGTGTTCCCTGTTTGTTTTCCTGTGCACTTAGACAGCGTAGGGACCGCCGCCCAGTTGTACCTCGTCGCCTAGGGCGGGTCGTTGCAAGTAGGCAGGGACAGGGCGGTGGGTAGATTAGGGCTCACTTTCCCTTCACCTCCTTCCTGCCATCACAGAGGCTTGTTATTCTGTGATGGCAGGAAGGAGGTGAAGGGAAAGTGAGCCCTAATCTACCCACCGCCCTGTCCCTGCCTACTTGCAACGACCCGCCCTAGGCGACGAGGTACAACTGGGCGGCGGTCCCTACGCTGTCTAAGTGCACAGGAAAACAAACAGGGAACACGCAAGGGAAGGGGCAGTAGCCACGGAACGCCACGAGGAAACGGAGCGGCGAACGAACAGTCAGGACCAGGACGAAGTGAGTAACCCGAGCGGGCACGGAGACAGAAGCAAGCCAGGGGCAAAGCAAAGCAAAGCAAGTCAAGTCAAGGAGAACTGCAGCAAGGCAGAAGCACGGCAGAAGCAGGCTGGAGCAAGCAGCAGTGGGGCCAGGAATCCAAAAGAATAACAAGCAATGAGGAAGAGAAAACTGCAGGTATAAATGGACAGGGGGCGGAGCTAACTCTGACTGACCAGGCCGCGATAGGCTCTCCCACTCCTGAGCCTGCCACCCTGATTGGTGGGAGCCGGTGTCAGTCTAAGAGGTCTGGCCTCAGGTGTCGACTGATTAACCCTGGGAGTCTCCACAGACGTAGTGCCTGGCAGATCCTTTACAGTTCCTTTAATACAAGTAATGTTGATTTCGTATGTTTTATCTTTGACCTTGGTTCCCATGCGAAGCTGGACAGGGAGGGAGATGGGAGGGTGGCAAGTATGCGTGAAAGAAGGTCTCTCCCCCATATCCACGAGGACATTCTGTCCTAAAGAGATAAGGCCTGCAAAACCTGATGTGTGAAGAATTATAACGATGTATCTGGGATGTATTTTATTGTATGCTTTTTACTGAATAACAAATATTGTTATATTGTCTCTGATTGGTTTACCTCAAGCCTACACCCCTTCTGAATTTCAGTTTAACAGTTTGAGTTTGGTAATAAATCCTTCAGAGGAGCATTTTGAACATTTCAGCGTGTCTGTGTGTTTTCTTCTCCTCTCTCAATATATATCGGTGAAATATCCTAATTAGGATACTGACTAATGGAGTCTGGCCTTGAGAGTCTGTTTGTACTCGTATAAATTTCAGTCTAATATATTTTGAGCGATGGATTTCCACGACAACTTCTACCTTCAAGAACTCCTCATACTCCTGCCATGACGATCTTGCATGACTCCCTTATGCCTGATCGTCCATCCATACACATAGGGCCCGTTCGATCCCCTCTTGCAAACCGAAAGACCAGATATCCAACCCAATGGCATTGAGATCTACGCCATCTGGTCGCATAAGAGATGCATCCACCATCTCCAAGTCTCGATGCCGCACCACAATTCCACCATTACGGGCAACAAATCGTCCCACCGCCTTGTTTACCTTCACCTGTGCCCGGTTTAATGCAGAAACCGAGCTCGCCTGACGCTGGACTTTTCTGGGCACTATATCCGAACAGATTATGCCCGGATAGGCCACCCGTAATCGCAACAAATCAATCTTAACATCTCTCACTAAATCCTGTGGCACCCTGGCCCCCAAGTCATTCCCACCTACATGGATGAGCAGAACGTCCGGCACTCTGTCCAAACCTGCATAAAATTGGAGCAAAAGACGGCTCCACAATAAACCTCGCACCACTAACCATCTCACCTGGGCCTCCGATCTATCGAACCGAAGCTGGCGTCCACCTGGCTGCACATCAGCTCTCAATCCGCCCCAATACACGTACGAGTGTCCCACGATCCACACTAGACACAGTCTGACCCCTGAAAAACAACAGAAATATGAACGACACATCCAGCCAACACATTCCCACATCAAAGCCAACCATGTACTCCCCTCCCCCACTTGTAATCACATTCCTTAAACTAAATGTGGTCTCACGTACAATTTGTAACGCTCCGACTCCCAGCGCCCTATTTTCTTAAACACATCGGGGGCCAAACCCCACCTGGTTGCTGCTGTTGCAGCCCCTATGTGGAATGAACGTGAACTGTAACTAGCTCCGTCCACACCCAACCCGCCCAAGCACTTCCGAAAAACTTGCACAAACTGGTATTTAGACGAAAACAAACCATCCATATGCACCAATAAAGGAAGACCCCCTGTAGGCCGAACCACAACATATCGCTGAAAACACCAGACCGGGCCCATATCCGACCCTTCTAGTTGCCTTAAATGAATCATAACCCCCCACACTGATCTATCTTAGATCGTCTCAACAAACAGCGAAGAACTGACCCATCCAATGACACATCCTCAAACAGCAAACCTCCAATTCTTGACCTGTTAGGTGCAACCAGCTCTGAAATCCTGAATGCCCCAAAGAAATCCAACGAAAATGGCATACAAAATATCATAATTGACCATCTCTGTTTCCTCTCTTATCACACAGGTTTATGCACGCTGTGCACTTTCTTTTTATCTTTTTCTGCAGAGTGATACAAAATAAACCCGTATCAAACCTGTCCAAAAACACACTCACTAACGTACGTTACAAATTCCACAGCAGTGAAAAAGAAACCGGACATCTAGGGTCCCTGACCACACAACCCTTCCTAAAACCCTTTATGGCTTGCCTAACAAAAAAAGGCCTTAGTCCCATCCACTTTGTGTCTACTTTTGAACCAAAAAGCCAACGCTGACAACTTGTGGCACATTCCCGAAGGAGACACCCCAGAACTGTACGCCCTACCCACAAAATACAAAACACATGACTCCCGGTCACCAGAGTCACACCCCGCTTTGTCCAACACTTTCTCCCATTCCAGCCAAACCTTGCTTTAAGCCATCCACGTGGCCTCACTGACAGACCTTCGAATTAACCTCATTGCTGCGTCTACACCAACCGCCAAAGCCGTTCTGGACACTGGATCCCCTCTCTGTCTGCTTCCGGCACCAACTCCCGAAACTTTTCCCACTGAAACCGAGAAAGAGAATCAGCTACCGAATTACAGACCCCAGGAGCATGCACTGCCACAAACTGAGCATTCGAAGTCAGGCCCAACAACACCAAATGACGTAATAAGCGAACTACAGGTGGAGAATTTGCTGTCTGGCTATTCACTGCCTCTGCCACCCCCATATTATCTCACATGAAACTAACTCTCTTATCTCTCAACCTGTCACCCCATATTTCCACTGCCACCACAATCGGAAATAGCTCCAACAACTCCAAATTCGAACACCACCCCTTCTCTACCCAAACTGCCGGCCATCGATCTGTCCTTGGAAATACGCCCCAATTCGTTGTGCCCCTGAAGCATCCATGTACAACTCTAGATCTACATTTAACACTGGGCCGGTCATAATAACCGATCGACCGTTATACTGTTCCAAGAAACGTTTCCACACCGCCAAATCCTCCTTCAAAGACACTGATAAACGGATAAAATGCAAAGGCGACGGCACTCCTGCAGTCGCCATGGCCGAACGCCTGCAGAATATACGTCCCATGGGCCTAATTCTGCAGGCAAAATGAAGTCTATCTAACAAAGACTGCAGATCCCTGAGCCTAACCTTCTTTGCCCTGAGTGTGCGTGCCACGATCGACATTTCCTCCAATTTGTCTTCTGGGAAGCAACATTCCGTGCGATGCGTGTCTATGACTATCCTTAAAAACGTAACAGTCACCGGGCCCTCCGTCTTGTCCAGGGCCAAATGTACAGCAAACTCATCCGCAATCCTTTGCATAGTGTGCAACAAAACCGAACAAACTCACATATGAACTGGGCCGACAAATAAGAAATCGTTGAGGTAATGGAGCACAGAAGTAATCTGCGCCTCCTGTCGCACGACCCACTCGAGGAACGTGCTGAACGTCTCAAAATAGGAGCAAGATACTGAGCAACCCATTGGTAGACAGCAATCCACAAAATATTGGCCCTGCCAGCAGCACCCCAACAAATGGAAACTATCAGGGTGGACCGGGAGCAAATGAAATGCTGCCTCAATATCCGTTTTTGCTAACAACGAACCCCTACCATATTTCCACACCCACGTTAACGCCGAATCGAAGGAACTATACGATACCTTACAAAGTTCTGGGTCAATACCGTTAATCACCGACCTGCCTACTGGATATGACAAGTGATAAATCATGCAAAATAAGTTTGATTCTTTTTTGGGCACTAAACCTAACGGAGAAATACGCAAATCTGTTATTGGGGCCCCCGCGAAAGGACCAGCTATGCGCCCTAACACCAAACCTCCTTCTGAAGCTTTTCAGAAAACACAGCAGGTCGAGCCAATGAAGTGGACAAATTACGTATATATCCCCCTGGAGCTGGTGACAAACTAGGAATCCAAAACCCACTTCAAAACCTTCAGTTAACAGTGGCACCTGCGTCTATTTGGATACTGCATTAGAAAAGGCAACATCTTTTTCACCTTCACTGGGGTTGCCCCTCTTCTGGTCAAACTCTCCTCCCTTGCCCTTGCCCTTTTTAAAGCAACACGACAAACCATGGGATCCTCCACATCCAGAGCACTCGTGTTTGTAAAGGCAATCTGACCCGAATTTACAGTGCCCTTCGTTATAATGCCAACAGCAACTTTTCCCAGACGCCGCCGACCGACATGTTGCTGACCCCGACCCGCCGGCTGTCCCATGAAAGAGCTGATTCAGACCCCTGGTTGCCGCCATAAGTCTCATTCAAAGACTGATGTCTTTGTGATCCCAACGTAGCGAAGGCCGCACGGCCTTCCGCTGTATAAAATGCTCATCATACCTAAGCAATGCCATACCTACATAAACCTTGTACGCCTCCCCCACTGCGTCTAGATAACAAAAAAGCACAGAACAATTTTCCGCCGCTTTTTATCCTATCACACTTGCCAAGATAGCAAATGCTTGTAGCCAGTTAGAAAAGGTACGGGGAATCAGCCGAAATCGCCATCTCTCTTCTTCATCCTTTTTACACTCATCCGGCTTAACCCAATTTAAATAAAATTTCTCTAATGGTAACAGGAAAAAAATTTAGACGTACTCATCTTTCCAAATTCCGCACTTCCGCTTTTAAATGTGCTCCCAACGGCCCCTCAAAACACACATACCTCACCCTGCTCTGTATCCGCCAAGCGCACTTAATCGGCCGTTTTCGCTTTGGTACCCGACATCACCCCCGAAGTCTACGGCATCTGGCCATCTACAACTCCCGACACAGCGGGACCCGCTGACAATGCACTGTCCACTGAGTGTGTAGCTACCGCAATGCAAATAATCTACTGACATACTTCCCTCCCCCACTGGGAAACACGTAGAAAAAGGGGTAGACTCACCTGGGGCCTGTCCCCAGCAGCCGTAGACCTAGACCCTCCTGCTGATTCCAGACCTCTCACGCTTGATCCTCCGATCTCCTGAGTGGGCAGAAGGCCTCCGCCCGAAATGGGAGTGTCTCAGGCTCCATGCCCAGATGTTACCGCTACCACCGACACTTGTTTTCTCCTGCTGCCTGTATGCTGTGTTTTTCCTCTACTCGCCACTGAGGGAGGGCCGTGTGTTTGCGTTAGTGGGGAATGAATAGTGTTCTTATATTGAAAAAGTGAAAAAAGCGGCAAGTGAAAAAAACAAATCATCTGCTATCCTTATTCTATAAAGCTACAGATTTCCTGGCAAAATCAAAGATTGGCTACTAATAAGACATAAAAATGCAGCAAGCTATATCCAGTCATAACGGTCTTTGAAATGGTGCAGCAAAAGCAGCTATGTTTATAGCAAAAGTAGCACGTACTGAGCCATTCAGGAACATCTATATATCAAGAACATAAGGAACACATAAAAACATATACTGTAATACACGATCTGCACTCATTTTTTGTTCTTAACCTCTTCACGCGCTGCTCCGCAATAGTACGTCCTGCACAGGGCTTGCTTCCCGCATCCAGACGTACTATTGCGGAGTAGTTCCCGGCGCACACTGTCCTAACGGACAGTGTCCGGGAACCGAGAGGTCAGCTGTCCCCGACAGCTGACACTCCAGCCTTGCCGGTCAGCGGACCATTGCCGCTGATTTCGGAAATTAACCCCATAAATGCGGCGACGGATTGCCGTAGCCGCATTTAAGTGGTTTGAAGCACATCGGCAGCCCCCACGAAGTGATCGCTTGAAGTGATGCTTGTCGTGGCAATCGGAGGTCAGACAATGACCTCCGGGTTGCCATGTACGGAAGCCTCGGAGGAGCAGCCTCCTGCCGGTCCTCCGAGGCTTCCTGTCAGTGTGACTGTCACGTCACAATGACAGTTAGAGTACATTACACTACGTAGGTAGTATAATGTACTCTAGCAGCGATCAAAGCTGCAAGTCTAAGTGTCCCCTAGTGGGACAAGTGAAAAAAGTAAAAAAAAGATAATAAAAATGTTTTAAAAAAAGTGTAAAAATAAAAGTTATAAGTGATATAAACAAACACTGCATTTTTTTCCTATAATAAGTCTTTCATTATAGGAAAAAAATGAACACGTTAAAAAAAGTACACATATCTGGTATCACCGCGTTCGTAACGACCCCAACTATAAAACTATAATGTTATTTTTCCCGCACGATGAACACCCCAAAAAAAATCAATAAAAAACTACACCAGAATCGCTATTTTTTGGTCACCACCCCTCCAAAAATAGAGAATAAAAAGTGATCAAAAAGTCGCATGTACCCGAAAATAGTACCTATAAAAACTACAACCCATCCCGCAAAAAACAAGCTCTTACACAGCTTTTTTGACTGAAAAATAAAAAAGTTACGGCTCTCAGAATATGGTGACACAGAAAATAAATTATTTTATAAAGAAGTGATTTTATTGCGCAAACTCTGCAAAACATAAAAAAAACCTATATACATCTGGTATCGCCGTAATCGTACCGACCCGCAGAATAAAATATAATGGTCATTTATAGTGCACGGTGAACGCCGCAAAAAAATAAACTAAAAAACATCGTCAGAATTGCTTGTTTTTGGTCACCCGGCTTGCAAAAAAATTTAATAAAAAGTGATCAAAAAAATCGCATGTATCCCAAAATGGTACCAATGAAAAGTACAGATTGTCCCGCAAAACAAATCAGCCCTCACGCAGCTCCGAAGGTAAAAAAAATAAAGAAATTCTGGCTCTCAGAATATGGCGATGCAAAACTTGCAGTGTTTTCTAAAAGCGGGTAACATCCGACACCATTTATCAGTGCGACATCGGCCACACATCTATGAATTATTATTTATTTACCGCATTTTTATACCCTCTTATTATGCCCTGATGTTCTCCGCACAGATTACATATGCCCCTACATTATAAACTGAAATACCAGCGAAACCCAAAACAGAAAAACTACCAAGCAAAATCTGCGCTCCAAAAGCAAAATGGCGTCCCTCCCTTCTGAGCCCTGCAGCGTGCCAAAACAGCAGCTTGTGCCCACATATATGGCATCGCCATACCCGGGAGAACCCGCTTAACGCTTTATGAGGTATTTGTCTTCATGGGCACAAACTGGGCACAACATATTATGCACTAAAATGGCATATCAGTGGAAATTGCAATATTCACACCATCCGCTGTGCATTAACCCCTTTGAGCACTATGACTTAATAGCACGTCATGGTGCGGGGGTGATGTATGGAGCGGGCTCACGTGCTGAGCCCGTTCCATACGCTGCGGGTGTCGGCTGTGTATTACAGCTGACACCCGGGACTAACAGACAGGAACAGCGATAGCTCTGTTACAGGAGTCTGTAAAAATAACAATATACTGCAATACATTAGTATTGCAGCGTATTGTACCCGTGATCCAATGATCGCTGGTACAAGTCCCCTAAGGGGACTAATAAAATGTGTAGAAGAATTAAAGTTATTAGTAGTGAGAAAGAAAAAAGTTTAAAGTTAAAAAAAAAAACCTTTTACAATTTTTCTTCAAAAGTAATGTAAAAAAATAAACAGAATTGATATCGCTACGTCCGTAAAAGGACGAACTATTACAATATACCATTTTTTAACTTGCACGATGAAAACAGTAAAAAACTTAAATAATTTCAACTGCCAAAATGGCTGTAGTTTTCGTTTTTACCGCACGGCGAAAGCTGTAAAAACGAAAACCCCAAAAAATGGAATCAGATTTTTTTCCTATATTACTATATTTTCCTATTTTTTTTCAGTTTCCCAGTACTTTTTATGGCACTTTAAATGGTATCAATAGAAACTACAATTCCTCCCGCAAGAAATAAGCTCTCACCTCACTCTACTGACGGAAAAATAAAAAAGTTATGGCTCTTGGAAGGCGGGTAGTGAAAAACGAAAATAAGAAAGCAAAAAATGGATCAGTCCTGAAAGGGTTAATTCATTTCTAATGAAAAAAATGTATGACCACATGTGGGGTATTTCCGTACTCGGGAGAAATTGCTTTACAAAACTTGGTTGTTTTTTTCTCCTTTATCCATTGTGAAAATGAGAAAATTCAACATTTTAGTGGATAAAAATTGTGATATTAATTTTCTCCGCCTAATTCTAGAAAAATTCTGCAAAAGACCCGTGGAGTCTAAATGCTCACTATACCCCTAGAAAAATTCCTTGAGGGGTGTTTCCAAAATTGGGTAACTTGGGGGGGCTTCCACTGTTTTGGTCGCTCCAGGGCGTTGCAAAGGCGGCATGGCACCGAAAAACAATCCAGCAAAATCCGTACTCCAAAATCCAAATGGCGCTACTTCCCTTCTGAGCGCTGCCATGGGTCCAATCAGCAGTTTATTACCACATATGGGGTATTGCCGTAATCAGGAGAAAATGCTTTACAAATGTTGTGGTTCTTTTTTTCCTTTATTCCTTGTAAAAATTTAAAATTTTTATGCTTTTTCAGAAAAAAAGTTGATTTTCATTTTCACTGCCTAATTCCACTAAATTCTGCAAAACACCTGTGTGGTCAAAATGCTAACTATACCCCTAGATAAATTCCTTGAGGGGTGTAGTTTCCAAAATGGGGTCACTTTTGGGGGGTTTCCCCTGTTTTGGTCTCTCCAGGGCGTTGCAAATGTGACATGGCACCGAAAAAAAAATCCTGCAAAATCCGTGCTCCAAAATCCAAATGGCACTTCTTCCCTTCTGAGCCCTGCTGTGGGTCCAATCAGCAGTTTATTACCACATATGGGATATTGCTGTAATCAAGAGACATTGCTTTACAAATTTTGGGGTGATTTTCTTCATTATTCCTCGTAAATATTAAAAATGTCTATGTTTTCATTTTTACAAACTAATAAATTTAGCGAAAAACCTGTGCTGTCAAAATGCTAACTATAAACTTAGATAAATTCCTTGAGGGGTGTAGTTTCTAAAATGGGGTAACTTTTGGGGTGTTTCCACTGTTTTGGCACCACAAGACCTCTTCAAACCTGACAAGGTGCCTAAAATATATTCTAAAAAAAGGGAGGCCCAAAATCCACTGGGTGCTCCTTTGCTTCTGAGGCCGGTTCTTCAGTCCATTATCACACTAGGGCCACATGTGGGATATTTCTAAACACTGCAGAATCTGGGCAATAAATATTGAGTTGCATTTCTCTGGTAAAACCTTCTGTGTTACAAAAAAAAAATTTATTAGAAATGAATCTCGGCAAAAAAAAAAAAATTTGTAAATTTCACCTCTACTTTGCTTTAATTCATGTGAAATGCTTAAACGGTTAAAACACTTTGTGAATGCTGATTCGAATACTTTGAGGGGTGCAGTTTTTAAAATGGGGTGACTTCTGGGGATTTTCTAATATATAAGGCCCTCAAAGCCACCTCAGAACTGAACTGGTCCCTGAAAAAATTGCCTTTTGAAATTTTCTTTAAAATATGAGAAATTGCTGCTAAAGTTCTAAGCCTTGTAACGTCCTAGAAAAATAATAGAACGTTCAAAAAACAATGCAAACATAAAGTAGACATATGGGAAATGTTAACTAGTCACTATTTTGTGTGGTATTACTATCTGTCTTACAAGCAGATAAATTTGAATTTAGAAAAATGCTAATTTTTGCAAATTTTCTCTAAATGTTGGTCTTTTTCACACATAAATATTGAATTTATCGACAATTTTTTCACTAACATAAAGTACAATATGTCACGAGAAAACAATCTCAGAATCGCTTGGATAGGTAAAAACATTCCGGAGTTATTACCACATAAAGTGACACATGTCAGATTTGAAAAAATCGGCTGGGTCCTGAAGGCCAAAACAGGCTGGGTCCTGAAGGGGTTAAGGTAGAGTCGAATCTAACCTACGGAGAAAGGGAAGAGTCTGGTCCATTACATTTCGAGACTCTGTAAAGGTGCATTGTAAACACGTAACACATGACATAAAACACAGGGATTAAAACAATAATATGTATTATACATGCAACATCCTAGGCCTCTGAACCAATCATTTATGGATTTCTGGAGCCCTCTATCTCCATTGATTCGATGTTTTCACAGGTCCCAGACCATGTCTGTCTCTCATCACAGTGAGCGGGCTGCTTCCCAGTACCTCGAAGACCTCAGGAGACCCATTTGGCCTCATTGTGCTAAAATCTGTGTCTCCCAGAGCCCACAGACCCAGTTTCCAGTTCTATTGGCCGCGGACACCTTTTCATATCGCTACGGATAGGTGTCTGTGCCGTAGAACTGTACCACAAAAGATAGAACATGTTCTATCTTTTGCGTTTTACTGGCATACTTTGTATGGGAGAACGGGCCGAAAATGCGGGCTGCGGCCCGCGGCCGTCGACGGCTGGCCATGCCCGCAATCGCGGGCTGTGATTACGGGCGCGGCCGTGTGCATGAGGCCTTAAGACCATGCCATTTCTGCAGGCTGGCGGACGCTGTGATCATAACTGTCACAATGCGGGGTGTGGACCCACTGGGCCTTACCGCGTAGCGGAAAGGCAGCTGGCCAACCAGGTACAATACAATGTCTATAGTCCAGAAAGGGTACCTGCGGCGATGTAGACTGTAGCGGTGATTCAGGCTTAAGATGAGGCTCCGGCAGCAGGCAGAAACCCGGTGGGTGTAACACAGTAGATGCAGCGGAAGACACAACTCGACTTCAACTCTAGACGACACAGAGGCACGGTAGCACAGGATACAGGGTACAGGCAGCAGGAACGGGTAACACTGGGAACTGGTAAACACTAAGAGACCATTTGCAAGACAAACTAAGGTTACACAACAACGCTCAGGCAATGATCAAGAGGGCAGAGCCCTTTTTATAGTCCAGCAGCATTCTGGGTTGATTGCAGATTCACTGTTCGCGCCCTGCGGGAGACAATCACTGAACCAGGAAGTGAGTGCCGGCGTCTCTCCGGAGGGAGATGCCGCCGAGAACTCACACGTCCATGGCCGCGGTCGTCAGAGGGTAAGTCAGAACAACGGTCCGTGGCCATAGAAGTTACAATAATTCTATCTATATTTTCCTAAATAACCTGAAAAACCATAAGTATACAGACAATGAGGCTGCACTATATTCTTCTACATTATAGTTGCATTACCGGAACTTGCCTAAGTATCAGCGGTAATTGATGATAGAAGTCTCTGTCCCTCCTGTGCAAAACTAGTACGGTACAGGAACTGATGAAACCTGTGATGGGTGACACATAGATCTCCATAGAATAAACTAAACAAACTGTGTCACTGAGCCTGATTCACACTGCTGCTAAGCAGTGGCGGATTAAGTGTACCATGGGCCCTGGGCTGTTGACACAACTTGGGCCCCCTCACACGCAATCCAACCCCCCCAACCTGCTGACACTGTACCCGTCAGTGCCACTGACCTGACGGATACAGGTTTTTGCACTAGATACAGCTGCTCTGTATTCAGGATATAAAGCAGCTGTACCTCAAAAAGTAAAAATCATTTTTAATAAAAAGTATTTAGAAAGTTGCACCAGACACTGATACACTGTTTTATGAAAGAAAAAGTAATACATAATAACAATAATAATAATTTTAAAAAATGAACACCTCTCTTTAAAGTGTAACTAAACGTTTCAATTTTTTTGGACATGTCATACTGATATGTCAGAATTTTTAATCGGATGGTGGTCCAAGCACGGAGAACCCCACCGATCGCTAAAGTGAAGCGTCAGAAGCGCACGATTGAATGCTGCGCCACTGATCGGCATTCCTAGGAGAGGTGTACATCCGTACACCACTTGCTCGGCTTTCCGAGAAAAGCAGATCAGAAAGGAAGCGGCTCAGCAGTCAACTGAGCGCATCTGCGACTTTGTTTTAATGAACCATGGGGGTCTCAGTGCTCGGACCCCCACGGAGCAAAACTTCTGACATTTCACTATGACCTGTCAGAAGTTTTTTTAGAAGTTTAGTTTCACTTTAAAGGGGTTTTCCCGTGAGGGAAATTTATGACATATCTTGAGGATCCTGTCAGATAGATGTGAGTGCTACCTCTGGGACCCGCACCTATCTCTAGAAGCGGGTCCCCTAAACCCTGTTCTACCTCTTTCTGCTATCGCTGCGTCCCGGCCACTTCCTGACTTCATGGACTTTCCATAACTTTCATTCAGTTCTTTGGGACTTACGGAAACAGCGTAGCTCAGCAAGCTACGCTCTTTCCGTAACTCCCGACCATGTAATCAGGATGGGGCCGGGAGGCAGCGAGAGCAGAAACACGTAGTAAGGGGATTAGGGGGCCTGTTCTAGAGTTAGGTGCGGATCCCAGAGGTGGGGCCTACATCCAGCTGGCATTTATGACAAATTATGTGGTCCTGTGGATATGTCATAAATTTCTCTCATGGGAAAACTGGAGGCTGTATGGGGGGATTATATTGCAAGGGGAAGTGAGGTTGTCTGACTGACTGCTGGGGGCTCTAAGTGTCTGATTCTGACATCTCTGTGGGGGGGGGTAGCCCCCCCCCATAGAGCCCGTCGCTCAGACCCCCCTATACAGCCCCCAGAAGTTAGTCGCTCAGACCCCCCAGCAGTCAGACAATTTGACTTACCCTTGTAATATATTAGTAACTAGTGAGGGCTCTATGGGAAGGGGGGATTATACTAAATGGGGGGGGTCTAACCATCTAAGTGACTCCAGAGGACTCCATGAAGGGGGGAATAATCCCCCATCCCATCCCCCATAGAGCCCTCAGTATTTCAGTATTTATTATACTGCAGGGGGGGGGGGTTGAGCATGTAACTGCTGAGTGTCTATGGGGGGAAATTATTGTCCCCCCCATAGAGTCCTCTGCGGTGAGTTACACGCTCAACCCTCCCTGCTGTATAATAAATACTGAAATACTGAGGGCTCTATGGGGGATGTAATGGGGTATTATTCCCCCCTTCATGGAGTCCTCTGGAGTCACGTAGATGGAAATGAAGATGGAGACGAACATGAACACTAACCTTCTTCCTCGTCGCTCGACCGCCCTTCTCGCCTATTCCTCACTGGCGGTACGTGAAGCGTCAGAGGGGCGTGTTCTACCACGACTAGCAGACGCACGTCTGCTAGTCCTATCCAGCAATTGATATCCATCCCCCTCCTCCTCATCAGCACTAAGCTGGCGACTGCATTCTGTTGCAGTCCGCCCGCCCCTCCCTCTCAACGGCCATTAACGGCGCTACTTTTCAACGGCCATTAGCGGCGCTTCCTCTGAAACGGCCATTAGTGAGTCCTTAATAAAATGATGTGCGGTTCGGGCTGCGATGGGCCCCCTGGGAGCCTTGAGCCCCGGGCTGCCGCCCGAAACGCCCATATGATAATCCGCCACTGCTGCTAAGCAACCATCCCCATCTGATATGTAGAGATAGAAGCAGCAAGGAAAATAACAGGTGAGAGGCTGACACATGGAATACCACAAAGGTACACATGGGAAAGTTTAGTTTTGTCCGGAATGTCACTTTAAATGAAACCGGAAAGCCCCTTTAAATACAAGTCATTTTATGGGACAAAACAAGTAAAAAAATAGAGTTAAAATAAATGCTACATACTACATTTTCTTAAGTACAATATATTGTTTATAATAGATAAAATAACCCCAACATATTTAGTATCTTCATAAATGTAAAAACACAAATTCTAAATATTTATACTTATTTTAGGTCAGCAACAAATGGTGTAAAAAAAGAAAAATGGCAGGATATTCCAATCCTCTAAAATTCAGGGGGAAGGGAGCCCAGAGAACATGTTGTAATGATCACAGAGGCTTGTAATTTGAGGAGACTCGAAGACCAGCCTAAAGGCTATGAGCCAACAGATTTGCCACACGATAACAGGCATTGACATATCTAAAATATCTAAAATAGTCTTCTGATATTTACTATACATGTGTACTCAGGAGCTGGAAACCACCACGCATAGCCGGATTCATGACGCAACGGATATGTCTGGAGCCCGATGGACCCCATTGACTTAAAATGGGGTCTGTCAGGTTCTGCTGAGGTATCTAGGCATGCAACGCTATTTCTGTCAAATCTGATGGAATCTGCCACAGAGGTTTCGAACACAGAGCCACCAAAGCAGATGTGAACAGAACCTGAATTAACTCCTATAACCTGCACAGTGCCATGACCTATTGTATCTAGAGTCTCCCTATCTTTTGAGACTGTAAGCTCATTTGTGCCCTTGTGTCTTACTAAATCTTGTTTTAGCACATGGTTTTCACTTCCTAGTAAATAAGGGAAATGAATAACAGCAGTTATTGCATTGACTATATATTGGGGCTCATAGCAGGTTGTTTTGGTAGTAGACAATAAAAATATAATTTTCTTACATTTTCTTAAACAATCTAATATTGGAATAAGAGACAAAGCCCCCTGGTGCTTTCTCTTTTCGTCGCTCGTAATCAAGGCCTTGAGTAGAGATGAGCGAACTTATGAAAAGTTTGGTTCGGCTAGTTCGCCGAATTTCACGAAAAAGTTCGATTCGGACCGAACTAGTTCTGACCGAACCTGTAATTTCCGTGCACCGAGCATGGTACTGTCCTGGGTGCTGAAAGAGTTAATGCGCTGCACTAACTCTTTCAGCAACCTTGACAGTACGATGCTCGACGCACGGAAAATAAAATTTTAATGTAATAAAAAAAATTAAAAAATACGTTCATACTTACATTCCTCCTGTCCGGCCTCCAGCAATGACGTTTCATCCATGTCGCCGCTGCAGCCAATCAAAGGCTGTAGTGGCGGTCACGCACGTCAGGATGACGTCAGAAGGCCGGCCTCCAGGGATGACGCTTCATCCCACGTGACCGCCTCTGCAGCCAATCACAGGCTGCAGCGGCCTCTGCAGCCAACCACAGGCTGCACCGGCCTCTGCAGCCAATCACACGCTCCTCTCCTGAAATACTCTGTGCTGCGCTGCCTTAAACTCTGTGGACAGGTCAGGATCCTGTTTCTTTTAAATGCTGCTGGGGAACCCGCTCGATCCACTATATAAGGCTGCGCTACAGTGCAGCATTTAAAAGAAACAGGATCCTGACCTGTCCACAGAGTTTAAGGCAGCACAGAGTATTTCAGGAGATGAGCGTGCAGATTCAGTGCTGCTGTGAACTCTGCTCTTACCATTACGTAGCTCAGTCTGTTACCTCTCCTCCACTCCTGTCCTAAATAACACCTTCGCATGATTGGCAAGTCACCACGTAATGGTAAGAGCAGAGTTCACAGCAGCACAGAGTATTTCAGGAGAGGAGAGTGCGGATCTTGTGCGGGGTGGTGACTTGCCAATCATGTGAAGGTGTTATTAATGGTAAGAGCAGAGTTCACAGCAGCACAGAGTATTTCAGGAGATGAGCGTGCAGATCTTGTTCAGGGTGGTGACTTGCCAATCATGTGAAGGTGTTATTGAGGACAGGAGTGGAGGAGAGGTAACAGACTGAGCTACGTAATGGTAAGAGCAGAGTTCACAGCAGCACAGAGTATTTCAGGAGATGAGCGTGCGGATCTTGTTCAGGGTGGTGACTTGCCAATCATGTGAAGGTGTTATTGAGGACAGGAGTGGAGGAGAGGTAACAGACTGAGCTACGTAATGGTAAGAGCAGAGTTCACAGCAGCACTGAATCTGCACGCTCCTCTCCTGAAATACTCTGTGCTGCTGTGAACTCTGTTCTTACCATTACGTAGCTCAGTCTGTTACATCTCCTCCACTCCTGTCCTCTATAACACGTTCACATGATTGGCAAGTCACCACCACGCACAAGATCCGCACGCTCATCTCCTGAAATACTCTGTGCTGCTGTGAACTCTGCTCTTACCATTACGTGGTGACTTGCCAATCATGTGAAGGTGTTCTTGAGGACAGGAGTGGAGGAGAGGTAACAGACTGAGAGCTACGTAATGGTAAGAGCAGAGTTCACAGCAGCACTGAATCTGCACGCTCATCTCCTGAAATACTCTGTGCTGCCTTAAACTCTGTGGACAGGTCAGGACCCTGTTTCTTTTAAATGCTGCACTGTAGCGCAGCCTTATATAGTGGATCGAGCGGGTTCCCTAGAAGCATTTAAAAGAAACAGGATCCTGACCTGTCCACAGAGTTTAAGGCAGCACAGAGTATTTCAGGAGATGAGCACGGGCAGCCGTTCGTTTTTCCGAGCCGTGCTCCCATTATGCACACGACCGTAAAAACACCCGTTATTGCGGGTCGTAATTACGAACCGCAATAACGGGCTCATAGACTTCTGTTACCCACGGGTACCTTTCCGTTTTCTCACGGGAAGGTGCCTGTGCCGTTAAAAAAATAGAACATGTTCTATTTTTCTATTTTACGGGCCGTGCTGCTATAATTATAATGACAGCACGGTTCGCAAAAGCGGCCGGCTGCCCGTGGCCGGCCGGCCGTGCTCATAGTTACGAGTCGTAATTACGAGCACGGCCCGTAAAATAAAAAAATAGAACATGTTCTATCTTTTTAACGGCACGGGCACCTTCCCGTGAGAAAACCCGTGGCTAACAGAAGTCTATGGGCCCGCTATTTCGGGTCGTAATTACGACCCGTGATAACGGGTGTTTTTATGGTCGTGTGCATGAGGCCCCGTAATGACGGGTGGCTACATGTGTGCACCCGTCATTACGGCAGCGTTGCTAGGCGACGTCAGTAAGGGTATGTGCACACACACTAATTACGTCCGTAATTGACGGACGTATTTCGGCCGCAAGTACCGGACCGAACACACTGCAGGGAGCCGGGCTCCTAGCATCATAGTGATGTACGATGCTAGGAGTCCCTGCCTCTCCGTGGAAATACTGTCCCGTACTGAAAACATGATTACAGTATGGGACAGTTGTCCTGCAGAGAGGCAGGGACTCCTAGCATCGTACATAACTATGATGCTAGGAGCCCGGCTCCCTGCACTGTGTTCGGTCCGGTACTTGCGGCCGAAATACGTCCGTCAATTACGGACGTAATTAGTGTGTGTGCACATACCCTAAATAGTCACTGTCCAGGGTGCTGAAAGAGTTAACTGATCGGCAGTAACTGTTTCAGTACCCTGGACAGTGACTACCGATCACAGTACCTGTAAAAAAAAAGACGTTCATACTTACCGGGAACTCCCTGCTTCCTCCAGTCCGGTCTCCTGGCCGTTGCCTTGGTGACGCGTCCCTCTCGACATCCGGCCCGACATTCCTTGATGACGATGCAGCCCATGTGAGCGCTGCAGCCAATCACAGGCTGCCGCGGCCTCTGCAGCCAATCACAGGCTGCAGAGGCCTCTGCAGCCAATCACAGGCTGCCGCGTCAGAAAAGGTAGGACTGGAGGAAGAAGAGGGACTCGTCACCAAGACAACGACCGGGTACGTATGAAATGCTTTTTATTTTATTTTTAATCAGCAGCCTCTTTTCTCTATCAGTGATTGATAGAGACAAGTGGCTGCCGATTTGTATAATGTTTTTGACCGGGTTCGGTCAAAACGGGTTCGGCCGAACCCGGTGAAGTTCGGATTCGCTGCGAACCGAACTTTTCCGGAAGTTCGGACCGAAACCGGGTTCGGTTGTCCCGGTTCGCTCATCTCTATCCTTAATCATGTACAGAAAATAGAATTTAAAAAAACGCAATCAAAAAATAAAAATAGACTAGAAAAAAGATTATGTTTCACTATAAGGTTTTAATCTCTTAAATATATATCCATCCTGTGCAGGTGTTAGGGTATGTTCACACGCCGTAGCAAAATACGTCTGAAATTACGGAGCTGTTTTCGCCTGAAAACAGCTCCCGATTTTCAGAAGTTTTTGTAACTACTCATGTTTTTGTGGCGTATTTTACGGATGTTATTGGAGCTGTTGGAGTAAATGAAAAACGGCTCCAAAAACGTCCCAAGAAGTGACATGCACTTCTTTGGCGCGGGCGTCTTTTTACGCGCCGTCTTTTGAGAGCGACGCGTAAAATTACACCTCGTGGGAACAGAACATCGTAAAACCCATTGAAAGCAATGGGCAGATGTTTGTAGGCGTAATGGAGCCATTTCTTCAGACGTAATTCGAGGTGTAAAACGCCCGAATTACGTCTGAAAACAGTGCGTGTGCACATAGCTTTAGTTCCCACAAAAGGACGGATATATCCATCCTCTCATCACGTGTCTACTGCCAGCGTACCAACGCGATCAGCGGCAGGAGCACAGCTGTTATACACAGCCTGGCTCCTGCTCCAACTGACGGAATTGAAGCGCGCTCCAATTCCAGCAGTTTAACTCATTAGATGCCGCTGTCAATAGCATTTAATGTGTTTGACAGAGGGCGCCCCGGCAAAGAAATTGCGGGGCGCGGTCGGGTTTCCATGGCAGCTGGGGACCTAACAAAGGCCCCCAGGTCTGCCTTCAGCATCTGCCTATCAGGCCTAATAGATTGCCTGTCAGTTTTACACTGACAGGCAATAATGCTTTTGTATACTAAGTATACCAAATCATTATATAAGCGATCAGCAGACCGCATGGTGAAGTCCCCTGGTGGGGCTAAAAAAAAAATGTAAAGCAGTTAAATAAAGTTTATGAAAAAAAGATTAGTCAAATATTAGTCAAAATAAAATAAAAAGTGGTTTTATTTAGTAAAAGTGTCAAAACAAATAACACATACACATATACACATACACATATATGGTATCCCCGCGATCGTAACGACTCGAACAATAAAATTAACACAATAAATTGAACCACCGGATGAACGGCGTCCAAAAAAAAACCCAAAAACTACGGCGAGATTCTTTTTTTTCTCCCATTCCCCCATAAAAAATAAAATAAAAGTTGATCTATAAGTCCTATGTACCCCAAAATAGTACTAATGAAAACTACTCCTTGGCCCGCAAAACTCAAGCCAACATACGGCCACATTGACGGTAAAATAAAAAAGTTACGACTCTTGGAATGCGGCGATGCAAAAACAAGTAATTTTTTTCTAAAAGGGTTTTTATTGCGCAAACGTAGGAAAACATTTAAAACCTTTACATATTTGGTACCCCCGTAATTGTGCCGTCCCATAGAATAAAGGTAACATGTTATTTACGCTGCATAGTAAACGGCATAAATTTATAACGTGAAAATTAGTGCTGAAATAGCTGCTTATTTTCAATTCCCTCCGAAAATAAAGTTGATAAAAGTTAATCGATATATTATATGCTTCCAAAAATGTTGACGGAATAAAATAAAAGTTACGACTGTTGGAATGCGACCATGAGAAAAAAAAAATCCTTGGTCATTAACGCGCAAACTGGCCTGGTCATTAAGGGGTTAATTAGGAAAAATATATATAGGTGATACATTTCCTTTAAGAGTGAGATTGCTTTATCCCTTAAAAACATTTTACAAAGAATCCTTGTGGCCTTCCAGTGCAAACAAAGCATTTCCATAACGTTGTGTATTCAATGAAGGCTAGGGAATGAATATACTGGGCCTACCCGCTTTCCCGAGGTGCTGAGTGCCGTGGTGACTTTAAAAATTTTGGGCCGTAGAGTGGCAAAGTCTTGTTCCATAAGGACCCAAAAAAAGTGTTTTATATATTTTTTTCACTACAATTTGATTCCTTTTTTTATCATGTCATTTTTAGGTAGTTTTACGCTTGTGTGTATGAGGTCTTAGACCCGTCTATATTTTCTATCATACTTCTGTGCAGTATTTTTATATGGGTCATTCTCACCATCAATGTATTCATATATTGATTGAACAGAAAAACTATTTAAAATGCAAATGAAATTCAACAATGCAGTGCTTTATAGTTCTATGAGACAGTGTTGTCTATGATAGTCTAATATACACCAGTGGCCCTGAAAATGATAGGAGATTAAACTGTTGTCAATTGTGCCAAATGAACGGAGCACGTCTATTGCATTCAATTCATGCAAATTTTCTGTTTCCGCCTGACAATATCCACAGTACGGCCGCTTTGGCATTTTATAAAAATTTCTGAAAAAGAGGAAAACTTTAAGTTCATTTATAAATCATGCCAGAATTATAAAAATGAAGTAAGAAAATGTGGTGTGGAATATAAGATATTTTTTAGACTGTTTTACGGCAGTGTTTCTTAACCCGCTGTACGTACAGTGCCTTAAGGGGTAAGCAAAAGAGGTCCAGGGGGTATGTAGCAGGTACCCAGTGTGTCTCCATCAGTGTATTACTGCGGGCCTCCATGAATTTTGGAAAATCACAGCTAAACTGCAATGTTTTTCTGCGATATGCCATAAATCAAAGAAAACCTGCCATAATCATGTGAACACTGCCAGATTATCCAGCAAAGCTCCACCTTTTCTTCCAGCAATATGAGCAGAGAGCCAGGTGGAGAAAATGGTTTCCAGCTCGAAGAACCATCCTGGCCGCAGAGGAAGGCCTTAGTACATCTCCTGTTTTGTAAGTATGCCTCTTTGTCTCTCTGTGTTTGTATGTGTGTGTATACATGTATACTTAGGTATATGTATATTTTTGGATGTATGCATGTCTGTGGACTTTTAGGTATGTCTCATACAGTTCATTGCTAGTGCTTATTCGCACGTCATGTTTTGATCCTTTATTTTCTGTCCCGATTTTGCAAAACTGCAGAAAAAAAAGATGGTAAAGCCGCAGAGTGTGAATAGGCCCTACCGATAATTATTTTTTATAATTTGATAACTGATTAGTGGGAGTCTGATCACTGTGACTTCCACCAACTGTCACAACGGGGGTCAATTGATACTCACTTTTGTCATGTGCATAAATGAGACGTGACCGAAACAGCAGAGCATCAGTGTTTCCAATGTTTGTACTGTGTGTGGCTGTATTATATGTACGGAGGGTGGGTTGTGACATAACTTGTCCTGGGGTGATTTGCAGAATTTATTGTACTAGGGGTGGATGGTGGCATAAATTGGACAATGAATTAGGAGTATCAACTGAGCACTGTTATGGGGTTCAAAGTAAGCATTGTATGGCGATATTAATTGGGGGAAACTATGAATCTTAACATTGATACAGTGGCATTCACTTTCTTTTGTGTTGCCCTGTATGCCTATCGTACTTCATTATTTGTGGTAGATTTATGCGTGCATTTGCACTAATGGTAATATCGCACTGTAAAATGCTGCCAGTAGCTTTGGGGGTGCTTGGTTCAAATTTTTTTGACTACGGAGTACTAGGCTTAGAAAGGTTGAAAAACGGTAGTTTATGTTGTCCAAAAATAAAGAATATGTCACAGTGAATTCCTCTGCTCCTTTCCCCATCTTCCTTCTGACTTGTCCTTGTTGTGCCGCTACTCTCTTACAGCCCTATACCTTTAAATAGAGATGAGCGAACTTATGAAAAGTTCGGTTCGGCTGGTTCGCCGAATTTCATGAAAAAGTTCGATTCGGACCTAACTAGTTCTGACCGAACCTGTAATTCAAGAAAGCCCTAAAAATTGTGTATAACACTGTTTAAAAGCCCTAGAAGCCCTGTATAATACTCTTAGGTCACCCATGAGTGTATCCAAGTACTTTTGAGCTGTCTTTAAGGCAAAGTTAGTGTCAAAGTTACGCCAACATGTATTGCTATAGGAAAACGGATGGGACACGGTGATAACTAACAGAAACCACTGCACTTGTGCATGTTGTATGCTTAATGCATTGTTAAAAAAGGTACACAAATTAACCATTTTTGGCGGCAGATGCCTGCCAGGGTTCATACATATAAGGTGGTAAAAGAAGAAGCAATGGCTTTTGACAAGCCCTCAAAAAATTTACCCTTTTTATTGGCAGATGCATGCCGGGGTTCATCCATACATGGATGTAAAAGCAACAAGCAATGGCTTTTCACAAGCCCTCCAAAAATGTACCCTTTTTATTGGCAGATGCCTGCCGGGTGTTCATCCATACATGGATGTAATGTAAAAGCAACAAGCAATGGCTTTTGACAAGCCCTCCAAAAATTTACCCTTTTTATTGGCAGATGCCTGCCGGGGTTCATCCATACAGATACATGGATGTAAAAGCAACAACAATGGCTTTTCACAAGCCCTCCAAAAATGTACCCTTTTTATTGGCAGATGCCTGCCGGGGTTCATCCATACATGGATGTAAAAGCAACAAGCAATGGCTTTTCACAAGCCCTCCAGGCCTGCTTATAGCAGACAGCAGTGGAGGTGTATTGGTGGTAGTAGAGGTAGCCAACGGACAGCAAGGGTGGTGGTAGTAGTAGTAGCAGCACATTAAAAGAGACTGGACAGTCACAGGACAAAGCCCTGTGGTGGGGCTGGCCTCAGGCCTGCTTGTAGCAGACGGCAGTGGAGGTGTATAGGTGGTAGTAGAGGTAGCCAACGGACAGCATGGGTGGTGGTGGTAGTAGTAGTAGTAGTAGTAGCAGCACATTAAAATACACTGGACAGTCACAGGACAAAGCCCTGTGGTGGGGCTGGCCCCAGGCCTGCTTGTAGCAGACGGCAGTGGAGGTGTATTGGTGGTAGTAGAGGTAGCCAACGGACAGCATGGGTGGAGGTAGTAGTAGTAGTAGCAGCACATTAAAAGACACTGGACAGTCACAGGACAAAGGCCTGTGGTGGGGCAGGCCTGCTTGTAGCAGACGGCAGTGGAGGTGTATTGGTGGTAGTAGAGGTAGCCAACGGACAGCAAGAGTGGTGGTGGTAGTAGTAGCAGCACATTAACAGACTGGACAGTCACAGGACAAAGCCCTGTGGTGGGGCAGGCCTGCTTGTAGCAGACTGCAGTGGAGGTGTTTTGGTGGTAGTAGAGGTAGCCAACGGACAGCAAGAGTGGTGGTAGTAGTAGTAGCAGCACATTAACAGACTGGACAGTCACAGGACAAAGCCCTGTTGTGGGGCAGGCCTGCTTGTAGCAGACGGCAGTGGAGGTGTATTGGTGGTAGTAGAGGTAGCCAACGGACAGCAAGAGTGGTGGTAGTAGTAGTAGCAGCACATTAACAAACTGGACAGTCACAGGACAAAGCCCTGTGGTGGGGCAGGCCTGCTTGTAGCAGACGGCAGTGGAGGTGTGTTGGTGGTAGTAGAGGTAGCCAACGGACAGCAAGGGTGGTGGTAGTAGTAGTAGCAGCACATTAACAGACTGGACAGTCACAGGACAAAGCCCTGTGGTGGGGCAGGCCTGCTTGTAGCAGACGGCACTGGGGGTGGATTGGTGGTAGAAGTAGTAGCAGCACCAACAGCGGCACATTAAAAAAAGAGTGGACAGGACAGAATCCCGTAGTAGCAGGCGGCAGTAGCAGGCGGCAGCGGCAGCAGCAGCAGCAATGTCAGATCTAATCAGTGGCATCAGGCACAGGGGTTTTAAAATCCTCACCGATCCACGCTTGATTCATTTTCAGAAACGTGAGATTTTCCAAGCTGTTAGCGGACAATCTTGTTCGCTTAGGGGTGACGAATACCCTCTCTGACACTACACTGGAGGGTGGACAAGACAGTACACCCATGGCAAACTGCGCCAGTTCTTGCCAATGATCCAATCTGCTGACCCAGAAGTCCATGGGGTCTGGGATCAGGATTTCTGACGGAGAAAGGACACACTCCAGGTACGAGTGAACCTGGTTGTTTAGGTGCTGGTGATAGTGAACATCCCTTTGGTGACTACGATGTGTGTCAGGTCGGGGTATTGGATGTAAAAATGTTGTCATCATATTTTCCAAACTGAATTGGCTGCTGCTGCTGCTGCTGCCGCCTATTGCAGAGGTAGCTCTGCCAGAGGTGGTGGAACGATGAGACAGTGGGGAGCGGAGAGTGGCCCCCCGGTCAGACATGCTTGCAGCAGGTGTTTGCCGTTTGAAAGCCGTGACAAGCTGGCTGCATAGCTTCTCTCGATAATAAGCCAATTTTGCCTCCCTCTCGGAAGGCGCAAAAAACTCCCCCATTCTGGCTTTATACCGAGGGTCTAAAAGTGTGGCTATCCAGTACTCATCTCTTTGCTTCATGCTAACAATACGACAGTCAGCGCGCAAGTAACAAAGCATACAGCTCGCCATCCTGGCCAGCGTTTCAGAGGGCCCGGTTGGTTCCATCTCCGCCCCATACTGCCATGGTTGTCCATCATCAAGGTCGTCGTCAGACTCGTCATCATCATCATCACTGTCATGTTGTGCAGCTGCCTCGTCCCCTATCCCTTCCTGTGATTCCATCTCCAAATCCAGCTCCTCTTCAGGTCCTGTTTTCTCATCCTCATCCTCCTCCTCCTCCTCAACATCCATAGCCAGATGTGATCCTTCCTCCATCCTTTGCTGAATCATCGCTGTGAGCGTTTGCTCCATAATGAATATCAGCGGCATAACATCGTTCATTCCGCTAGCGTCACGGCTCACAAATCGTGTGGCCTCTTCAAAGGGCCTCAAAACGCGACATGCGTCTCTAACCAGCTGCCAGTGCCTGAGCTCGAAATTACACTGGCTCCAAAAGCTGCCCGTCTGCTGCATCAGGAAATCATTCACGGCTTTCCGCTGTTCGTACAGACGGTCCAACATGTGAAGGGTGAAATTCCAGCGTGTTGGAACGTCGCAAATCAGGTTGTGTTCTGGGAGATTGTTTTGACGCTGCAAGTCCAGGAGGGCGTGCTTAAATGCATACGAACGTCTAAAGCGAATGCAAACCCTCCTGGACATGGCCAGCACACCCTTCAAACCAACATATGACTTTAAGAAGCGTGTTATGACCAGATTGATCACATGTGCCATGCAAGGAGCATGTGTCAGGTGACCTAGACGCAGTGCAGCCACAACGTTCTTCCCGTTATCTGAGACAACATTGCCCAGTGTGAGTTTCAGAGGAGACAGCCAGCGTGCGATTTCCTCCCTGATGCACAGCAGCAGCTCCTGCCCTGTGTGGCTTTTCTCGCCCAGGCTCAGCAGGTGTAAGACAGCGTTGTGGCCCTTCACCTTGCACCTATGAAAAGAGGAGGGAGGAGGAGTGGAAGATACGCTGTGTCCTGTCGGGGACGGGAAGACCTCCATTGAGGAGGGCAAGGAGGAGGAGTAGGAGGAGGATGGTAGGCGCCTGGTGTCCGGAGTTGAACCAGAAAGATACAAGCGTGGAGGTGGTAATGCCTGGCATTGCTGCGGTGGTGCATCGGACTGCAAAATATTGACCCAGTGGGCCGTAAAAGACATGTACTGTCCCTGCCCTTAGTTGCTGCTCCACGTGTCGACGGTGGCATGTACCCTGCTGCACACGGATAATTGCAAGGACTGGCCCACCTTTTCCTCCACGTGCTTGTGCAAGGCAGGGACAGCTGTTTTGGAGAAGTAATGGCGGCTAGGTATTCGCCACCTAGGCTGAGCGCACACCATCAATTGCTTAAAGCCGGCGGAGTCGACCAGGTGGTACGGCAGCGACTGCACCACCAACAACTTAGTCAGGTGTGAATTAAGCCGCACGACAAGTGGATGACTGGGTATATATTGTTGCTTATTGGAGAACGATTCCGTAATTGATAACTGACGGGACGTAGGAGGAGCACTAGATGACAGTGATGATGATGACAACGAGATGGTGGATAAGGCCTGGCTACTACTTAGATGACAGGGACTCGGATCAGCAGCAGCAGCAGCGGCAGAGGGGTCTTCATTAGATGTACATGATGGTGGGGCATGTTGATTTTCCCACATGGCCTTGTGATGCCGCTCCATGTGTTTACGTAGAGCGGTAGTTCCTACATTGCTGCCCTGCCCACGCCTTACTTTCTGCTTGCAGATACGGCACTGTGCCATGTTTTCGTCCTCCGGGAAGGTACAGGAAAATTGCCACACTGTAAAGAGGTAGTACCACTTCGTCCTCCACCACCACCACCACCCGAGCTTGCCCCTTCTCTGGCAGGCTTTTTTCGGGAGCCTACACAAGTAGCAGCAGACTCAGGCTCCTGAGCTGACCCTACCGCTGCAACGTTTTGCAGATTGACTTCTGCCCCTACCTCGGCTTGGCTGTTTATCACTGCCAGTGCCGCCACTACTACCCTCCTCCTCTGACGCCGTCATCACCTCGTCACCTGGTTCCCACGTCCTGTCTAAAACAACATCATCATAGCCCTCCTCATCATCCCCGCCACTTCTGTCACTGTGTTGTGAATGTGATGTGACATCATGGCGGGCTCCATGCCCCCCCCTCATTACTGCGTCTGCCACCACGGCTACCACCAACAACCCCACTACCACAGCTACGCGTCTCGTACACCGCTTCCACCTCCACCACCACCGCAACACACTCCGTTGGCTGACTCGCGGAAAACAAATTATCATCACTATGTTATTCAGTAATATCTTCCTTCGCACCCGAGGATATGTCTCTTAGGACTCTCAGGAAAGATGGCTTCCCGCTAGGAAGGGGGAGCGAAGACATAGATGATGGAATGGAAACGTTAGAAATACCCATATTACTACTGTCACTGTGCCAAGGAACTGTAGAGGATCTGGAATCCAACGAAACCTGGCTTGAAGCCAGATCGTCAGAGTCTTCCTGCTGAGATGACCACGAGCCAGCCAACCAGTCCACAATGGTCGTATTGTCTAATACGGAGGAGATGGACAAGTCTGGCTTGCTGATACTGCTACTACTACCAGCAGGCACATGGCTGCTGCTACTAGTGGAACTGGGCACATGTCTTGTGCCACAAATGCATGGGTGTTTTTTCCTCTACCCCGTCCTTTCACAACCTTTTTTTTACCAGACATTTCACTGCTGGAGTACAGCAAGTTGAATTAAAACCCCGGGGATGAGCCCCTTATAAAAGCGTATTCACACACTGGCTTGGCAAATGGCAATGAATGATAATTTCTATCAGCCACTGTGCACTGACTCAGGGAATGCTGGCCCTGGGCGTTATAGTACTACAAAGGCTGCCTGTATTGTAAGTTGGATGCAACGGAGATGAGCCCCTTCTAAAAGCGTATTCACACACTGGCTTGGCAAATGGAAATGAATGAGAATTTCTATCAGCCACTGTGCACTGACTCAGGGAATGCTGGGCGTTGTAGTACTACAAAGGCTGCCTGTATTGCAAATTGGATGCAACGGGGATGAGCCCCTTATAAAAGCGTATTCACACACTGGCTTGGCAAATGGCAATGAATGAGAATTTCTATCAGCCACTGTGCACTGACTCATGGAATGCTGGGCGTTGTAGTACTACAAAGGCTGCCTGTATTGCAAATTGGATGCAACGGGGATGAGCCCCTTATAAAAGCGTATTCACACACTGGCTTGGCAAATGGCAATGAATGAGAATTTCTATCAGCCACTGTGCACTGACTCAGGGAATGCTGGGCGTTGTAGTACTACAAAGGCTGCCTGTATTGCAAGTTGGATGCAACGGCCCAGGGATGAGCCCCTTCTAAAAGCGTATTCACACACTGGCTTGGCAAATGGCAATGAATGAGAATTTCTATCAGCCACTGTGCACTGACTCAGGGAATGCTGGGTGTTGTAGTACTACAAAGGCTGCCTGTATTGCAAGTTGGATGCAACGGGGATGAGCCCCTTATAAAAGCATATTCACACACTGGCTGAGTAGTGAGTAGTGGATGAGCCCCTTCGATTGCTGGATTCCTGGCTTTTAGATTCCTAAAGCTTTCCCTTACTGCACAGAGATGCTATCCCTACAGCTCCTGTCTGTAAAATGGCCGCTGAGCTCCGTGCATAGACTTTTATTGCAGGCTTGAGCCCGCCCCTATGCTGCCTCCCGATTGGCTGGGAGAGCCGTTTGCAAGGCATTGTGGGGTAGCCTGATGTCAGGTGATATTGTGAAATCCTCCATTTTACATTTAACATGTGGCAGGCGCCAAAATGTAGCCGGGTTTGGTCAAAACGGGTTCGGCCGAACCTGGTGAAGTTCGGATTCGCTGTGAACCGAACTTTTCCCGATGTTCGGACCGAAACCGGGTTCGTTTGACCCGGTTCGCTCATCTCTACCTTTAAACCTGTGTAGCAACATGTGAAGAAAAGGAGGACATGGTGGGCAATGTGTCAGGGAGACGGATTCATATGGAACACTCTATGAAACAGAAGAGGACTTAGGGGGCACTCTGAGAGGCATAGGCGGCATGAGGGTCATGGGGAGCGGTCTGTAAGACAAAGGGCCTGTTCACATCAGCGTTGGCAGTCGACTGATTCTGTCAAAAAAACTGAAACCTGACAAACGGAAACCATTAGCAATGTGTTAATCACCATTGATCTCAATAGTGATGCAAACGGAAGTTAAGGTTTCCATTTGGCTTTCTGTTGAGGGGTTCTCCCGACAGAAACCTCAGACAGAACCCCTCAACGGAAAGCCAATGCTAATGTGAACAGGCCCTTACATCAGAATTGTGAACATTCTTATGGCAGGGTTAAAAATTTGGTGCATTTTTTTTTTTTTTCTTGCATCAGTTCTATTTTTACACTGTCTGATTTTACATCATTAATCATAATTCTGCCCCATTGTGTTATGTTAAGTGCAGGACATAAGGGGATGTGTATTTCACAGGGATTCTTACTTTACTGCTTATTGAATCCCTGTTTCATGCGCCACCCCCTGCAGGCCTTGCGTTTAGCACAGTATATCAGTTTTCCCTGGGGTGTTCCTTTAAATAAGAAATATATATATATATATATATATGAGGACAAATGCACTTGAATGGTGTATAGCTTTATTTTAGTCTGGTTATTGTAGTTGTTATAAACAATATAATGATAAATTAGAGGAAGTTCTGAAGTTCAATGCCCTCAAAGTTGCAGAGCAAAAAAAATCATAATGAGTTTTTATAAAAATCAATGACAACTGCAAGAAAAATAACAGAAGATTGTATTATCTGCCGTTAATTTATGGATTTCATTATTACAATATGAAACTCATTTATTTGCCTTTTTCTACAATATTCTTTTCATTTTCCTGCTTATAACGCAAAGTACATACAGACTTGTTTGGTCTTGATATTTAACTTGAGTGAGATTCACTGTTCTGAAAATTAATTTATACCAGAGACTGAATCCTTAAAATGTTTTACTTTAAGAAATTATAGACATGTATAGTCTAAACCAATTTATCAGATTGGACTAAGGAAGATGCTGTACTAGATTTAGCTGAAGAAAGCATGCCCTCCTGCATAAACTCCAGTAACCATATTAGCAGTTTTTCATTTTATGTGTAATGGATCGGGGAGGGAGACAACAGGTGAGCCCTAATTTACCCGCAACTCAGTCCCTGCCTACTTGCACGGCCCGTCCTAAGTGACGGCGTACAACTGGGTGGCGGTCCCTACGCTCAGTAAGTGCAAGACAGACAACACAAGACAAGGGCACACAGAAGCAAAGGGGAAGTAGGGGCAGTTTCCCACGGTAAACCGTGAGCAAAAGGCATTGGTGAACGAGCCGAGTCAAACCAGGAGAGTACGTAGTAGCAAAACAGAACAGGAGAATAGTCAGGCAAGCCAGGGTCAATAAGTTACAGAGGTCAATCAGGTAAATAGCAGGAATAGCAGAGCCAGGAAACCAGACAATCACAGGCAAGCAACATGCTGCAAGTGAGGGTATAAATAGACCAAGGGCGGGAGCTAGAACCATCAGGCCAGGCTGTGATAGGTTCTCCCTCTCCTCAGCCTGCAAGCCTGAGTGGTAACAGATCGCGTCACTCTAGCAGACCTAGGAGCTGATGAAGTTTGATTAACCCCAGGCGTCGACACAGAACCTGTGTCAGGCAAACACTTTACACTATGTTTATGTTTTATGTTTTATGTTTTTACAAATTAAAAGAAAGACACAAAGTGGAAAACAAAATAAAATTATACATAATCTATATTTAGTAATGCATAAACTGTAGCTAAATGGCAGGTTAAAGTAAAAATACAAGTTGTAAATAAATATTGTAAACATGATTATTATATTGCTCCATTGCATCTCAAATAAAAAAATAAAGCAATGCTGCAAATAGTCTTGGTTAAAAATCTCCTACCGTTTTGCATCAACAGATCCTATGCAGACCTATTCATTTCTATGGTTACAGACTACAAACCAACCCTGCAGTTATTACTCTTGCATCTGTCCCCTGTTTTTTTGCTAACCTACAGGGAGTAGGAGAGGGGACAGGTGGAAGGGAGTATAACTGTCAGTGTTGGTCACTCGGGCAGCCAGCTAATGTTTGCGCTGTATACAGTATATACTATGGTGGTGGTTTTAAGGACCTGGACTGTTCGCAATATATACACAGTGAACAGTCAGTAACAAGTTAATTAAGATTACTTGAAAAGTGTCTTAATTTTTTTTAATTTAGAAGCATTGGAGCAACAAAAAAATTGTTGCCAAAAATGTTCATTACATTTAAAGAGCCTCTGTCACCAGATTATAAGTGCCCTATCTCCTACATAATCTGATCGACGCAGTAATGTAGATAACAGCAGTGGTTTTTATTTAGAAAAACTATCATTTTTGAGCAGCTTATAAACAATTTTAGATTTATGCTAATGACTTTCTCAATAGAGAGTGTTTTTACTTTTTACCAACTGGGCGTTGTACCGAGGAGTGTATGATGCTGACCAATCAGTGACCAATCAGCGTCATACACTTCTCATTGTTCCAGCCCATTGTTACAGTGGGATTGTGCAGTGAAAGAAGCTGGGCTGTAACAATGAGAAGTGTATGCCACTGATTGGTCAGCGTCATACACTTCTCTTCACAACGCCCAGTTGGTAAAAAGTAAAAACACGCCAGTTTTCTATTAAGAAACTAATTAGCATAAATCTAAAACTGCTCATAACTCCATCAAAAATGATTGTTTTTCAAAATGAAAACCACTGTTATCTACATTACAGCACCGATCAGATTATGTAGGAGATAGTGCACTTATAATCTGGTGACAGAGCCTCTTTAAGCACAGTAAAGATATTGCTTTTTCAGTGTTAGAAAGCTGGAAAATGTTACAACATTATCCTATAAGTATAATCAAAAATACATCAGTATCTAAAGGGGCACTAAAGCTTATCTTATTTACATGTGCGGTCTTTTATTTTCTGTCAGCAGCCATTTTTGACTGGGATCGGCTCGTTGTACTATTTTATAATAGGATTACTGAGTATAATCTTAGTTTGTGAGAACCTCAAGAAACATTGACATACATCTGTGTTAATGATATTAGCAACTCTTGTTGTATAAAATTCACTTTTATAAACTCGGTATTTTAGGTTTACTAGTCCCTTAATTTCTCCGTCCTGACATTTTAATTCTTCAACTCTTCCAATCTTGAAACCACTGAGTTACACCTGTCTTTCCAACACACGGTATTTGCACAGGCATCAATGTTTATACATTATACTACCCTTCAAAAAGTCACCAATGTTCACATAATCAACTACCCAAACAGAGATTAGTTGAGTTGCAGATTTCTTTCTCATCTAGAAGGTCAGCTGATCACCACAGGTCCTGCTCCTGGAAGTTTAATCAGGCCATACATTTCTAATGTGGAGGCCACTGTAGTATTACATGCTGGCAATCCCTATAAATTATTGACTATGTGATACATAAGTAGAATGAGTCCATCAAAGCCGCTCCGGGCTCATGGAGGTGGGTCCTGAGTGGGAGACACCACCATGATGTCTATATGCCCTAGTAGGGAATTCGGACGAGGGTTGTCTTATGGAGACAAACCATTTAAGGAAAGGGAAAGTTGAATTCAAATAAATTACAACTGGAGTAGAAAAATTATTAAGATATTAAGAAATGAGACTGGATGGATGACTAGTAAAACTGTCACCATCAGAAAAACATTACATAAAGCTTACAGCTTTAAGAGGCAGGAAAAACAGAGCTGGAAAAATACAGTGGTGTTTCCATCCATTCTTCCAATGTGGAAAGTCTGTATGAATGTGCAGCTGTTAAGTCATTGGTGAAAAAAACTGTACTAGAACATGGCAATTGGTGAAAGTGATGTTTTTAAATAGTTTTTCTTATTAAGAGAAAAGTCTTATTACAATATGACAATTACTAGTTAAAAACCTAGAAAGCCAAAATACAGAAAGCAGATGAAAACCCAATAATCCAAAAACATAACTTATCTATCAGATCTAGTAGTCAACGGGCCGAAAATCCCTTTTCAATAATGTCGATTTTGCGTAATCAGTGGAAAATTGTCGTTTTGAAAAAAACTGAAGGCAGGATAAATGCCAAAGGAGCTATGAAGACTCTTCCTCACCAGGTCTGCATCCATCAGTCAAGCATGGTGGAGGATTGCTGCTAGTTTGGGGTTATATAATAATGTCTGGAGTTAGTCATTTGTTTTTGATTGAAGGCATCATGAATTCTGATAAGTAAAATCAAATTTACATACATCATGTAATATTCCAATGGGAAAAGATAATTTTACACCAAGATATCGACCCCAAGCAACTGCTGTGAAGATCAAGATGTACTTCTCCAAAATACAATTTTAAGTTGTTCTCAAAATAATGGACCGGCCATCACAGAACCCAAACCTCAATACCACTGAATGTGTTTGGGATGACTTGGATCGTAAGAACCATAAAATGTCCCCAACTTAAAGGGAACCTGTCACCAGCATTTCACCTATTGAACTCTACTCACCCTTCGCTGGCCACTGCTGTCAAACGTTCATTGCCGTTATGCCCTCTCCTAAACTCATCCTCCCAATGTAAATAATGGTCTACAAACATTTTGGGCCTTTTATGGTAATAATATGACAGTCTTCTTCGTTCCTCTTCTTATGTCCACCCACCACCAAAAACGGGCCCGCCCTGAATGCCAAAATGTCGTCTGAGATAGCACACATGCGCCCTTCATGTTTGGTCCGGGCCTCAAGTCTAGATAATGCGCATGCGCCGCTCGTTGTGTGCACGCACCAGAAACAGGACATCGATGTGCAAGCGTGGGATTTCGTGTGTGCTGGGGTAGGCGAGGAGCTGTCAATCAAAAGTAAAGAGGCAGAGTTAACTCGGAAAGGCTTGAAGATATGACTCTTTTCAAACTAAGATATGACTCTTTTATGCCTATTAGCATACGGCACGGGAACACTAAAAAACTGAATACTAAAGGTACAGAGCCGACTTAGAAGATAATTATAGGTTACATAAAAAATATTTTTCACCTACTTCCACCAGGTATTGCTGGTTTTATAGGTGAAATGCTGGTGACAGGTTCCCTTTAAGATATATTTTTAGCGGTGCTGTGTTGCAGCGGCAGTGGTTGCCATGGGATACTACACATGGTAGAGGTGGGACCCACTTGAAAGAGGTTGCCGTGAAGTGGCAAGTGGGCTTATACAGTTTGATCAAAATGTTTACCAAGAACCTCACGTTCATACATTTTATTTAGCTGAGCCGCAATAGATCAAGTATATCAAGTGGATGTGCGGTCCAGGTTTTCTTTCTCCCCTTGGATATATTTTTAGAGATATTTTCAGGATGCAGGATATGCTATAAATATCTGATAGGTGTGAGTCCCACCTCTGGAGAATGGAGTTGTCATGTCTTATAGTTGATTTGCAGGCTCAGAATACAAGAGGTTTGTTTATAGTCTATGACCATGGAGAGCTGCATAAGGGGCTGTGTGCACAAAATGGTAGCATATTTTTGATCAAGATTATTTGCAAAGTTATATAATGTTGTTATTTAACCCCTTAAAGTCCAAGCCATTTTTTTATTTTTCATTTTTGTTCTACACTCCCCGCATTCCATGAGCCATAACTTTTTTTATTTTTTTATTCAATGGAGTGGTGTTGATGGCTTGTTTTCTGGTGGGGGGAAGGAGTTGTTGTTTCTATTGGCACCATTTAAATTACCATATAATGTACTTGGAATCTGAAAAAAAATTGTGAGGTGGAGTTAGAAAAAACAGCAATTCCTCCATTTTCTTTTGGGTTTCGTTTTTACGTCATTCACTGTGCGGTAAAAAACACAAATTAACTTTATTTAGTCATAAAAAAAATATTTTAGTCGATTGAGCGGTGTGAGGGCTTACTTTTTGCAGCATGAGCTGTGGTTTTTATTGGTACCATTTGTTTGGTACATGCAACTTTTTGATCACTCTTTATTAAAAAAAATATCACCGCTAAGTTGACCAAAAAACAACGATTCTGGCATTTTTATATCTATTTCTTTTTACGGCATTCACCGTGCACGTTAAATATTGCTATATTGCAATAGTTCAGATTTTACAGACGCAGCGATGCCAATTTGGTTTATTTTTATTATTTTTTACATTACTTCAGAGGAAAAATGGGAAAAGGTTTTTTTTTTTAACTTAGCTGGTACAATAAAAATTATGAGTAGGGAAGAGGGGGGGAGGAAATCCTCCAGCTCACCATTGGTTGTGTCTGGGGACAGACAGCGCCCGGATTCCCGCACGGCCAGCGGCGAACAACAGGAGAAAAAGTAGAGCCAAGATCCAGCGCTGAGTGTGAGTAAAAAGGAACTCCTGTTCCAATTTTATTGGTATAACAAATTAAAAGAACTAAATAGGATAGTTCTGCAGTGTAACAGAGTACAGAGATGAGTGATGGGTAGAGGATCAGAATTTGCCTTGTTTAATTGTGCCTACGCGTTTCTGACACATCTTGTGTCCTTATTCATGGCTGGATCCTGGCTCTACTTTTTCTCCCGCTGCTACAATACACTGCAATACAAATGTATTGCAGTGTATAGTTATTTTTACAGGCTTCCGTTAAGCCCTGCCACAAGCACAGGCAGGGCTTAATAGAGGCAGAGTGAAGGCAGAGCTAGGGGCCTTCATTAGGCCCTTGGGCTGCCCTGCCAACCATCGGCACCCCACGATCGCGTCGTGGTGTGGGTGATGAGGTATCGGAGGGGGCCGCTGCACTTTTTTTTTCACCTTAGATGATGTGGTCGCTATTGACTGCAGCATTTGAAGGGTTGAATGGCCAGGAACAGCGTGATCCGCAGCGTATGGAGCGGACTCGGCACATGACCCGCTCCATACATCACCCCCCCGCATTATTTACATGCAGTTACGTCATGGTGCATGAAGGGGTTAAATATATTGAAGAAATAGGTCAAGGTTAATGGAAGTCGGGGGCTCGTCCCCTATAAAAGTGTTATAAAATGTTCTATGTTAAGCTAACCATACACATTAAATAATTGTTGGCAGAAGTCTGGTGTTTGAGAACACAAGGATCCGGCATGTTGTATTTCAGCAGTCCTGATCCTTTGGTGACCTGGAGGTAAGCAGCTGCTTATTTCCCACTCCCTATGGCAATAAGCGTGTATATTTGGCTGCTGGATTTCTAGCAGTGCAGGTATATGAGTCACTGGAGCATGCAACAAAGAGAAAGGATCTGCAACTATTATGTCTTGTTGTTTGGAGGTCTTAGGAAGCGTCTTTGAGGGAATTAAGTGATAGAAGCCACTGGGCAATTGTCCTTTTTCCCTATATAAAGGAATTTATTAAAATTATTGTGCGAGTTTACATATCCTGTATCAGAGAACAGATCTCCTATCCCAATTTACTGCAGCAGAAAATTAGATATCCAACAATCCAGAGACGAAAGAAAAACAAAAAGCGGCAACTCACCATCCTGCTTTAAAAATCTTCTTTTTATTCTATCTCATGAAACATCCATGGACGGGGGTGTACGGAGGATGCTGATATGAGATATGAATGCAGTACTGGGACTTTAAAAATACTATTGGCCTATCAAGAACATACATTGTTATCAGAACAGGCTAGAAAGTTTTGATAGCAGAAAGTACTCCATTAGATCGCTTTCTATAGTGCAAGATGATTTCATAGGTGGCCCAAATTTTAAGAAGAGAGCTAAACAGCAGATCTTTGGGGCTGTGTTAAAAACACGGAAAATAAACCGTTGTTCACTTTTTCTACTACATACAGTTGTCATATCTATAGATCTGAGTGTCAGAAGCCATAATAAATAAGGTGTATTTGGTGAACACTATCCCTTTTAATGCAATTTTCCCTGAAATTCTTAATAGCATTAAAGCGGTTGTCTGATTTGGGCAACCCATTTTTGTTGGAAGGCTTTCCCATTGATAAGCTGATCACAGGCTGTCCTGCTGCTGGGACCCCAGTAATCAAACATAATATGTGAGGGAACCGGGCAGAAAGTGTTCAATTCCCATGTGGCGCCGCCGCAGAGGAAGTGAAGTATTTGCCATTGAAATCAATGCGCTGAGTCCTCCAAAATGTGAGACACTCAGTAAAGCCATTTGCTCAGAATTCTCTAACAGGGTATTTGAAAGTGCGTTTTCTAAACAGGACTACCTCTTTAGTAAGTATTGCAAAGAGCAAAGAGTGCTTAAACTATTGAACTAAGTTTAATATTCGTTTTAAAAAAAACTTCCTTAGGATGTAGTACATAACATAGAAATGGGCATATATCTATTCTAGACCATCAAACAATATATTTCCTCAGGCAACTGTAATTATATAGGGTGTGATTGTCTACATTGCAACTAGTAGCTTTTTATTTTAGTCTAGTAATATTTAAAAAGTTCACATCACCCATCGAATGTATTTAATAACATTTCCCTACACGGACCCTCTCGTAGAGCGACCTGGCTGGTGTTCCTATTACAATTTCCTAGTGGAAATGATAGAATAAATATGACACAAAATTATAATCTAAGCTATAATAAAGCACGGTGCCAAAAGTCATTGCTCATGGCTGCCATTTCACCTTTTTAATTTAACTCTGCCGATAAAAAAGGAGAGTACCTTGAAGCATGTAAATGCAATCAACTTACCAGTCCCGAAGGTCATATCTCTTCATTTACTGGGAAATAGCAAATGGTTACAGTCATGCTAGGTCTCACATGAAGAGAAGGCTTGAATTGTAATTGTATCTGTAGGATTTGCAGAGTATTCCACTGGTGTCCATATTCTGTCGCTGGCGGGAAATCATCTCGTATCTAAACAGCGTTCGGTAGACGTGAATTTTGCTATAAGACGTTTCCTTTATGAGTTACTGAGGATTTTTCACACATATCAGGTTTGTCACATATTATCTATAGTTTTATAATTTAACACATCTGTTGGTGGGAATGGAGGTCATTAAACCCTACCTGATCTACTAGGGTCAGGCGGATCCGTCCCAATGATACATGTTAAGTGAGGAACTAGTAATTTGCTTGATGAAAGAAATCATATCAAATGGCCTGAACAGCTGCCATGTGAACAGCTGTGTAACTCGGCAAGCTTCAGTAAGTACAGGTTTACTAACATCTGATCTTCATTACCGTGTTTTAACAGCATGCAGGTTCATTTTTCCAAAATCCTTTCAAGTGACACTAAAGGAATAATCTGCTGATACTTTCCATTTCTACATTTGTGAGGTAGATCCAAAGCATTTACATGTGGCTATGTTCTTCAAATATTTATACAGTATCTAGTATGTTCAGGGCTGGACCTGTAAGGAGTGGATGGGCAGCTGAGGAGCCCAGTGCAAGAACACTCTTTTAGACCTATTTTATAGTCTTTTTTTTTTTCTGATTATGTATTTTTCCCTCTTCACAGGATTATGAGAGCAGTCATTTTCCTTAGCTGCTCTTTCTAGGGATTTGTTTCTGAGCAGGTACCTATATACAAGAAAACTAGGTCAGAATATGGCCTATTCACTTCTTTAGGAGAGTGTTGTGGGCATGCTCTGCGTCATGTGCACGGAGGCAGAGGAGGGAGGAGGGGCTGATTTGTCCCATTTACCTGTTGTCATTGGTGTGACCCTGTGTTATCTGCCTTCAGAAAAACGGTTACCTTTCATTGTAATCCTGTCCTTGGTGGTACTGGATGTCTGCTGATCCTTCTCCCAGTGTACAGCACAAGCTTTAAGAGTGACAGGAAGGATCAACTTATTGTGAGTGCTCAGTGGCCAGTGTGAAAAGGATTTTAAAAAAGATAAAAAAAATGGAAAATTAAATATAAAGATCACACTAAAAAGTTGATTTAATCTATGTGTAATTTTCAGACATTTGATTCCGTTTAACCCCTTAACGACATGTCACGTATTAGTACCTGACATCCGTTAAGGGGGAAGTATGGAGTGGGCTCACGGGCTGAGCGCTCTCCATAATCAGCAGGTGACCTCTGTGTTATAAAGCCAACATCTCACTGCGACGGCCAGAATCAAAGATTACTTTGATTCCGACCGTTTAACACCTTTAATCGTCACCGCGGCATTTAAATTCTTAGAATAAGGGGGGCAACCCCTCAAAGAGGCCATCGCACCCCCCAGCGTCGCAATTAGCCAGTGATGATTCTTGTCATGGCAGCCTGGTGGCCTAAAGAAAGCACCCAGGTCTGCCATCTTTGTACTCCTTTGAAGCCTTGCCTCCAGCAGGGCTTCAAGGGAGACTGTCAGTATCACGATATACTACAATACATTAGTATTGCAGTATATCATGCAAGCGATCCAACAATCTCTGGTTCAAGTCCCCAAGGGGGACTAATAAAAAAAGTAAAAAAAACACTTAAATAAAGGTTTTTTTTAAAGTTCCAAATAAAAAAAAAAAGTATTAAAAGTTCAAATAAACAACATTTTCCCATTTTTCCCCTAAAGAAATGTAAAAAAAAATAAAAGTTAACATAACTGGTATCGCCGCGTCCATAAAAGTCCGAACTATCACAATATCATTGTTTAACCCACTCGATGAACGCCATAAAAAAAAAAAATATATAAAACACGCAAATTGCTGTTTTTTTTGGTCACCTTAGCTCTCCAAAAAAATGGAATAAAAAGTGTTGCATGTACCCCAAAATGTTATCAGTGAAAACTACAGCTCGCCCCGCAAAATTTAAGCCCCCACACCTCTAAATTGATGGAAAAATAAAAAAGTTATATCTCTCAGAATGTGGCAACACGAAACATTTTTTTTTATCAAATAGTTTTATTTTTTTAAAGTGATAAAATATAAAACAAAACATATACATTTGGTATTGCCGTAATCATATCAACCTGTAGAATAAGCTGAATATGTAGTTTTTACTGCCTGATGGACGCCGTAAAAACAAAAACCCCCAAACAATGGCTGTTTTTTGCCCATCTCACTGCACAAATATTTTTTTTTCAGCTTCATAATACATTATGCGGCACATTAAATGGTGCCATGAAAATCTACAACCTGTCTCACAAAAAACAAGGCCTCATATGGCTATGTCAACGAAGAAATAAAAAAGTTATGGCATTTTGCAAAAATGTTTCTAACAACAAATAAGTTCAGTTTCCAATAACAGCATAACTGTTAATGCACCTCTGGATTATAATTCATGATGTAACTAAGAATAAGTGCCATATAAGTTATGCAATATATTTGCAAAGTGGATAGACATTTGCTGTACATTATAATTTTTACAATTATTATAATTATTAAACCCTTCGGTCGCAGCCACTTTTGGACTTCCGACAGAGCCCCATTTTTCAAATCTGACATGTGTCACTTTATGTGGTAATAACTTTGGAATGCTTTTACCTATGCAAGTGATTCTGAGATTGTTTTCTCGTGACAAATTGTACTTTACGTCCGGGGTAAAATTTGGTCGATAAATTCATTGCTTATTTGTGGAAAAACACCACAATTTAGAGAAATTTTGCAATAAATTTGCATTTTTCTAAATTTGAATATATATGTTTGTAAGACAGATAGTAATAACACACAAAATAGTCACTAGTTCACATATCCCATATGTCTATGTTGGCATCATTTTTTGATCATCCTTTTGTATTGCTAGGACGTTACAAGGCTTATAAGTTTAGAAGCATTTTCTCATATTTTCAAGAAAATACCTATTTTTATAGGGTCCAGTTCAGTTCGGAAGTAGCTTTGTTGGGGCCTATATTTTTGGAAACCCCCATAAATCACCCAACTTTAAAAACTATAGCCCTCAAAGTATTTGAAACAGCATTTAGAAAGTTTCTTAACCTTTTAGGAATTTCACAGGAATTAAAGAAAAGTGGAAGTAAATTTACAAATTTCATATTTTTTTGCAAAAATTCAATTTGAATCCGTTTTTTTTTTTGTTGTAACAGAGCAAGTGTTAACAGAAAAACACAACTCAATATTTATTGCCCAGATTCTGCAGCTTTTAGAAATATCCCACATGTGGTCCTCGTATGCTAATGGACTGAAACACCGGCCTGAGAATTGAAGCAGTACTGTAATGTCGGGGTAGGGAGACAGACAGATGAGCCCTAATCTACCCGCGACTCAGTCCCTGCCTACTTGCACGGCCCGTCCTAAGTGACGGCGTACAACTGGGCGATGGTCCCTATGCTCAATAAGTGCACGACAGACAAACAGACGAGGGTACACAGAAGCTAAGGGAAATGGGGCAGTTGCCCACGGCAACACCGTGAGCAACAAGAGTAGTGAACGAGCCGAGTCAAACCAGGAGTGTCTTCTCTTTCTTCTGTTGTATACAGGGCCGCCATCAGGGGGGTATTAGGGCTACTACTGTAGGGGGCCCGGCCAAACTTAATTGAAAGGGGGGCCCGGTAACTGCCGCGACTTGCCTTTGGTAGAAAAAAACAGGCCCCTGCAATGGGGCCTGTTCTTTTCACCAAAACAATGTCGTGAGCTGCGGGCCCCCCTCTCGTGAAACACCGCCGTGAGCTGCGGGCCCCCCTCTCATTACCGCCGCGAAACACCGCCCGCTTGCGCGCGTACAAGCGAGCGCCACCGACCGCAAGCGCGCGCGCGTGCCCACGCGCGAATGAGCAGGTGCGCCGCCGAGAGGGAGGCGGTGCGCCCGCAACACAAGATCTAAGGGGGAAGGACAGCCACACAGGGACAGCGGCGCACAGTCTACTTACCTGCTGGCCCGCCTCCGACTCGTCCTCCTCGTCCGCCTCCTCGTCCGACTCCGCCACCTCGTCTGACTCCGCCTCCTCCTCCTTCTTCTCCAGAGCGTAGCTGCGTAAGGAGAGGGGGAGGAGTCTAGTTGTTGCGCGGCGGCAGTTCTACGATCCCCGCCATTGCCTGGAGCCTGGAGCCTGGAGGTGAAGGACTGGATGTCTGGACCGAAGACATCGCCTGAAGAGGACTGGAGTGGGAGCAGCTCTTCTGACACGGTGAGTAAAGTGTCTCAAAGTGCTGTTTCTGTATGGCCCTGTTCACACAGAGTATTTTGCAGGCCGAAAAAATTTGCCTCAAAATTCCTTAAAGAATTTTGAGGCAGATTTTGACCTGCCCACACTATCTTGCCGCGTTTTTTGCTGCGTTTTTTGCCCGCTGCGATTGAGGACAGCAGACAAAAAACGCAGCGAAAAATGCATTTTCTGCCTCCCATTGATTTCGATGGCAGGTTAGAGGCGGAACCGCGGCAAGAAAGGACGTGCTGCTTTTTCTTTTTTCCGCGACTGGCTCCCATTGATTTCAGATTAAATCAATGGGAGGCGGTTTTGGAAGTTGTTTGGTGCTGATTCTGACGCAGTGTCCGAGTCAAAATCAAGGCCCACAAACTCTGTGAACTGGGCCTTATTGTTAGGGCTTATTCAGACGAACGTGTAATACGTCCGTGCAACGCGCGTGATTTTCACGTGCCTCGCACGGACTTATGTTACTCTATGGGGTCGTGCAGACTGTCAGTGATTTTCACGCAGCGTGTGTCCGCTGCGTAAAACTCACGACATGTCCGATATTTGTGCATTGTTCGCGCATCACGCACCCATTGAAGTCAATGGGTGCGTGAAAATCACGGCCAGCACTTCCGCAGCAGTATAAACTATGAATGAAAACAGAAAAGCACCACGTGCTACAAACATACAAACAGAGTGTCATAATGATGGCGGCTGCGCGAAAATCACGCAGCCACGCATCATACGCTGCTGACACACGGAGCTGTTATGGACCTTTTGCATGCACTAAACGCCACGTTTTTGCGCACGCAAAAAGCACACGCTTGTGTAAATCCGGCCTTAGGGTAGGAACACACTAGGCATGAACACTGCAGATTTTATGCAACACATTTTATTGTGGAAAATCCGCAGCGTATCACAGTCGCAGCAGAGTGGATGGGATGTGAACAAATCTCATCCACACGCTGCAAAAAAAATGGACCTGCAGTGTGGCTTTTTAAGCCGCAGCATGTCAATTTATGCTGCAGAATCGCCGCTCCTCTGTTGCAGAAATGCTGCGGTTCTGCCGCAAAAATCACACATGAGAAAAAAAAAAGGTACTTTTTTACATTTATAAAAAAGTTTAGACTTACCCCGGCCGTAGTCCTGGTGACGCAATCCTCTATTCTTAGCGCAGCCCGGCCTCCTGTCATGGCGTTTCATCCCATGCGACTGCTGCAGCGGTCACATGGTCTACAGCGTCATCCCAGGAGGCGGGGCTACTTTCAGAAGAGAGAGACGCGTCATCTAAACTACGGCCGGGGCAGGTCTAAACTTTTTTTTCAGTGCAGGATTCCCGCAGCGGACATGCCTCACCAAACCTGCGCCACTATTTGCTGCGGTTTTGCTGGCAGAATTCCCTGCGGCTACCGGGGCGGATAAGCTGTGTAGTTTTACTCAGCATATACGCCTAGTGTGTCCCTTATGATGTCGCTCCTGGAGCTGCTGCCGGTCTCTAAATAGGCAATTGGTCCAGTAGAATTTGGAATTATTTTTTTTTGTGAACCAGATTAAAAAAACACAAAACTTTTGTGTTAGGGCCTGTTCACATCACCGTTCGCTTCCGCTCCGGGGTTTCGTCTGAGTTTTCTGTAGGGTGAACCCCGCAACGGAAAGTGAAAGTGACAGCACAGCTTCCGTTTCAGTCACCATTGATCTCAATGGTGACGGAAACATCGCTAATGGTTTCCGTTCGTCACCATTCCGGCAGGTTTTCGGACGGAATCAATAGCGTAGTCGACTGCGCTAATGGTGACGGAAACTGAAGCTGTGCTGTCACTTTCACTTTCCGTTGCGGGGTTCACCCGACGGAAACCTCAGACGGAACCCCGGAACGGAAGCGAACGGTGATGTGAACAGGCCCTAACACAAAAGTTTTATATTTTTTTTTAAGCTGGTTCACAAAAAAAATAATTACAAATTCTACTGGACCAATTGCCTATTTAGAGACAGGCAGCAGCTCCAGGAGTGACATCATAAGGGACACACTAGGCGGACACACTGAGTAAAACTACACAGCTTATCCGCCCCAGTAGCCGCAGGGAATTCTGCCAGCAAAACCGCACCAAATAGTGGCGCAGGTTTGGTGAGGCGTGTCCGTTGCGGGAATCCTGCAGGGAAAAAAAAGTTTAGACTTGCCCTGGCCGTAGTTTAGGTGACGCATCTCTCTCTTCTGAACGTAGCCCCGCCTCCTGGGATGACGCTGTAGACCATGTGACCGCTGCAGCAGTCACATGGGATGAAACGTCATGACAGGAGGCGGGGCTGCGCTAAGAATAGAGGATCGCGTCACCAGGACTACGGCCGGGGCAAGTCTAAACTTTTTTATAAATTTAAAAAAGTGCCTTTTTTTTTTTTCTCATGTGTGATTTTTTGCGGCAGAACCGCAGCATTTCCGCAACAGAAGAGCAGCGATTCCACAGAATAAATGGACATGCTGCGGCTTAAAAAGCCAAAAAGCCACACTGCAGGTCCATTATTTTTGCAGCATGTGGATGAGATTTGTTTAATACTGTGATACGGTGCGTATTTTCCACAATAAAATGTGTTGCATAAAATCCGCAGTGTTCATACCTAGCGTGTTCCTACCCTAAGGCCGGATTTACACGAGCGTGTGCTTTTTGTGTGCGCAAAAACGTGGCGTTTTGCGCATGCAAAAGGTCCATAACAGCTCCGTGTGTCAGCAGCGTATGATGCGCGGCTGCGTGATTTTCGCGCAGCCGCCATCATTATGACACTCTGTTTGTATGTTTGTAGCACGTGGTGCTTTTCTGTTTTCATTCATAGTTTATACTGCTGCGGAAGTGCTGGCCGTGATTTTCACCCACCCATTGACTTCAATGGGTGCGTGATGCGTGAACAATGCACAAATATAGGACATGTCGTGAGTTTTACGCAGCGGACTCACGCTGCATGAAAATCACTGACAGTCTGAACGGCCCCATAGAGTAACATAGGTCCGTGCGAGGCGCGTGAAAATCACTGACAGTCTGCACGGGCCCATAGAGTAACATAGGTCCGTGCGAGGCGCGTGAAAATCACGCACGTTGCACGGATGTATTACACGTTCGTCTGAATAAGCCCTAACAATAAGGCCCAGTTCACAGAGTTTTTGGGCCTTGATATTGACTCGGACACTGCGTCAGAATCAGCACCAAAAAACTTCCAAAACCGCCTCTCATTGATTTAATCTGAAATCAATGGGAGCCAGTCGCGGAAAAAAGAAAAAGCAGCATGTCCTTTCTTGCCGTGGTTCCGCCTCTGACCTCCCATCGAAATCAATGGGAGGCAGAAAATGCATTTTTCCCTGCGTTTTTTGTCTGCTGTCCTCAATCGCCGCGGGCAAAAAACGCAGCAAAAAACGCGGCAAGATAGTGTGGGCAGGTCAAAAATCTGCCTCAAAATTCGGTGCGCGGTTCCAGGCGGTCGCGGGTGCGCATGCGCGGGAGTTTGCGGGAGCACGCGATCGGTCGCACGGGCGGCAGTGTTTGACGGCCGCCATGACGACCCCCATGCTACCCAGGGCCGCCATCAGGGGGGGTATTATGGGTACTGATATGAGAGGCCCGGCCAAACCTAATTGAAAGGGGGGCCCGCAGCTCACGACATTCTTTTGGTGAAAAAAACGGGCCCCATTGCAGGGGCCTGTTTTTTTTCTACCAAAGGCAAGTCGCGGCAGTTGCCGGGCCCCCCTTTCAATTCGGTTTGGCCAGGCCTCTCACATCAGTACCCATAATACCCCCCCTGATGGAGGCCCTGGGTACCATGATATAGTGCTGGACGGAGTACCGTTAACAGGCGGTGCCACGGTAGGGGGTCCCAGAAAATTTAGCTGTAGGGGGCCCTGAAATTCCTGATGGCGGCCCTGGTTGTATATACAGAGCTAAAGAACCCATTTAGTAGCTCTGCCTTCTCTTGATCCCCTGTGACCTACTCCCCATTACCACTATCTAAGGGTCCTACATGTTCAGACCTTGGCTTTTTTGCATTTATATACTTGAAGATTTTTGGGGGATTTGTTTTACTATCCTTGGCCACCTGCCTTTCATTTTGTATTTTTGCTAATTTTATTACATTTTTACAGATTTTATTAAGCTCTTTATAATTTAAACTGTGATCACCCCCATAGCAGTGGAATGTCAGCTGTGAATTATAGCTGACAGCCGCTTCATCTTCAGGACGTGACTGTACACCCACTTGCGGTAAGTTTTCCTTAATGTGGACGTACAGTCACGCCCATTTGCGAGAAGGAGTTAATATTATCTATTTAAAAACTGTAACATAAATCCTTCTTTACCATAAGAACTGTACGTCTGTGGAATAGCCGACCGCAGTAGATGGTCATAGCAGGAACAGTAGATGGCTTCAAAAAAGCCTTAGATAATTCCTATGTCAATGTGTAGAATTCTTGCTTGAATGTTGATCCAGACGGAATGAGATATGGGATCAGGAGGGAATTTTCCCTTTTTAGGGAAGACTAGTTAAAGGGGTTTTCCCACAAAACACATGCATTCCCTATCCACAGGATAGGGGATACATGTGTAATCGCTGGGGGTGCGATCGATGGGACACCCAGCGATGAGGAGAACGGGGGACTGGAAGGCACCCAAAGTGCTCCATGAGAATGCTCCGCCAGCGTTCTATTCATTTGGGACTTCCCTGACAACTGTCGCCGGCAGCTCCATAGAAATTAAGGGAGCGCTGTTTGAGTATGCGCACCAGCGCTCCATTCCCATGGAGCACTATGGGGGACATTCAGCGGTCGGAAAAGGTCCTGTTGAAAGGGGATACAAGTGTTTGTGCCTAATGGGCAATTTTTATATTTGTTTACTTCATTTATTTTATATATTTAAACCTTCATCTCGATCAATAGGGGTAAAACAAAGTTCTATAATTTCTCCCATCAGTTCCCTTTCTTCAATCTCTTGGTTAAACTTCATGGACATCTTTTTTTAAGTGCACTAACTATACAACCTGGGGCGGCCCAAGCCCCGGATCTTTGGCCTAGTGCCCCAGATCCTCGGCGACTGCCACATTTGGGTCGCATCAGTCGCAATTTCAACCGGGTAGCAGCGGTCGCGATTGCGACAGGGCTGTGGCCGCCAGCAACCCATCTATAAAAATTACTATAGTAACTGTGGCCTATGTAATAAAATACATGGGCCCCTGTTACTATTGTAACGACACATACCCATCTTCCTTCCTGAGCGCAGCCGAAGTCCTGACATCTTCTTGCGTCATGACGTCACTACGCTGTGCTCTGCGAATTATATCACGACGCTAGATGGTGTTGGGACATCCGCTGCACCCGGAGCCGAAGGGGAGGGTAAGTGTAATGTTACGGTCTGCTGGGGTCCTGTATCTAAGCCTACCTTGTGGTAGGCTTAGATACAGGGTCTAACAGACCGTGTCTTACATGGACCCTGTATCTAAGCCTACCACATGTTATTCTTAGATACATGGCCCATGTCTGATCCTGTCTGATGGACCCTGTATCTAAGCTTACCACGTAGTAGGCTTATATACAGTGCCCCAGCAGACCGCAATCTTATACAGTATAAGATTTCTGTCTGCTGGGGCCCTGTATCTAAGCCTACCTTGTGGTTGGTTTAGATACATGGTCTAACAGACAGTATCACACATCGGCCCTGTATCTAAGCCTACCACATGTGTCACTAATGTTTTTGTTTTTTTACAGGTTTGGTCGTTGGACTATGTCGGATTCGAGAACTGCTTCGATGACGGCTTTTTTTATTTTCAATAAAATGGTTAATGAGGGTTGTGTGTGGGGGGGTTTATTTCAATAAAATATTTTATCTATGTCTTTGTATTTTCTTTTAAACTTTATTACCACCGCTTTAGTAATGGCCGTTAGCTGATTGACAGCGTCCATTACTAAGGCGGGGCTTAGTGTTAGCCGGTGCAGAGGCTAACACTAACCTCCATTATTACCCCTGTACCCACCGCCACCAGGGGTACTGTGAAGAGCCCGGTACGATCCAGTACCTGACCATCTGTAGCAATGGTCGGGCACTTGGGAGGCTGCAGGCTCATATTATTAGGCTGGGAAAGCTCAAAAACAGTGACCCTTCCCACCCTGGTAATGCTAGGCTGCTGCCTCTGCTGCTGCTGCTGCTGCTATGTTGTATCTGGCTGGTTATGAAAATTGGGGGGACCAAACGTATTTTTTTTTTAATTTATTTATTTTTTCAATAAATAATTGGAAAAAACGACATGCCCCCCCCCCCCCCCATTTTTTTTTATAACCAGCCATATACAAAATAGCAGCAGACTAGCATTACCAGGGTGGGAAGGGCCACTGCTTTCGGCCTTTCCCAGCCTAATAACACTAGCCTGCGGCCGACCCATTGCCTAACCATCCCTACAGATGAGCCGGTACTAGATCATACCCAGCTCTTCCCGGCACCCCTAGTGTACTGGGGTAATAATGGGGGTTAGCGTTAGCCTCTGCACCGGCTAACACTAATCCCCACCTTAGTAATGGATGCTTTCAATCAGCCAGCAGATATTAATAAGACAGTAGTAATAAAGCTTAAAAAAAATACAAGGACATAAACAAATATTTTATTGGAATAAAAAAAAAACACACAACCCTCATTAACCATTTCACTGATAATAAAAAAAGCCGTCATCGAAGTAGTCCTCGAATCCGAATCAAATTAGCTGGGGACATGTATCTAAGCCTATCATGTGTGATACTGTCTGCTGGGGCCCTGTGTCTAAGCCTATCATGTGTGATACTGTCTGATGAGACAATGCATCCAATTCTATCCAGCGGTATAGCTATAGGAGCCTTAGGCTATGTTAACACGCTTAACCAAAAACGTCTGAAAATACAGAGCTGTTTTAAAGGGAAAACAGCTCCTACTTTTCAGGCGTTTTTTAATCAAACTCGTGTTTTTCGTGGCATTTTTGTCGGCCATTTTTGGAGCTGTTTGTCTATAGAGTCAATGAAAAAAGGCTCCAAAAACTTCCCAAGAAGTGACATGCACTTCTTTTTCACGAGGGTCTTTTTACATGCCGTTTTTGGAAAACGAGGCGTAAAAATACGCCCGTCGGAACAGAATGCCGTATTTCCCATTGAAATCAATGGGCAGATGTTTGTAGGTGTTCTGCTTCCGATTTTTCAGCCATTTTCTGGGACGTTTACAGCCTGAAAAATGGCTGAAAACACTCCGTGTGAACATACCCTTAGTCTTATAGATATGCTATCTCCGATATGTATGTAAAAAAATATATATTTTTTTCAGGTGGGGGGGAATATATGTCTCGGGGCTTGTGCCCCTGATCTTTTAAGACCCTAGCAATGCCCCTGTATATAACTATGCAACATGATTTTCAAAGGGGATCATATATCAATATAACATATAATAAAGGTTTCATGTGAGATTAGAAAAAGGGTCTACATTTTATTTTTCCAGAAGCATCGCCGCTCTTCTTCAAGGATTGTATCTAGTATTGCATCTGAGTTCCATTCACCTGAATCAGCTGCAATACCAAACTGCCTTTGGACAAGAGTAGCACTTTTTATGGAAAGAAAGCAGACCCCTTTGTTTAATCTCATAAACCTGTTTAAATTAAAGAGGGGGGTGGTAATAATATCCATATAAAGGAGAGGTAATAATATCCATATAAAAGAGAGGTAATAATATCCATATAAAGCGGGGTAATAATATCCATATAAAAGAGAGGTAATAATATCCATATAAAGCGGGGTAATAATATCCATATAAAGGAGGGGTAATAATATCCATATAAAGGAGGGGTAATAATATCCATATAAAGGAGAGGTAATAATATCCATATAAAGGAGGGGTAATAATATCCATATAAAGGAGAGGTAATAATATCCATATAAAGGAGAGGTAATAATATCCATATAAAGGAGGGGTAATAATATCCATATAAAGGAGGGGTAATAATATCCATATAAAGGAGGGGTAATAATATCCATATAAAGGAGAGGTAATAATATCCATATAAAGGAGAGGTAATAATATCCATATAAAGGAGAGGTAATAATATCCATATAAAGGAGGGGTAATAATATCCATATAAAGGAGGGGTAATAATATCCATATAAAGGAGAGGTAATAATATCCATATAAAAGAGAGGTAATAATATCCATATAAAGGAGAGGTAATAATATCCATATAAAGGAGAGGTAATAATATCCATATAATCATCATCACTGATACTAGTGTAATGCAATAGTTTGTAATGTTTTATAAAATGTATACTTTTGCCAATTGTAGAACATTGAGGGCAATGCCAGCACATACTCCAGCATGGCTAATCTGGTACTGTGTCCCTACTTAGTGTCATAAACCTGAAGTCACACTAATTGTCTTTATGACTCGTGACCCATGTGCTCCATAAACTTCTTCATTTTCCTTGTGTAGGGTTCTTTTTATGAGTCTCTTATATAAAAGTACATGACAGTTTTATTGTGAGAATGAGTTGCATCTCCCCGGTGAGCTGTAATGTGCCTCTGTGTAAGAACGGCGCCTGCTGTTGAGTAGCACACGTCTGCAGGCCTGACACATACAAGTGAAGAATAAGCATGTCGCTGACAGTGTAAAATTATCCCTAATGGAACAAGGCAAACGTTGAGCAAAAACGTTATAAAAATTCTTTGTTTTTTCATGTTTTAAAGGGACGCTTAACTTTTGTTGTTTTTTTTTATCGTTAATAATAACAATAATTTAATTAACCCCCCTAAACTTCTAGAGTGTTTTTGGTTCTTCATGGCCGGGAATCTTTTAGCGATTTTGCGCATTGGCTGATTTAATGGCCATAACTTTTTTTTAAAAGAAAAACATTTGTAATTTGTTTTTTTTAATTTTAAATTTATTTTTTTCATATTTGTTTTCTATAAGGCTGGGTTCACACGTGGCGGAATTTCACTTGAATTCCGCTGCGGACACTCCGCAGCGTTAATCCGCAGCGGAGCCGTTTCTCCATTGACTTCCACTTCTATTTAGAAGTGTTCGTTTAGACGATGCGTAAAATTCCGCTGCGGAGCATAGGCTGCGGAGCGGAATTTGGTGTCCGCAGCATGCTCTGTCTGTTGCGGACCAGTGGCGGACTGGTTGCGGACTCATGGCGGAATTTCTCCATTGACTTCAATGGAGATTCTAAATTCTGCAATGAAGTCCGCAGCTGTCATGCACATGTTATGTGTGCTGCAGATGCGTCTTGCTTTTTTGCCATGACATTTCTTCATTCTGGCTGGACCTATGTATTTCTAGGTCTACAGCCAGACTGAGGAAGTCAATGGGGCTCCCGGAATTACGGGAGCGTTGCTAGGAGACGTCAGTAAATAGTCACTGTCAAGGGTGCTGAAAGAGTTAAGCGATCGGCAGTAACTGTTTCTGCACCCTGGACAGTGACTACCGATCCCAATATACAGCTACCTGTAAAAAAAATAGAAGTTCATACTTACCAAGAACTCCCTGCTTCTGTCTCCAGTCCGGCTTCCCAGGATGACGTTTCAGTCTAAGTGACGGCTGCAGCCAATCACAGGCTGCAGCGGTCACATGGACTGCCGCGTCATCCAGGGAGGTCGGGCTGGATGCCGAAAGAGGGACGCGTCACCAAGACAATGGCCGGTAAGTATGAAATTCGTTTATTTTCACTAGGGAAAGTGCTGTCCCTTCTCTCTTTTCCCGCAGTCCGCAGCAGCTAGTCCGCATCAATTTACTGCACATTTTGGGCAGATCCGCCGCAGATTCTGTGCGGCATTGATGCGGACAGCTGCGGAGGAAATCCGCCACGTCTGGCCGTGCCCTTAGAGGTAAGGCTCTATTCACACATAAGGGGGGATTTATTCAGACTGGCATTTCATACACCAGTCTCAATATAAAGAGATCTTTACTGGACTCTATTAAAATTGTTTTCCTATAATCATAACTACAGGATAGGTGATAATTTTCTGATTGCTGGAGGCCCCACCGCTGGGACCCCCACCGATCATGAGAACAGGGTCCAGGACCCTCCGTTTCTCCTCACTTCTCGACCGCAGTGAGGAGGACATTGAATGGAACGGCGGTCGAGCAATGTCAATGGGAATGATGAAAACAGCTGAGTACAGCACTCCGCTGTTTCCGTCATTCTTATAGACAGTGAATGGAGTGGCCGGCGCATGTTCAACCACTGCTCCATTCAAGCTCCTCCTCACTGCGGTGGATGCAGTGAGGAGTATTTTGGGGTTCCAGCGGTGGGGCCCGTAACGATTAGAAAATTATCACCTATCCCGTGGATAAGTAATAATTTAGGATTCTGGGAAAACCCCTTTAAATATCTAATATACGTCAATTATGCATCAAAATAAAAGGATAAAGAGAAAATGGGGTTTAAGGTAAATACTCCATGTCCATGATTGAGATCAGCACTCAGAGACAGAATTATTATTATCCAAAGTGAGTACCGCATTCCATTGCCATGTAGTTCATGCCCGCATGTCACACTTCCGCCACACAGTCGCTTCATGTACGATATCCTAGCTCCGTACAGACATTGACATATTACCTCTTTAATGAAGATCTTTATGAATAATAAAGCAAGTCGTATTCTGGAGTAGAAGTGGTGCACACACATGTCCCAGATATATACATAATGCAGGGACATCACATTTTTACTCTTTTTTTAGGCTTGGTTCAAACACATAATTTACTTGCATTTTCAATTGTAATTTTTCACAGCATTTTATTTGCCCAAAAACACTGCATCCAGATGTTACTTTAAAGTCCATATTAAAAGATGAGTAAGCCTAAATGCACAGAATTTTGGTTTGTGGCAATTTTGTTGCATTTTAGAGGTCAGTGGCATTTTTTTTTTCAAGATGTAGCATGCTCTAGGTATGCTCTAGGTATGGAGTCATTCCTGGCTTTTCTTCCATAGGCTTCTCTAAAGGACTTCAAAAACGCATGTAAAAATACATGTGCAAAAAAAAAACCACCACCAAAATCACATATAAGAAATGCCGTTAAAAATGTTTCAAATACGTGAAGGAGGCTTTAGGCGGTTTTCACACACGGTTTTTGGATGCCATTTTTAACAGCTTTGTTTTTGGTCAGAAATACCGTTGCCAGAATAAAGTCTATAAAGTCTATAGTGAAAAGTTAGAATCTGTACTTACATAGCAGTTTTTACCAAAACGCCTCATGTGCTAGGTTAAGCTTTATTTCTGGCATTTTTCTCCATAGACTTCACTATAGAACGTTTAAAATGCCTGGAAAAATGCATGTACAAAATAACACAAAATAAAAAGCGCGTGTAAAAATGCTATACAAAAAACCATGTTACTTTTTTTTTTAAATGCTGCTGTTTTAACATGTGTTTTTTTCATGTAGTTTAAAACATTAGACAAAAACCCTGTATGAAGGAGGCCTTACTCTGTCAGGTATGAGAGTAGAGACACGTGCTTGCTACAAGATTTATCTGATACATTTATATTTTCAGGGATGACTCTAGTCTTTCGCTTGTCTGAGGTGACATGAGGAATCATACCCCTATCAATTTTATTTAAATGCCACAATGTATTCTGGGGGTGAAAGGAGACGCCGTGGTGAACGTTATGCTGCCTGCAACATCATCCAACATGATCAGTTTGGTTGTGGGTGAGTGATAGTCTGAGAAGTCATATCTTTGGAGGGTCACACAAACCTCCGCTTGCTGTTAGGTGCTGGGATGAAATCCTCAGAGCCATTGCTGGTGTAGTGGGCCCTTTGGTTCCTCCTGGTACAGGTCAAAGCCCAGGCTCATGTGACCCGGGTGTGTAGGCAGTTCATGGATGACAAGGATATTGACTGGCCCTCACATTTCCTGGACCTGAATTCAATTGAGGACACTATGGATCAGTGCATCCAACGCAGCCATTAGGCACCACAAACTCTTCAGGTGGTCACGGATGTCCTGATCCAGGTCTGGGAAGAGATACCTCATCCGCCATCTCATCAGGAGCATGCCCAGAGTTTATCAGGAGGTAAAACAGGCACGTGCTGACCATACACACTTTTGAGCTAAAATATGAGTTGCCATGTTGAAATTCACGCAAATAGGATTCGACAGTAACTTCGAATTTTTACTTTAATTTTTGGGGTGATTTGGAATCCAGCCCTCATTTGGATGACAATTTTTATTTTCACTGACCACTGATATGTAATTTTGTTCTCAACAAATTTCCCAATTTATATCAGTAGAGATTTATAACTTAATACTTTCGTTCATGGATATCCGATGTGTGATTTAATTGTTTGATGTGAAACACTGAGGTCACATGCATATGATGGGAATTTTGTGCGGATTTGCCACGCAGATTTTCCTGCTTTCCGTCGGAACGGAGCCCTGACTGACACAAACGGAAACCAGGGGTTTCCGTTTCCATCACCATTCCATCACCATTTCATCACCATAGCACCCTCATTAGCGGTTAACCGTTCTTCCTTGCGCCGTCACGCTGACTCACCAGTATATAGAAGTGCTTGAGAAAGGTCTGTGTTTGGACCGAAACGTTGCACCCTGGCATGAGAAATTAAAGATATTTTACCTGCAAATCTACTCCTATTGGTGTGCGTAAGACTTTCTACAGTCTATAGTGCACTATTTATGCACCCTTCTTCAATATCACCTGGTGCTATCTAAACCTACCTCGCATTGAGCCCGTACTCCGATGCATTGGCTGTCCGGAAAAAGCTGAACAGACATGAAGTGGCTGAGCGCTCACGCGAGGGCTTCAGCTGCTTCGTTCTAGTGATTGGTGGTGGTCTCAGTGCTCGGACCCCCACCAATCCAAACTTCTGATATGTCACTATGACATGTCAGAAGTTAGTCAAAAGTTTAGCTACTTTAATCATTATAAATGGCCAAATACTAGTAGATTAGAACTTAAAGCAGTGGCCAAAGTTTGGTAAATCTGTTTCTTTAAAATTACTAAAATATCATGTTTCTATTTTGTTGAGGTGACCATTTTTGCAAAAGTGACAACGGAAAGTGCAGTCATATTAGTTGTCATCTTGGTATTTATTGAACATGCTGACTATATGTCCGTTTACTATCAGTACCTGATAAATGAATCTATACTGTTAACTTTACTTACATACTACTTATATGTTGCTCTATTAGATTGCACCTATTAAGTCATCATATCTTTTAGTACTGTATATATATACTGCATATATAAATTCAATACTCAAAAACGTAGGTAGAAAAGTATGTAGTAATATTCTATATATTTCCATTCTGTGAATATTATGTAATATGAGTGCACTAGTTGTACTTTATACACATAAGTGCAATATAATATTATGCCATGTGGTATATGTAATACATAGTCCCTTTTATCCATCTGTAAGCCATAAATACTCTGGACCTTTTATGGAAGCCTGGCAGCCATTCAAGAATGGATTTGTATGCTTCTTCCCCCCCCCCCCCCCTCCAACCTTTCTCATAGTACGAGGGCAATTTAAAGCCTTGATTTCTTCCACCTATTTTGGTTTCCATAGCAAATCACTCATTCTACTTTATCAATCTCTAAATAAGCATAAAAGCAATTTGTGTCATAATGTGCAGTTTCGGGTCTTAAAACCGTGTCCTTGGTTTCTCAATTACCGTATACTAGATCTCTTTTCTACAGCTTAAATTACTAAAGCTTTTAGCTACGTGCTAGTGCGGCATCTAGACTCTAACATAACACAGTCACTTGTGTAGTTTATTAGCTGAAAGGCGTGCAGTTATTCCCTTTTCTTCTTTATTCCTTTCCATGATTCACTAGCAGAATGAGCCAATTATACCTCGACTCCTAACAGTGGGGATAATAAAAAAAGTTTATTATTCCTAATTGTGTCTGTGGAGCGTCAAATTCTATTAGTTTGATTTAGAGACGTAAAATATGAATGTTAATTAATAAAAGAAAATTGATCTAGATATATTTACATTTTTTATTGTTTTTCTAATATATTTAAGATTACTCTTGTGTTTTCTAGCCTTAATACTATCTTCTGTTATTTTATTATGATTATTATTATTATGATTATTATGATTATGATGATTCTTATAATTATTATGATGATGATTATTATTATGATTATTAGGATTATTATTTTAATTATTATTATTATGATTATTATTATTATGATTATTATTATGATTATTATTATTATTATTATGATTATTATGATTATTATGATTAATAATAATAATAATAATATAGCAACATTCCTTCAGTAAAGTAATAATCAGACCGGATGGGTGTTAGATTATCAGGTATACGGGATTATTGGATGCGCATAGAAAAGTACTTTATAAGGCTAAGTTCACCCCACATTTGTGCCCTACAGACATTTACTTTCTCTTACACATATACTGCATGGAAACGGATGCAGCTGTATACCAACTGTATACCAACCTCACATGATTATATGACAATCTATGGTGTTTGTTCTTTGAAGAAAAATTCATGACTGTTGGTAGAAACGCGTGGGGATATATGCATTTATAGTCACGGAGTTTCTATAGGCCATTTTTTGTTGCGTTTGTTAGTGCGGCCAGATGTTACATTAAAGTCTATAGTACAATATAAAATGCACTCCACACAACTGCATTTTGTTTTGTGCCGTTTTTGAGGCAATTTTGTGGTCAGTGGCGTTTTATTGCAAACACAGTATTCTCTGGGTATGGCGTTTATTTTCAGGCATTTTTTTTTTTAGCCTAAGGCTGGATTCACACACAACGTTTCGCTGCATTTTTATGCATTTTTTGTGGCATTTTTAAGGCAGGATCACACAATTGTGATGTCGTTGTTGGTACAGTTGTTGGCTTAGTTTTTTGAGCCAAAGTCAGAAGTGGATCCAAGCGGAAGGAAAGGTGTAAAGAAAAGACTGATGTATCTCCTTTATATCGTTTCCACTCCTGTGTTTGGCTTAAAAAACTGAGGCAAAAATTGCATCAAAACTGTGTGTGATTGTGGCCTAAGCTGTATTTTTTTGTATGCATTTTTTAGTGCGACCAGGTGTGGCATTTAAGTCTATAGTCAAACATAAAATGCACTACACACAACTGTGTTTTGGTTTGTGGCGTTTTTGAGGCAATTTTGTGACCAGTGGTATTTTTTTTCCCAAACGTAGCATTTTCTGGGTATGGTGTTTTTCAAACATTTTTCCCATCTGCTTCTTTATAGGACTTCAAAGACGCCAGGAGAAGAGCATGTAAGAAATTACACTAAATTAAATATGCCACCAAAACACCATCTAAAACTACATAAAAAAAACATGTTACATTTTATTAACACTAGCGTTTTTAGAAGCGTTTTTTGATGCTGTGGATATTGCCAGAAAAAAATCTGTGTGTGAAGAAGGCCTAATAGAAAGAGTCCTCATTTATTATCCAGAGAAGAAAGCAGCTACAAACTTTGTCCCACATTTATAAAAAGTGGCGTCATTTTTGCCAATGAAACTTGTCTAATTTATTGAGATATATTGCAACAAATTTATGACTGAATGTTCCCTTCTTTGATAAATCTGACACAACTTACATCACTGACGTTAACTTTCACACTGACTAAAATCTGGTGTAGAGATGCAACTTTTTTCTGACTTTTTATAAACGTGACCTTTCATAAATGTGTCTTAAACCCGGCCAAGAAGTAAGCCACGCCAAGTTTTCACTGCATTTTAACAAACTGACAAACATGGTGCAAATGGCTCTACATTCTGGAGCAAATGGTTAATAAATATGTCATTCAGCAGATAAGACACTTTTTTGGAGTAAAATGCTCCAAAAAATAAAATATAAAAGAGGACATAAATACATTGGTTGTGGACTAGTGTCTCTCTTTCTGGAGGACCAGGTACGTTTATTGCATGTACAGGCCACCAATTTCAGCAGGAACTGTGTAATGCTTGATTTCCCCTGTGGTGGCGCAGTAGGGGAATTAAGCATTTGCTGCCCCCACAGATTACACCTGATCCCTGGAGGACCCAGCAGAACAATCTGTGATCAGCTTATTATCAGGGGACCCTTCTAACCAGAAAGGCTTGTCCAAAGTGGAGAACCCCTTTAAGGGTTAATAATTATATGAAAATATAATAAAATGAGAATGAAAACCTCAGAAACATAATCTTTCCGAAATGGAAATCCTTTAACAAGATGTATATAACAAATTCTTCGCACATCTTTCTCTTATGAACAATTAGTGATGTTCTGCTATAGTTATTAACTTGTGGATTTAAATAATAGAAAACTGACAGGTCTGAGGCAAATGGCTTAGGTTGGAGACAGTCTTGTAATTAATGTTACTCCTTGGCCAGCCAGAATGCTCATTTAACTTAATAGCCGGGGTGTTGGAAGGAAAATACAGATGATTCCATGATTCTTGGGTTAATATAGTATTAACTATGGGCTAAAATGGGTCTAATATAGTAAATGGGATTTTGATTCTTTTTAATATAGTCATAGAGTGCATTATAAAGAGTTGCGTTTAGAGGACCTGGTGGATGTAAAATATGGAATATTAGCTTTGGATACAATAAATATTTTGTTATAAAATTTTATTTTTTTTATGTAAAAGGTATTGAGGTTGTTAAATTCTTAATAATGTGCCATCCATTAATATCAGTCTTCTGGTTTCTGTTAAAGAGATTTGCAGACTAGAGTAAAGGCTCCGAGTGTATATATAAGTGACCAGTTTTGACTCCGCTTAACATAGTCCCCAGAATGTTTTGACAAGCTTTGCATATTCAGAGAGCTGCCAATAGACTTTTTCTGCATTTACCACTGGTTTGGGTGGGATTTGTCAACCAGACAGGATGGAATTTTCTTGTCTGATACTAATTTTTTTTCAAGGTGAGAGGCTACTAAAGGCCTTTTTACACTGGCCAATTATCAAAGAACGATCGTTCATCAGCTGATTGTATCGTTTTGAAAGTGCAAAATGTCGTTGTCGGCAACACATCTTCCTGTGTAAACAGGGAGACGCACTGCCGACATGATACAAATATATGGGGACGAGCGATCGGCAGCACATCTCCCTGTGTAAACGTATGGGAACAAACAATCGTAGCATCCCCATACATAACCAATCATTGTACCTTGTGAAAGGAGCAAATAAGCGCCAATAATCGAGCTGCCTCGTTGATCGGCCCATATCGGCCCATAGGACCTTTAGCTGCTATGAACAATTGTTCAGCCAACAATTATAGCTTGTGTATGGCAACCTTTTCACTCGGTCTACACAGGCAGCAATGATGGGAAGACGTTGTTGGCTCAGCCTTTACCTCTAGTAGCTTAAAGGCTGAGTTACATGACATGTTATAACATTGTCGTACCAGGCCCTCCAGAGTGGAGACTGCACTTATCTGTACAGGAGGATTCCCTCTATGACATCCTTTGTCAGACCAAATAGGCCATATAATAGTGGTTTTCTATAGAAAAAAATACTTCTCAGCTAGCGCAACCAGAATTTTTATGCATAACCTTCATTGGGTCTTTTTTTTTCCATCTCTTTACAGTGGTGGAGTAAATATATTGCTTTTACTTGCTTGTCTTCTGAACGGGTAGGCTCTTCTTTGTTTGTTGCTCGCCCTTAATTTGGTATCATTCCCTGCTGCTTACACACCCCATATTGCTAAGCAGAGCACTCTGAGCCAATAAGATATCTCGCAGCAAGCAGTTTCCCAGAAACAAGGAGAGAGAGAAAGAACACTTGCAGCTGCATCTCCCTCTCCCCCTCTTCCCTGTTTTCTATTTAGACCAGGATCACCTGCACAGTTTTGATGTTGTTTTTGGTGCTGTTTTTGGCTTAGTTTTTTTTAGCCAAACACAGGAGTGGTCACAAAAGAAAGGAGATGCATCAGTCTTTTCTTTATACATTTCCTTCCTGTTGGATCTATTTCTGGCTTTAGCTAAAAAAAAAAAAACGGAGCTAAAAACTGCATCAAAACTCTGTGTGTGTGACTGGTGACTGAGAAGGTTTCTGAAAATTTATAGAGAGAAAATGGAAAGGATGACTATAAGCTGCTGAAAGGTGAGCAAGTTGCCACTTTCCCCTAATAACATATATCACAAAGTTTCATATATTGGCATGTACTACTTTAAAGCTCATTACCGATATAACATAATAATCAAGGTTGGAGTCATTTTAATCATTTTATTTCAGTTCAGCTTTTCACCAGCTATTAAAAGTGGGTTAAAAAGTCATTTGCATCCCATTTTAGTGTAGCTGTAAATATTAATATACCACAAAAATTATTCGCATAAAGGAAAAGTAGAAATGAAATACGTACAAAATTCTGAACATTTATCATAAGGAAAATACAAAAACATTGTTAAAAGGAAAGGTTTAGTATGTCGTTCCTCTATTATGTCTCTAATGTGTTTGGGAAAATCAGGCTTTTTGTGTAACCTTTATTTAAAAAAAAACAACAACAAAAAACTATTTGGAGGATGGAGAGACCTTTGCCCACAATCTGATTTTGTACTAGAGTGGGATGTATCTTTAGTCATAAATGGCTTCATCTGCTGTTTTAGGATGACAAAATAAAGATAATTATATACTCACCCCTATGTAATGGCCTAACCTAATGGGCAATCACCGGGACCATTTCAACTTTATGCCTTGACCCTCTCTGTTTTCCAGGGCAGGACATATTTACTTTAATATCTCTGTTCTGCTTAATGACTTGTGAAATAACAAGGCCACATGAAAATGAAAAGGGTAATATTTTTTCCTCAAAATTGCTATTTTTTTGTAGTACAAAATATTTCTGACTTACCACAGAATGTCCATGCTGTTTGAGAAAGAATAAAATGAAAACAGTTCTAAATAAATATGTTTTAATATATACGTTCTTTAGAATGAAATCATTAATAACTGATTTCCACTATGATTATGACATTATATGTATTTTCCCGAAAAATTGTAATTAGCGCAAAATCCAGATTTTGAGGTAATCAAAAAAGTGTGGCTCTATTCACATTAGCATCATGGCCTCCATTTAGAACCTAGCTAAGACAACTTTTTCTGATCCATCTTTAAACGGATATTGGTGAATCCTAATGAGTTTAATTACAGTATATAGAAGAAAAAAGTGTTTTTATGTTATTTATCTTTTAGCTATTTATGTATTACCCAATTAGTGACCAGCCTATTTTGGACCTTAATGAAGCTTTAATTTTCATTTTTTTTACGTCGCTATTGACTGCAGCACCCAAGGAGTTTAATGGCCGAGATCGGAGCTAACTCCAACCCCTGTTGTTAGAACATGGGCCCGGCTATCTTTAGATAACCAGGCACCAGTTCTGGCCGGCACCGGACACCCATGTTAGGCTTATGACACAGCGCAAAGAAAATGCTGTGCTGTGGCATTGGTATTGACTGCAGAAAAAAAGTAAATTGGCAGTCAGAGGCTCTGTCACCAGATTATAAGTGGCCTATCTCCTACATAATCTGATCGGCGCTGGAATGTAGATAACAACAGTGGTTTTTATTTTGAAAAACGATCCTTTTTTAGCAAGTTATGAGCAATTTTAGATTTAGTTTCTTAATTCCCAACAGGGCGTGTTTTTACTTTTGACCAAGTGGGTGTTGTAAAGAAGTGTATGAGGCTGACCAATCAGTGACCAATCAGTGACATACACTTCTCATTGTTCCAGCCCAGCTTCTTTCAGTGCACAATCACACTGTGCTGTGGATCATGCTGTGCTGGAACAATGAGAAGTGTATGACAATGATTGGTCACTGATTGGTCAGCCTCATACACTTCTTTACAACACCCACTTGGTCAAAAGTAAAAACACGGCATGTTGTGCATTAACCCCTTCCCTCTTTAGCCACTTTTGACCTTCCTGACAGAGCCTCATTTTTCAAATCTGACATGTTTCACTTTATGTGGTAATAACGTTGAAATGCTTTCACCTATCCGGGCGATTCTGAGACTGTTTTCTCGTGACACATTGGACTTTAAGATAGTGGTAAAATTTGGTCGATACATTCAGTATTTAATTGTGAAAAACACGAAAATATAGTGAAAAATTGCAAAAATTAGCATTTTTCTCAATTTAAATGTATCTGCTTGTAAGACAGGCAGTTATACCACACAAAATTGTTGCTAATTAACATCCCCCATATGTCTACTTTAGATTGGCATCGTTTTTTGAACATCCTTTTATTTTTCTATGACCTCACAAGGCTTAGAACTTTAGCAGCAATTTCTCACATTTTCAAGAAAATTTCAAAAGGCTATTTTTACAGTGGCCAGTTCAGTTGTGAAGTGGTTTTGAGGGCCTTATATATTAGAAACCCCCAAAAAGTCACCCCATTTTAAAAACTTCACCCCTCAAAGTATTCAAAACAGCATTTAGAAAATGTCTTAACCCTTTACACATTTCACAGGAATTAAAGCAAAGTAGAGGTGAAATTTACAAATTTCATATTTTTTTGCAGAAATAAATTTTTAATACAATTTTTTTTATAACACAGAAGGTTTTACCAGAGAAATTCAACTCAATATTTGTTTCCCAGTTTCTGCAGTTTTAGGAAATATCCCACATGTGGCCGTAGCGTGCTACTGGACTGAAGCACCGGCCTCAGAAGCAAAGGAGCACCTAGTGGATTTTGGGGCCTTATTTTTGTTAGAATATATTTTAGGCACCATGTCAGGTTTGAAGGGCTCTTGCGGTGCCAAAACAGTGAAAATCCACCAAAAGTGACCCCATCTGGGAAACTAGACACCTCAAGGAAATTATCTAGGGGTGTAGTGAGCATTTTGACCGCACAGGTTTTTTACAGAAATTATTGGAAGTAGGCCGTGAAAATTAAAATCAACATTTCTTCAAAGAAAATGTAGGTTTAGCGATTTTTTTTCTCATTTCCACAAGGACTAAAGGAGAAAAAGCATCGCAAAATTTGTAAAGCAATTTCTCCCGAGTAAAACACTACCCCACATGTGGTAATAAATGGATATTTGGACACACGGCAGGGCTTAGAAGGGAAAGAGCGCCGTTTGGCTTTTGGAGCTCAAATTTAGCAGGAATGGTTTGAGAGGCGATGTCACATTTACAAAGCCCCTGAGGGGACAAAACAGTGGAAACCCCCCACAAGTGACCCCATTTCGGAAACTACACCCATTGAGGAAATTATCTAGGGGTATAGTGAGCGTTTTGACCCCACCGGTTTTTTGCATAAATTATTGGAAGTAGGCTGTGAAAATGATAATCTAAATTTTTTCAAAGAAAATGTAGGTTTAGCTAATTTATTCTCATTTCCACAAGGACTGAAGGAGAAAAAGCACCGTAAAATTTGTAAAGCAATTTCTCCCGAGTAAAACAATACCCCACATGTGGTAATAAACGGTTGTTTGGACACACGGCAGGGCTTAGAAGGGAAAGAGCGCCATTTGGCTTTTGGAGTTCACATTTAGCAGGAATGGTTTGCGGAGGCCATGTCACATTTACGAAGCCCCTGAGGGGACAAAACAGTGGAAACTCCCCACAAGTGACCCCATTTTGGAGACTACACCCATTGAGGAAATTATCTAGGGGTATAGTGAGCGATTTGACCCCACAGTTTTTTTGCAGAAAATATTGGAAGTAGGCCCTGAAAATAATAATCTACATTTTTTCAAAAAAAATCTAGGTTTAGCTAATTTTTTCTCATTTCCAGAAGGACTGAAGGAGAAAAAGCACCACAAAATTTGTAAAGCAATTTCTCCCGAGTAAAACAATACCCCACATGTGGTAATAAACGGCTGTTTGGACACACGGCAGGGCTTAGAAGGGAAACAGCACTATTTGGCTTTTTGAGATCACATTTAGCAGGAATGGTTTGCGGAGGCCATGTCACATTTGCAAAGCCCCTGAGGGGACAAAACAATGAAAACGCCCAAAAAGGGACTCCATTTAGGAAACTACACCTCTTGAGTAGAGATGAGCGAACCGGGACAACCGAACCCGGTTTCGGTCCGAACTTCAGGAAAAGTTCGGTTCGCAGCGAATCCGAACTTTACCGGGTTCGGCCGAACCCGTTTTGACCGAACCCGGCTACATTTTGGCGCCTGCCACATGTTACATCTAAAATGGAGGATTACAGAAGATCACCTGACATCAGGCTACCCCATAATGCCTTGCAAACGGCTCTCCCAGCCTATCGGGAGGCAGCATAGGGGCGGGCTCAAGCCTGCAATAAAAGTCTATGCACGGAGCTCAGCGGCCATTTTACAGACAGGAGCTGTAGGAATAGCATCTCTGTGCAGTAAGGGAAAGCTTTAGGAATCTAAAAGGCAGGAATTCAGAAATCGAAGGGGCTCATCCACTACTCACTACTCAGCCAGTGTGTGAATACGCTTTTATAAGGGGCTCATCCCCGTTGCATCCAACTTGCAATACAGGCAGCCTAGTAGTACTATAAGGCCCAGCATTCCCTGAGTGCACTGCAGCGAGGCTGATTGAAATTCTCATTCATTGCCATTTGCCAAGCCAGTGTCCGTGTGTGAATACGCTTTTAAAAGGGGCTCATCCCTGGAATAACAATCCAACTTGCCATACAGGCAGCCTAGAAGTACTACAACGCCCAGCATTCCCTGAGTGCACTGCAGCGAGGCTGATTGAAATTCTCATTCATTGCCATTTGCCAAGCCAGTGTCCGTGTGTGAATACGCTTTTAGAAGGGGCTCATCCCCATTGCATCCAACTTGCAATACAGGCAGCCTTTGTAGTAGTGGTAGTAGTAGTACTACAAGGCCCAGCATTCCCTGAGTGCACTGCAGCGAGGCTGATTGAAATTCTCATTCATTGCCATTTGCCAAGCCAGTGTCCGTGTGTGAATACGCTTTTAAAAGGGGCTCATCCCTGGCCGTTATTAACAGGATAACAATCCAACTTGCCATACAGGCAGCCTAGAAGTACTACAACGCCCAGCATTCCCTGAGTGCACTGCAGCGAGGCTGATTGAAATTCTCATTCATTGCCATTTGCCAAGCCAGTGTCCGTGTGTGAATACGCTTTTAAAAGGGGCTCATCCCTGGAATAACAATCCAACTTGCCATACAGGCAGCCTAGAAGTACTACAACGCCCAGCATTCCCTGAGTGCACTGCAGCGAGGCTGATTGAAATTCTCATTCATTGCCATTTGCCAAGCCAGTGTCCGTGTGTGAATACGCTTTTAAAAGGGGCTCATCCCTGGAATAACAATCCAACTTGCCATACAGGCAGCCTAGTAGTACTACAAGGCCCAGCATTCCCTGAGTGCACTGCAGCGAGGCTGATTGAAATTCTCATTCATTGCCATTTGCCAAGCCAGTGTCCGTGTGTGAATACGCTTTTAGAAGGGGCTCATCCCCATTGCATCCAACTTGCAATACAGGCAGCCTTTGTAGTAGTGGTAGTAGTAGTACTACAAGGCCCAGCATTCCCTGAGTGCACTGCAGCGAGGCTGATTGAAATTCTCATTCATTGCCATTTGCCAAGCCAGTGTCCGTGTGTGAATACGCTTTTAAAAGGGGCTCATCCCTGGCCGTTATTAACAGGATAACAATCCAACTTGCCATACAGGCAGCCTAGAAGTACTACAACGCCCAGCATTCCCTGAGTGCACTGCAGCGAGGCTGATTGAAATTCTCATTCATTGCCATTTGCCAAGCCAGTGTCCGTGTGTGAATACGCTTTTAGAAGGGGCTCATCCCCATTGCATCCAACTTGCAATACAGGCAGCCTTTGTAGTAGTGGTAGTAGTAGTACTACAAGGCCCAGCATTCCCTGAGTGCACTGCAGCGAGGCTGATTGAAATTCTCATTCATTGCCATTTGCCAAGCCAGTGTCCGTGTGTGAATACGCTTTTAAAAGGGGCTCATCCCTGGAATAACAATCCAACTTGCCATACAGGCAGCCTAGTAGTACTACAAGGCCCAGCATTCCCTGAGTGCACTGCAGCGAGGCTGATTGAAATTCTCATTCATTGCCATTTGCCAAGCCAGTGTCCGTGTGTGAATACGCTTTTAAAAGGGGCTCATCCCTGGAATAACAATCCAACTTGCCATACAGGCAGCCTAGTAGTACTACAAGGCCCAGCATTCCCTGAGTGCACTGCAGCGAGGCTGATTGAAATTCTCATTCATTGCCATTTGCCAAGCCAGTGTCCGTGTGTGAATACGCTTTTAGAAGGGGCTCATCCCCATTGCATCCAACTTGCAATACAGGCAGCCTTTGTAGTAGTGGTAGTAGTACTACAAGGCCCAGCATTCCCTGAGTGCACTGCAGCGAGGCTGATTGAAATTCTCATTCATTGCCATTTGCCAAGCCAGTGTCCGTGTGTGAATACGCTTTTAGAAGGGGCTCATCCCCATTGCATCCAACTTGCAATACAGGCAGCCTTTGTAGTAGTGGTAGTAGTAGTACTACAAGGCCCAGCATTCCCTGAGTGCACTGCAGCGAGGCTGATTGAAATTCTCATTCATTGCCATTTGCCAAGCCAGTGTCCGTGTGTGAATACGCTTTTAAAAGGGGCTCATCCCTGGAATAACAATCCAACTTGCCATACAGGCAGCCTAGTAGTACTACAAGGCCCAGCATTCCCTGAGTGCACTGCAGCGAGGCTGATTGAAATTCTCATTCATTGCCATTTGCCAAGCCAGTGTCCGTGTGTGAATACGCTTTTAGAAGGGGCTCATCCCCATTGCATCCAACTTGCAATACAGGCAGCCTTTGTAGTAGTGGTAGTAGTAGTACTACAAGGCCCAGCATTCCCTGAGTGCACTGCAGCGAGGCTGATTGAAATTCTCATTCATTGCCATTTGCCAAGCCAGTGTCCGTGTGTGAATACGCTTTTAAAAGGGGCTCATCCCTGGAATAACAATCCAACTTGCCATACAGGCAGCCTAGTAGTACTACAAGGCCCAGCATTCCCTGAGTGCACTGCAGCGAGGCTGATTGAAATTCTCATTCATTGCCATTTGCCAAGCCAGTGTCCGTGTGTGAATACGCTTTTAGAAGGGGCTCATCCCCATTGCATCCAACTTGCAATACAGGCAGCCTTTGTAGTAGTGGTAGTAGTAGTACTACAAGGCCCAGCATTCCCTGAGTGCACTGCAGCGAGGCTGATTGAAATTCTCATTCATTGCCATTTGCCAAGCCAGTGTCCGTGTGTGAATACGCTTTTAAAAGGGGCTCATCCCTGGCCGTTATTAACAGGATAACAATCCAACTTGCCATACAGGCAGCCTAGAAGTACTACAACGCCCAGCATTCCCTGAGTGCACTGCAGCGAGGCTGATTGAAATTCTCATTCATTGCCATTTGCCAAGCCAGTGTCCGTGTGTGAATACGCTTTTAAAAGGGGCTCATCCCTGGAATAACAATCCAACTTGCCATACAGGCAGCCTAGTAGTACTACAAGGCCCAGCATTCCCTGAGTGCACTGCAGCGAGGCTGATTGAAATTCTCATTCATTGCCATTTGCCAAGCCAGTGTCCGTGTGTGAATACGCTTTTAAAAGGGGCTCATCCCTGGAATAACAATCCAACTTGCCATACAGGCAGCCTAGTAGTACTACAAGGCCCAGCATTCCCTGAGTGCACTGCAGCGAGGCTGATTGAAATTCTCATTCATTGCCATTTGCCAAGCCAGTGTCCGTGTGTGAATACGCTTTTAGAAGGGGCTCATCCCCATTGCATCCAACTTGCAATACAGGCAGCCTTTGTAGTAGTGGTAGTAGTAGTACTACAAGGCCCAGCATTCCCTGAGTGCACTGCAGCGAGGCTGATTGAAATTCTCATTCATTGCCATTTGCCAAGCCAGTGTCCGTGTGTGAATACGCTTTTAGAAGGGGCTCATCCCCATTGCATCCAACTTGCAATACAGGCAGCCTTTGTAGTAGTGGTAGTAGTAGTACTACAAGGCCCAGCATTCCCTGAGTGCACTGCAGCGAGGCTGATTGAAATTCTCATTCATTGCCATTTGCCAAGCCAGTGTCCGTGTGTGAATACGCTTTTAAAAGGGGCTCATCCCTGGCCGTTATTAACAGGATAACAATCCAACTTGCCATACAGGCAGCCTAGAAGTACTACAACGCCCAGCATTCCCTGAGTGCACTGCAGCGAGGCTGATTGAAATTCTCATTCATTGCCATTTGCCAAGCCAGTGTCCGTGTGTGAATACGCTTTTAAAAGGGGCTCATCCCTGGAATAACAATCCAACTTGCCATACAGGCAGCCTAGTAGTACTACAAGGCCCAGCATTCCCTGAGTGCACTGCAGCGAGGCTGATTGAAATTCTCATTCATTGCCATTTGCCAAGCCAGTGTCCGTGTGTGAATACGCTTTTAAAAGGGGCTCTGAAATGTCTGGGAAAAAAAAGGTTGTGAAAGGACGGGGTAGAGGAAGAAACACCCATGCCGTCTCCTCTTCCAGTCCAAATGTTGGATCTGTTGGTGCCAGACCCAGTAGCAGCATTTGTGGCACAAGACATGTGCCCAGTTCCACTAGTAGCAGCTGCCATGTGCCTGCTAGTAGTAGTATCAGCAAGCCAGACTTGTCCATCTCCTCCGGTGGGCGGGTTACTTTAGACAATACGGCCATTGTGGACTGGTTGGCTGGCTCGCGGTCATCTCAGCAGGAAGACTCTGACGATCTGGCTTCAAGCCAGGTTTCGTTGGATTCCAGATCCTCTACAGTTCCTTGGCACGGTGACAGTAGTAATATAGGTATTTCTAGCGTTTCCATTCCATCATCTATGTCTTCGCTCCCCCTTCCTAGCGGGAAGCCATCTTTCCTGAGAGTCCTAAGAGACATCTCCTCGGGTGCGAAGGAAGATACTGAACAACATAGTGATGATGATGATTTGTTTTCCGCGAGTCAGCCAACGGAGTGTGTTGCGGCGGTGGTGGAGGTGGAAGCGGTGACCGAGACGCATAGCTGCGGTAGTGGGGGTGTTGGTGGTGGTAGCCGTGGTGGCAGACGCAGTAATGAGGGGGGGCATGGAGCCCGCCATGATGTCACATCACATTCACAACACAGTGACAGAAGTGGCGGGGATGATGAGGAAGGCTATGATGATGATGTTGTTTTAGACAGGACGTGGGAACCAGGTGACGAGGTGATGACGGCGTCAGAGGAGGAGGGTAGTAGTGGCGGCACTGGATGTGATAAACAGCCAAGCCGAGGTAGGGGCAGAAGTCAATCTGCAAAACGTTGCAGCGGTAGGGTCAGCTCAGGAGCCGGTGACGGCGACACAGATGCTGGTGTAGGTTCCCGAAAAAAGCCTGCCAGACAAGGGGCAAGCTCGGGTGGTTGTGGTGGTGGTGGTGGTGGTGGACGTGGTACTACCTCTTTACGGTACTCTGCCGTGTGGCAATTTTTCTGTACCTTCCCAGAGGAGGAAAACATGGCACAGTGCCGTATCTGCAAGCAGAAAGTAAGGCGTGGGCAGGGCAGCAATGTAGGAACTACTGCTCTACGTAAACACATGGAACGGCATCACAAGGCCATGTGGGACAATCAACATGCCCCACCATCATGTACATCTAATGAAGACCCCTCTTCCGCTGCTGCTGCTGCTCCGAGTCCCTGTCATCTAAGTAGTAGCCAGGCCTTATCCACCATGTCGTTGTCATCATCATCATCACTGTCATCTAGTGCTCCTCCTATGTCCCGTCAGTTATCCATTACGGAATCGTTGTCCAATAAGCAACAATATATACCCAGTCATCCACTTGTCGTGCGGCTTAATTCACACCTGGCAAAGTTGTTGGTGGTGCAGTCGCTGCCATACCACCTGGTCGACTCCGCCGGCTTCAAGCAATTGATGGCGTGCGCTCAGCCTAGGTGGCGAATACCTAGCCGACATTACTTCTCCAAAACAGCTGTCCCTGCCTTGCACAAGCATGTGGAGGAAAAGGTGTCCAAGTCCTTGCAATTATCCGTGTGCAGCAGGGTACATGCCACCGTCGACACGTGGAGCAGCAACTATGGGCAGGGACAGTACATGTCTTTCACGGCCCACTGGGTCAATATTTTGCAGTCCGATGCACCACCGCAGCAATGCCAGGCATTACCACCTCCACGCTTGTATGTTTCTAGTTCAACTCCGGACACCAGGCGCCTACCATCCTTCTCCTCCTACTCCTCCTCCTCCTCCTTGCCTTCCTCCTTGGAGGTCTTCCCGTCCCCGACAGGACACAGCGTATCTTCCACTCCTCCTCCCTCCTCTTTTCATAGGTGCAAGGTGAAGCGCCACAACGCTGTCTTACACCTGCTGAGCCTGGGCGAGAAAAGCCACACAGGGCAGGAGCTGCTGCTGTGCATCAAGGAGGAAATCGCACGCTGGCTGTCTCCTCTGAAACTCACACTGGGCAATGTTGTCTCTGATAACGGCAAGAACGTTGTGGCTGCACTGCGTCTAGGTCACCTGACACACGCTCCTTGCATGGCACATGTGATCAATCTGGTCATAACACGCTTCTTAAAGTCATATGTTGGTTTGAAGGGTGTGCTGGCCATGTCCAGGAGGGTTTGCGTTCGCTTTAGACGTTCGTATGCATTTAAGCACGCCCTCCTGGACTTGCAGCGTCAAAACAATCTCCCAGAACACAGCCTGATTTGCGACGTTCCAACACGATGGAATTCCACCCTGCACATGTTGGACCGTCTGTACGAACAGCGGAAAGCCGTGAATGATTTCCTGATGCAGCAGACGGGCAGCGTTTGGAGCCAGTGTAATTTCGAGCTCAGGCACTGGCAGCTGGTTAGAGACGCATGTCGCGTTTTGAGGCCCTTTGAAGAGGCCACACGATTTGTGAGCCGTGACGCTAGCGGAATGAACGATGTTATGCCGCTGATATTCATTATGGAGCAAACGCTCACAGCGATGATTCAGCAAAGGATGGAGGAAGGATCACATCTGGCTATGGATGTTGAGGAGGAGGAGGAGGATGAGGAAACAGGACCTGAAGAGGAGCTGGATTTGGAGATGGAATCACAGGAAGGGATAGGGGACGAGGCAGCCGCACAACATGACAGTGATGGTGGTGATGACGAGTCTGACGACGACCTTGATGATGGACAACCATGGCAGTATGGGGCGGAGATGGAACCAACCGGGCCCTCTGAAACGCTGGCCAGGATGGCGAGCTGTATGCTTCGTTACTTGCGCGCTGACTGTCGTATTGTTAGCATGAAGCAAAGAGATGACTACTGGATAGCCACACTTTTAGACCCTCGGTATAAAGCCAGAATGGGGGAGTTTTTTGCGCCTTCCGAGAGGGAGGCAAAATTGGCTTATTATAGAGAGAAGCTATGCAGCCAGCTTGTCATGGCTTTCAAACGGCAGACACCCGCTGCAAGCATGTCTGACCGGGGGGCCACTCTCCGCTCCCCACTGTCTCATCGTTCCACCGCCTCTGGCAGAGCTACCTCTGCAATAGGCGGCAGCCGTGGCAGCAGCGGCAGCAGCAGCAGCAGCAGCAGCCAATTCAGTTTGGAAAATATGATGACAACATTTTTACATCCAATACCCCGACCTGACACACATCGTAGCACTAGTCACCAAAGGGATGTTCACCATCTCCAGGTGCAGCACCTAAACAACCAGGTTCACTCGTACTTGGACTGTGCCCTTTCTCCGTCAGAAATGCTGATCCCAGACCCCATGGACTTCTGGGTCAGCAGATTGGATCATTGGCAAGAACTGGCCCAGTTTGCCATGGGTGTACTGTCTTGTCCACCCTCCAGTGTAGCGTCAGAGAGGGTATTCAGCGCAGCAGGGGGCTTCGTCACCCCTAAGCGAACAAGATTGTCCGCCAACAGCTTGGAAAATCTCACGTTTCTGAAAATGAATCAAGCGTGGATCGGTGAGGATTTTAAAACCCCTGTGCCTGATGCCACTGATTAGATCTTACATTGCTGCTGCTGCTGCCGCCTGCTACTGCCGCCTGCTACTATGGGATTCTGTCCTGTCCACTCTTTTTTTAATGTGCCGCTGTTGGTGCTGCAGCTGCTACTACTTCTACCACCAATCCACCCCAGTGCCGTCTGCTACAAGCAGGCCTGCCCCACCAGAGGGCTTTGTCCTGTGACTCTCCAGTCTCTTTTTTTAATGTGCTGCTACTACTGCTACTACTGCTTGCACCCTTGCTGTCTGTGTTGGCTAGTACCTCTACTACCACCAATACACCTACACTGCCATCTGCTACAAGCAGGCCTGAGGCCTGCCCCACTACAGGGCTTTGTCCTCCTGTGACTGTCCAGTCTCTTTTTTTAATGTGCTGCTACTACTGCTACTACTGCTTGCACCCTTGCTGTCTGTGTTGGCTACCTCGACTACTACCACCAATACACCTCCACTGCCGCCCGTCTGCTACAAGCAGGCCTGAGGCCTGCCCCACCACAGGGCTTTGTCCTCCTGTGACTGTCCAGTCTCTCTTTTTTTTAATGTGCTGCTACTACTGCTACTACTGCTTGCACCCTTGCTGTCTGTGTTGGCTACCTCTAATACCACCAATACACCTACACTGCCGCCCGTCTGCTACAAGCAGGCCTACCCCACCACAGGGCTATGTCCTGTGACTGTCGTCCAGTCTCTTTTTTTAATGTGCTGCTGCTACTACCAGTCCTACCACCCTTGCTGTCTGTGTTGGCTAGTCTACCTCTACTACCACCAATACACCTCCACTGCCGTCTGCTACAAGCAGGCCTGAGGCCTGCCCCACCACAGGGCTTTGCCCTCCTCTGACTGTCCAGTCTCTTTTTTTAATGTGCTGCTACTACTGCTACTACTGCTTGCACCCTTGCTGTCTGTGTTGGCTAGTACCTCTACTACCACCAATACACCTACACTGCCATCTGCTACAAGCAGGCCTGAGGCCTGCCCCACCACAGGGCTTTGTCCTCCTCTGACTGTCCAGTCTCTTTTTTTAATGTGCTGCTACTACTGCTACTACTGCTTGCACCCTTGCTGTCTGTGTTGGCTACCTCGACTACTACCACCAATACACCTCCACTGCCGCCCGTCTGCTACAAGCAGGCCTGAGGCCTGCCCCACCACAGGGCTTTGCCCTCCTCTGACTGTCCAGTCTCTTTTTTTAATGTGCTGCTACTACTGCTACTACTGCTTGCACCCTTGCTGTCTGTGTTGGCTACCTCGACTACTACCACCAATACACCTCCACTGCCGCCCGTCTGCTACAAGCAGGCCTGAGGCCTGCCCCACCACAGGGCTTTGCCCTCCTCTGACTGTCCAGTCTCTTTTTTTAATGTGCTGCTACTACTGCTACTACTGCTTGCACCCTTGCTGTCTGTGTTGGCTACCTCGACTACTACCACCAATACACCTCCACTGCCGCCCGTCTGCTACAAGCAGGCCTGAGGCCTGCCCCACCACAGGGCTTTGCCCTCCTCTGACTGTCCAGTCTCTTTTTTTAATGTGCTGCTACTACTGCTACTACTGCTTGCACCCTTGCTGTCTGTGTTGGCTACCTCGGCTACTACCAGTCTACCACCAATACACCTCCACTGCCGCCCGTCTGCTACAAGCAGGCCTGAGGCCTGCCCCACCACAGGGCTTTGTCCTCCTGTGACTGTCCAGTCTCTCTTTTTTTTAATGTGCTGCTACTACTGCTACTACTGCTTGCACCCTTGCTGTCTGTGTTGGCTACCTCTAATACCACCAATACACCTACACTGCCGCCCGTCTGCTACAAGCAGGCCTACCCCACCACAGGGCTATGTCCTGTGACTGTCGTCCAGTCTCTTTTTTTAATGTGCTGCTGCTACTACCAGTCCTACCACCCTTGCTGTCTGTGTTGGCTAGTCTACCTCTACTACCACCAATACACCTCCACTGCCGTCTGCTACAAGCAGGCCTGAGGCCTGCCCCACCACAGGGCTTTGCCCTCCTCTGACTGTCCAGTCTCTTTTTTTAATGTGCTGCTACTACTGCTACTACTGCTTGCACCCTTGCTGTCTGTGTTGGCTACCTCGACTACTACCACCAATACACCTCCACTGCCGCCCGTCTGCTACAAGCAGGCCTGAGGCCTGCCCCACCACAGGGCTTTGTCCTCCTCTGACTGTCCAGTCTCTTTTTTTAATGTGCTGCTACTACTGCTACTACTGCTTGCACCCTTGCTGTCTGTGTTGGCTACCTCGACTACTACCACCAATAAACCTCCACTGCCGCCCGTCTGCTACAAGCAGGCCTGCCCCACCACAGGGCTTTGTCCTGTGACTGTCGTCCAGTGTCTTTTAATGTGCTGCTACTACTCACCCTTGCCAATAAAAAGGGTCAATTTTTGGAGGGCTTGTGAAAAGCCATTGCTTGTTGCTTTTACATCCATGTATGGAAGAACCCCGGCAGGCATCTGCCAATAAAAAGGGTCAATTTTTGGAGGGCTTGTGAAAAGCCATTGCTTGTTGCTTTAATGCTTTTACATCCATGTATGGAAGAACCCCGGCAGGCATCTGCCAATAAAAAGGGTCAATTTTTGGAGGGCTTGTGAAAAGCCATTGCTTGTTGCTTTAATGCTTTTACATCAATGTATGGAAGAACCCCGGCAGGCATCTGCCAATAAAAAGGGTCAATTTTTGGAGGGCTTGTGAAAAGCCATTGCTTGTTGCTTTAATGCTTTTACATCCATGTATGGAAGAACCCCGGCAGGCATCTGCCAATAAAAAGGGTCAATTTTTGGAGGGCTTGTGAAAAGCCATTGCTTGTTGCTTTAATGCTTTTACATCCATGTATGGAAGAACCCCGGCAGGCATCTGCCAATAAAAAGGGTCAATTTTTGGAGGGCTTGTGAAAAGCCATTGCTTGTTGCTTTAATGCTATTACATCCATGTATGGAAGAACCCCGGCAGGCATCTGCCAATAAAAAGGGTCAATTTTTGGAGGGCTTGTGAAAAGCCATTGCTTGTTGCTTTAATGCTTTTACATCCATGTATGGAAGAACCCCGGCAGGCATCTGCCAATAAAAAGGGTCAATTTTTGGAGGGCTTGTCAAAAGCCATTGCTTGTTGCTTTTACATCAATGTATGGAAGAACCCCGGCAGGCATCTGCCAATAAAAAGGGTCAATTTTTGGAGGGCTTGTGAAAAGCCATTGCTTGTTGCTTTTACATCCATGTATGGAAGAACCTCGGCAGGCATCTGCCAATAAAAAGGGTCAATTTTTGGAGGGCTTGTGAAAAGCCATTGCTTGTTGCTTTTACATCCATGTATGGATGAACCCCGGCAGGCATCTGCCAATAAAAAGGGTCAATTTTTGGAGGGCTTGTCAAAAGCCATTGCTTCTTCTTTTACCACCTTATATGTATGAACCCTGGCAGGCATCAGCCGCCTAAAATGGTAAATTTTTGTACCTTTTTTAACAATGCATTAAGCATACAACATGCACAAGTGCAGTGGTTTCTGTTAGTTATCTCCGTGTCCCATCCGTTTTCCTAGAGCCATACATGTTGGCGTAACTTTGACACCAACTTTGCATTAAAGACAGCTCAAAAGTACTTGGATACACTCATGGGTGACCTAAGAGTGTTATACAGGGCTTCTAGGGCTTTAAAACAGTGTTATACACGATTTTTAGGGGCTTTCTTGTATTACAGGTTCGGTCAGAACTAGTTCGGTCCGAATCGAACTTTTGCACGAAATTCGGCGAACTTGCCGAACCGAACTTTTCATAAGTTCGCTCATCTCTACTCTTGAGGAATTCATCTAGGGGTGTAGTAAGCATTTTGACCCCACAGACGTTTCATAGAATTTATTAGAATTAGGCAGTGAAAATAAAAACAGTCCTTTTTCTTCAATAAGACGTAGCTTTAGCGCAAATTTTTTCATTTTCTCAACAAATAAAGGAAAAAAAGAACCCAAAATTTGTAAAGCAATTTCTCCCGAGTACGGCAATACCCCATATGTGGTCATAAACTGCTGTTTGGGCAAACGGCAGGGCTCAGAAGGAAAGGACCGCCATTTGGAGTGCAGATGTTGCTGGATTGGTTTCTGGGCGCCTGTGGGCCCAAAACAGTGGAAACCCCCCAGAAGTGACCCCATTTTGGAAACGACACCCCTCAATGCATTTACCAAGGGGTGTAGTAAGCATTTTAACCCTGCAGGAGTTTTGTAGAAATTAGTGTTCACTCGATGTTGCAGAGTGAAAATGGGATTTTCTTCCATAGATATGCCAATATGTGGTGCCCGGCTTGTGCCACCATAACAAGACAGCCCTCTAATTATTATGCAGTGTTTCCCGGTTTTAGAAACACCCTACATGTGGCCCTAATCTTTTGCCTGGACATATGACAGGGCTCAGGAGTGAAGAGTACCATGCGGAGTGGAGGCCTAATTTGGCGATTTACAAAGTATTGGTTCACAACTGCAGAGGCTCAGATGTGAAATAATAAAAAGAAACCACTGAGAAGTGACCCCATTATGGAAACTGCACCCCTCAAGGCATTTATTAAGAGGTGTAGTGAGGATTTTCACTCAACAGGTCTTTTCCATAAATGAATGCACTGCGGATGGTGCAAATTAAACATTTATATTTTTCCCTAGATATGCCATTCAGTGGCAAATATGTCATACCAAGCTTATGACACTGGAGACACACACCCCAAAAATTGTTAAAAGGGTTCTCCCGGGTATGACGATGCCATATATGTTGACGGAAACTGCTGTTTGGGCACGCTGTAGGGTTCAGAGCCGAGGGAGCACCATTTGGCTTTTGGAGAGCGGATTTTGCTTGGTACTAAATTTTTTGAGTATTGCTGGTGTTTTATAATGTGGGGGTACATGTAAGCGGGGCGGAGTATATAAGGGGCATAGTCAGGTGGTATGAAAAAAAATTAATAATCCATAGATGTGTGTTACGCTGTGAAGCAATCCTTTCCGCACAGGCCAGTGTCGCACTGATAAATGGTGTAATTTCTTATCCCCCTTTTGGTCCACACTCGGCACCTTTGTAGTTTGGGGAATTTTGCTAGGAAGTGTTGTTCTGGTATAATACGGGCACCGTCGCTTCCAGCGGATATGTTTGGGCCCTCCCTTTCCTGGTTCCCTAATTTTAGGTCCTTGATAAATCGCCTCTTCAAACAGAAGAAATGTTCCCCTCGGGCACAACTGCATATTTTTTTATTTCCTGACTTATTGGAGCCATAACTAATTTTATTTTTCATAGACGTAGCGGTATGAGGGCTGGTTTGTTGCGGGATGAGCTGTAGTTATTATTGGTACCATTTTGGGGTACATGTGACTTTTTGATCACCTTTTATCCTATTTTTTGGGATGCCAGGTAAACAAAAAAATGCAATTCTGGCACAGCTTTTTTCGTTTTTTTTATACAGCGTTCACCATGCGTTATAAACTACATGTTAACTTTATTCTGTGGGTCAGTACGATTCCGGCGATACCTAATTTATAGCATTTTTTTATGTTTTACTACTTTTTTCACAATAAAATTACTTTTGTAAAAAGAATGTATTTTTTTTCTGTCGCAAAGTTGTGAGAACCATAACGTTTTAATTTTTTTGTCGACGGAGGTGTATGAGGGCTTGTTTTTTGCGGGACGAGCTATAGTTTTTATAGGTACCATTTTTGGATACGTGCGACTTTTTGATCACTTTTTATTCTAATATTTGTAGGGCAAAGTGACTGAAAAACAGAAACTCTGGTAACGTTTTTTACGGTTTTTTTTACGCTGTTCACCGCGTGCAATAAATAATACAATATTTTGATACCTCAGGTCGTTACGGTCGTGGCGATACCAAATACATATGGTTTATTATTATTTCTCAATAATAAAGGACTTGATAAGAGTAAAAGGGGGATTGTGTTTTATTTGATTACTTGAAACTTTTATTGTTTTCAAACTTTTATTTTTTGCACTTTTTTTTACACTTTTTTATACTTTTTTTACACTTTTCTTCAAGTCCCACTAGGGGACTTGAAGGTCCAACGGTCAGATTTTTTTTTTTCTAATACATTGCACTACCTATGTAATGCAATGTATTAGATCTGTCAGTCATTCACTGACAGCAAGCCGATTAGGCTTCACCTCCCGGCGGGGCCTAATAGGCTTCCGTAATGGCAGAGCAGGAGACCATTGTGTCTCCTGTTGCCATAACAGCAGTCGCCAGTCCCGATTGCCTGTCAGGGCTGGCGATCTGCTAGTAACCGCTACGATGCAGCAATCGCTTTCGATTGCTGCATCGAAGGGGTTAATGGCAGGGATCGGAGCTAGCTCCGGTTCCTGCCGTTACAGGTGGATGTCAGCTGTACAGTACAGCTGACATCCACCGCTGATGACGCCGGATCAGCTCCTGACCCGGCGCCATCTTGCCGGCAGCTACGGAAGCCGATCAGGCTCCGCCGCCGGGCGGATCTTGACCGGCTTCGGTGCTAGGCAGACCGGGAGGCCAGTATTAGGCCTCCGGTTGCCATTGCAGCCACCGGAACCCCGGCAATTTCATTGCTGGGGCTCCGATGAGCTGCAAACACCTTAAGTGCAGCGATCGCGTTTGAGCGCTGCACTTAAGGGGTTAATGGCGGGGATCGAAGCTAATTTCGGTCCCCGCCGTTACAGTCGGATGTCAGCTGTAAGATACAGCTGAGATCCGGTGATGATGGCACCGACTCAGTTTCTGAGCCGGTGCCAAACATTTGACGTACATGTACGACATTTTGCGGGAAGTCAATGCTTTCCATGACGTACATGTACGTCAAATGTCGGGAAGGGGTTAAGAAACTAATTCTGAAATTGCTCATAACTTGCTAAACAATGATCGTTTTTCAAAATAAAAACCACTGTTGTTATCTACATTCTAGCGCCGATCAGATTATGTAGGAGATAGGGCATTTATAATCTGGTGACAGAGCCTCTTTAAGGGGTTAATAGCTTAATAGGGGGAGTTCATACTGGAGGCACACACTTCCTATTCCTCTTATGTATAGACAGTGCAGAAGGATTTGTGTGCTTTATGGCGGCTGCAGTAAATGGGAGTAAAAGGTCAGAAAAGTATTGATAGACTAATAAAGCCTCGAGGAAGAGGCTGCCCCTCCACCAGAGAACAGGAAGTAGCAGGGGAGCTGCATACATAAGTCTTATCTGTGTGCACAGTGTTGCCACCCTGCCTTATCTAAGCCTCCAACAGTACAATAGAGCTGTCCTCTGTCATTAAATCCCCCACCGTCTAAAGATAAAGAAATGAGTCTGACCCTGCAAAGCTGACAAGTGAGCTGCAGAAAACAGGAAATGTCAGACAGCTGTGTGTGCTCCAGTGGTTAGTGTGAAAACTGGAATATTTCAGTATTTTTTCTATATTCGAATAGTTACATAAATAAATGTTTAGAATAAAAACCCAATTTAAATAATTACATTATAATCTGATAATGTATTCCTTTTTAAGGCAAAAAACTGTAATTTGTGTCCAACCTTACATTTCCATCAAATGCCTATCTCCAAAATACATACACTATATAAATTCAGTTATTTTATTCAGTCTCATTGCCACAGGTGTACAAGAATCAAGCACCTAGCCATACAAATATTTGTGAAAGAATGGGTCTTTCTAAAGTGCTCACTGAAGTCCAGCGTGGTCCCGTAATAGGACGCCACCGTTGTAAGAAGTCAGTTCATGAAATGTCTTCCCTCCTAGATTCCATGATTAACTGTGAGTGGTGTTATTGAAAAGTGGGAGCATTTAGGAGCCACAGCAACTCAGCCACGAAGTGGCAGACCACATAATGTTACATAGCGGGATCGGTGAGTGCTGAGGTGCATAATGCATAAAAGTCGCCACACTCTGCTGACTCAATAACTGCAGAGCTCCAAACCTCCTCTGGCATAACATCAGCACAAAAACTGTGCGCTGGGAGCGTCATGACGTGGATATCCATAGTCGAGCAGCTGCATGCCAGCCTTACATCACCAAGCGAAATGCCAAGCGTCAGATGGAGTGGTGTAAAGCCACCACCTTTGGGATGAACTAGAATGAATCACGCTTTTCTCTGGCAGTCTGTGTTTCGTGAACTTTAGAAGAAACGTTACCTGCCTGACTCTATTGTGCCAACTGTAAAGTTTGGTGGAGGAGGGATAATCCTTTGGGGTTGTTTTTCAGGGGTAGGCCTAGGCCCCTTAGTTCTAGTGAAGGTAAATCTTAACACTTCAGCATACCAAGATATTTTGGACAATTGTATGCTTCCAACTTTGTGTAACAGTTTGTCGAAGGTCATTATTTCTTTCAGCATGACTGTGCCCCAGTGCAAAAAGTGAGTTTGGCGTGGAAGAACTTGACTGGCCCACACAGAGCCCTGACCTCAACCCCATTGAACACCTTTGGGATGAACTAGAATGGAGCCAGACCCTCTTGTCCAACATCAGTGTCTAACCTCACAAATGCTCTCCTGGATGATTGGGCAAAAATTCCCACAGACACACTCCATAATCTTGTAGAAAGCCTTCACAGAAGAGCGGAAGCTGTTTTAGCTGCAAAGTGGGGACCAAATCCATATTAATACCTATGGATTCTGAAAGGGAAAACTCCTGTAGGTGTCTCAATACTTTTGTCTATATATTGTATCCTTAGAGGTTCATTGCTAATCTGCCAACATTTTGAAAAATTTAAACTCACCTAAGTTTTTGGATCAGTATGCGACACCAAGCAAACCTAGTTATTACTACCATCTCCGCATAGAGATTTTGAAAGGATTTGTGCATCTGGTTCCTCTGAGTAGAGATTATGGACAATGATAGATAATTGCAAAAGTCTAGGAGGAATTGAGGAAGGTGGACTGGAACCGAGATCAGAGGTTAATGGCACAACCGCCATAATTTTATTAGAGACTAATTGCTGCAACTACTTAAAGGAACCTGTCAGCAGCATTCACCTATTAAACCTGCAATACCTGGTGGTAGTGGGTGAAAAATAATTTATATACTTCTTAGTTGGCTCTGTAGCTTTAGTATTCCGTTTTTTAGTGTTCCCACACCTTATGCTAATGAGCATAAAAGAATCAAATCTTCATTTGAAAAGTGTCAAAACTTCGTTTGAAAAGAGTCATATCTTCATTCCTCAAGCCTTTCCGAGTATACCCCGCCTCCTTACTTTTGATTGACAGCTCCATCCCCCTGCACACAAAATCCTGCGATTGATGTCCTCTTCTGGGGTGTGCACACAAAGGGACACCAGATTATTACGATAAAAGGCACAAAATGTTTGCAGACCGTTATTTACAGTGGGAGGAGGAGTTTAGAAGAGGGGATAACGGCAAAGAACTTTTGATAGCAGTGAGGGATAAGTAAAGTTCAATAGGTGAAATGCTGGTGACAGGTTCCCTTTAAGTGCATTGGGAGAAACACAGTAGCAAAATCAAAGTAGTGAGAAGCGCAAAAACTTGATATTCTAACCTAGTTCAGAATCGAATCAGGTAGCTTTTGCTGTGGCAATGCTGAAGGTGCAGCTAGTAAAGTATGTTGATACCATCATAAGGCAGATCAAAAGTCTAGCAGCCACCATGTAGATTTGTGTGTGCCAGCACTTGAATGAACTAAGAGGTTGTGAATCTTAAGGGCGCTGGAGATCAGAAGGGAAGCCACTAAGTGACAATTCTAGTAGAAGTACAAAAATATGTTTACAAGATACAAGGTTAATAGCTATTTTCTAATAAAGATATAGACATAATGTTATAATTCAATAAACAATTTATGCTTTAAATATTAATGTGCTTAAACACCTCTGAACAATATAGGTGGAGGATTTTTAGATTATTAGCAGTCTATTACCTTCATCTATAAGACGTCACGTGGATGGAATCCATATTTAAGGTAAATGTCCACCCTTGAATACCATTTTCCCTCTTTTTTATTTTTATATCAAAAGATTCCAAATTCTGTTCTTTTTAATATATCTTTATAGCCGTCCGAGCTTTGTTTTTAGGATATAAAGATGCTACTCATTAACGCTCCATTAAGTACATGTATGTCATGGAATACCTTACATAGTTACATATATACATAGTTACATAGTTAATAAGGTTGACAAAAGACACCGGTCCAACCTATAATCCTACTGTGTTGATACAGATGTAGGCAAAAACCCCCATGAGGTTGATGTCAATTGCCTCAGGGGAAAACTTCCTTCCCAACTGCAAATATGGAAATCAGAATAAATCCCTGGATCAACATCCCATCTCCAGAATCTAGTACTCATAACCTGTAATATTGTATTTTTTTAAGAAAGGCATCAAGGCCCTTATTAAACTTGTTCAAAGAATCAACCGTCACAACATCCTGTGTCAGAGAGTTTCATAGTCTCACTGCTTTCACCATAAAGAATCCCTGTCTGTCATGATGGTGAAGCCTTTTATCCTCTAGAGGTGAAGGGATACCCCTTGTCCTTATTACAGACCTAGGTGTAAAAAGATCATTAGAATAATCTCTGTGCTGTCCAATTATATACAGTATTTGTACATATCTTTTTCTTAACTGAATAGACCCAAATTTTATAACCTTTCTTGGCACTGTAACCCACCAATTCCCTTAATTACTTTGGTCAGTTCAGCCATGTCCTCCTGATACACAGGAGCCAAAAATTGCACACAATATTCCATTTGTGGTCTGACTAGTGATTTGTATAGGTTCTTGTCATGAGCATCTATGCCTCTTTTGATGCATCCCATGATTTTATTTGCCTTGGCAGCAGCTGCCTGGCACTGGTTGCTAAAGGTTATTATACTGTCCACCAATATCCCCAAGTTTGTTTCAATAGCACACTTAGGGCCTGTTCACATCAGCGTTGGCTTTCCGTTCCGGGGTTTCGTCTGAGGTTTCCGTTGGGTGAACCCCGCAACGGAAAGTCAAACTGAAACCACAGCTTCCGTTTCAGTCACCATTGATATCAATGGTGACGGAAACATTGCTAATGGTTTCCGTTCGTCACTATTCCGGAAGGTTTCCATTTTAATGACGGAATCAATAGCGGAGTCGACTGTGCTATTGATTCCGTCGGAAACTGGCAACTGTGACCCACTCTGAGGATGTACCATTATTAACTCCCTCTGTTTCCTATCACTGAGGCAGTTGTTGACAAACGTACACATATTTTACCCCAGTATCATTTTACACTCCTCAACATTGAAATTTCAACACCAAGAAGGAAATGTTTTAGACTTGTGGAAATCACAGGATGGATAGACATGTTAATGATTTGCAAATGATAAAAAAAATGGAAACAAAATATTAAAAATATCCTGATTTATTCAGGATCTGGTATGAGCGCCACACACAGAAATACACACACTTACACGCCTTGGCATTCTATCAATGAAGTTATTAATGGTTGTCTGAGGAATGTTATGCCACGCTGAATGCACTTGGGCATGCAAATCATCAATACTCGCTGCTGGTACAGCTCCCTTTGCAAATGCCAACCAATGACGTCCCAAATGTGCTTGATGGTCCAGAGACGCTGCAGGCCATGGTAGTAAGTTTAGGCCACACAGGATGCTCACAGTAGCACGAGCAACATGTTGCATGGCGTTCCCCTGTTGAAAAATGTCTTCTGGGATACGTTGGAGAAATGTAACGCCGAGCTGTAAGTGTACCTGAAATGAAGACTAGAGGGGTCCAGTTACAGTACACTATGCCACCCCACACCATAATCCTCAGTTTAGGACCAATGTGAAATTCCCTTGTGAAGGCCTCTTCATGGCATTGCCCACGTGGCTATTATTGTGTCCGAGACAAAAGTGGAACTCATTGCTAAAAACTATAGACCTCCATTCCAGCCTCCATTGCCGTTTTGCTGTGCACCATGATAGCCTTATAGAGCAGTGGCGCATAGTCAATGGAACACTTGTTGCTGGACGTCTGGCTTGTAGAACAGTGTTGTGCAAACACCTTCTGATGGTTTGTGTCGACACTGGTTTCCACCCTAGGCTTGGGATGTGACGTCCAATTTCACTTGCAGTACAGAATGGATTATTACGCGCCAATCTTCCAATCATACAATCCATTCCTGTTCGTTGTTTTCCCAACCTCCGGGACACGCAAAGTTGAACAGTGCTGACATCTCGGCCTTCGTTTTTCAGGAAAAGGGTCTTCCCATCTTGGACATTTATACATATGCACAGCCCCTGACCCCCTGTCCTATCTTCTGTTTCTAGGCTGCAGCGACTGAGTTATGAGGTTGCCGGGTTTTCTGGCAATCGTCAATCACATTTTGCTACAGTTGCAGCCAAGTTTATCTTGACTCTGATAACTTGCTGCATCGTGATATCCCACAACAAAAGCCATTGGAAAAGTCAAGTTAAAGAGGCTCTGTCACCACATTATAAGTGCCCTATCTCCTACATAAGGAGATCTGCGCTGTAATGTAGGTGACAGCAGTGCTTTTTATTTAGAAAAACAATCTATTTTTACCACGTTAGGAGCGATTTTAGCTTTATGTTAATTCGTTTCTTGATGCCCAACTGGGCGTGTTTTTACTTTAGACCAAGTGGGCGTTGTACAGAGGAGATGTTAAAAAATGAAAAATTTTGATTTTTCATCATTTAAAATGTATTAGTTTGAAAATAAAGGTATTTGTATCATACAATTAAATTGAAATATATTATTAATTTATCCTGATCATAAGGACACCTTTATGTTTTTGGGCCAGAAAAATAGTATAAAACACAAGTGTCCTTTTTTCAATTGCACATTAAAATGTCTAATTCAGTTGTTTACAGCGTAGTATTAACGTATAGGTAAATAGGTATAAATAATGGTAAAAAAAACATTGTGTTCTGAAAACTACACAATCTAAAGTCTATTTCTAGTGGTTCAATTTATGTTTTAACCTTTCACATTTTTTACGGAATTTGCCCAAACTAGGTCCAAAAAAATGTCATTTGCATTTTTTTTTCAAATGTGTTCCTTTTCTTAAGCTATTATGGAACACCATATGACATACTTGTAAAAGTGATACTGTTCCACATTCTGCTGTTTCTGCCGTGTACGGCAATACCAACTATGTGTGTCTAATCTATTATAGGAACCCGATTAACGACACATACAGAGATGGAATACGGCACATACAACACCATAGAGAATGCGAACGGGAGCCGTTCCATTCTCTGCAGTGTATGCCGTCTGTGTGGGAATGGCGCATGCGCCGCACCCACACAGACCAAAGCGAAGCTCGTTCGCAGAGTGAAATCCGGCGCCATTTTCATGTGGACCGGAAGCCGCTGCCGGACAGTAAGATGACAACTTCTGGCCGCGGCTTCCGGCCATATGTTCAAGGAAGCGAAGAGCACTGTATCTAATCCTCCTACACGGTGCAGTCGCTCAGAAAATGGCGGCACACAGTGTAGGAGGTTTGAAGGTTCAAACACCTCCTTCCCCTGGTACTAGCTAGAATAAGGGATGGGGGATTGTGTGAGGACACTAGAGAGAGTGTGTCTACCCCAAATTTGCAGCATAAAGCAATGAGGTTGCTTTACCACATCAACCATGCTCTAATTTTGTGAACTGCTCCCTCTAGTGGCCAGCACATGAAAATGTTATAAATTAGAATCTAATTTATAATATTTCCTGACTTGTGAAAAAATTTAAAAAAATTAAAACAATGTGTAATCACTGAAATAATAATTGTTTAGCTAAAAAATAAAAATTACAATTTCTAGCGACACGTTCCCTTTAAGGAGTTAAATTTAGCTGGATTGGGTTTCGGGTGTTATGTCGCATTTGAGGGACCAAAATAGTGGAAACACCCCAAAAGTGACCCTATTTGGGAAACTATACCCCTTAAGGAATCTATCTAGGGGTATAGTAAGCATTTAGACCCCACAGGTATTTTGCAGAATTTATTAGAATTGGGCCGTGAAAATGAATATCAACTTTTTTTCCACTAAAATGTCGATTTTTTTTCATTTTCACAAGAAATAAAGGAGAAAAATCACCCCAACATTTGTAAAGCAATTTCTCCCAAATACGGCAATACCCCACGTGGTCATAAACTGCTGTTTGGACATACAGCAGGGCTCAGAAACGCACGTGCACTATTTGGCAAGCAGATTTTGCTGGATTGGTTTTTGGGCGCCATGTCACATTTACTAAATTCCTGAGGTACCAGAGTATAGTGGAAGCCCCCAAGAAGTGACCCCATTTTGGAAACTACACCCCTCACGGCATTTATCATTTGCCTAGACATATGACAGGGCTCAGAAGTGAAGAGCAACATGTGCATTTGAGGTCCATTTTGGTGATTTTCACAGCATTGGCCCACAATTGCAGGGCTCTGAGGTCAAATAGTAAAACAAACCCCCAAATAGTGACCCCTATTTTTGAAATACACCCCTTAAGGCATTTTAAGGGGTGTAGTGAGGATTTTTTACCCCACAGGTTTTTTTTTCCATTAGAAATTAACCCTTTCAGGACTGAGCGATTTTTTGGCTTTTTCCATTTAGGTTTTCACTCCCCACATTCCATGAACCATAACTTTTATTTTTTTGTCAACAGTGTGGTGTGAGGGGCTATTTTTTGCTTGAGAATATGTAGTTTCTATTGGCATCATTTAATGTACCATATAATGTACTGGGAAACGGAAAAAAAATATTTGCGGTCTGAAATTGGAAAAAACTGTGATTCCTCCATTGTTTTTTGGCTTTCGTTTTTACTGTTTTCACTGTGCAGTAAAAAAAACAACTTAACTTTATTCTGCGGCTCAATACGATTACGATTATACCAAATTTATGTTTTTTTTAATATATATTTTACTACTATTATAAAGAAAAAACATTTTGTTAAAAAAAAAATTGTTTTGTTTCACCACATTCTGAGATCCTTAACGTTTTCATTTTTTAGTCGATTGAGAGGTGTGAGGGCTTATTTTTTTGTGGGATGAGCTGTAATTTTTATTGGTACAATTTTTTACATGCAATTTTTTGATCACTTTTTAATTACTTTTTTTTACAGCTTAAGTGACCAAAAAAACTGAGATTTTGGCGGTTTACATTTTATTTTTTACGGCGTCCACTGTGTGAGTTAAATAATGGTATACTGTAATAGTTCAGACTTTTACGGATGTAGCGATACTAATTTTGTTTATTTTTTATTTGTTTACATTACTTTAGAGGAGAAATGGGAAAAGTTTTTTTTTATAACTTGTAATTTTTTTTCACTAGTAATAACTTTATTTAACTTTTTTTTTTTACACATTTTATTAGTCCCTCTAGGGGACTTGAAACAGTGATCAGTATATTGTAATTTTTACAGGCTTCTGTAACAGCGCGATTGCTGTTCCTGTTCGTTAGTCCTGGGTGTCAGTGGTAATACACAGCTGACACATGCAACGTATGGAGCGGGCTCAGCCAGCTCCATACATCACCTCTCACACCCCAAGGTACTATTACGCCCAGTGGTGGATCATCATAGGGGCGATTCAGATGGCCGCCCGGGGCCCAAGGCTCCCAGGGGGCCGATGGTCGCCCAACAGGGCAGGTGTTAGGGGGGGAAAACTGGGCAATTGCCCAAGTTTCCCATCCTATTAGGGCTCCTTGCTGCTATGGGGCCTGAGGCATGAGGGGCCCGCGCCGCCAGGCTCATAACACGGGCCCCCTCATGCCCCAGTGTTCGCGACAGCCACATTCACTTGTATCTGTGTCCTTAGGACGCAGATACAAATGAACACTATAGGCTGCAGACCACAGGCCGGCGTGATGAGATCTCTGCATCATGCTGATCTGCGCAAGAGTCCCGCCTGGAGTCTGTGCAGCACTCCATCCGTCGCAGAAATGGAGTAAGGTAAGTACAATTTTTTTGGGGGAGGGCTATGTAGCAGTATATACAATGGAGGAGCTGTGTGGCACTATATACAAGGGAGGAGGCTGTGTGGCACTATATACAAAGGGGGGCTGTGTGGCACTTTATACAAGGGAGAGCTGTGTGGCACTAAATACAAGGGAGGGGCTGTGTGGCGCTATATAAAGGGGTGGCAGCTGTGTGCCACTCTATACAGGGGAGGGGGTCTGTGTGGCACTATATACAAGGGGAGGGCTGTGTGGCACTATATACAAAGGGGAGAACTGTGTGGCACTGTATACAAGGGAAGCTGTGTGGCACGATAACCAAGGGGGGATGTGTGGCACTATTTACAAGGGTGGGCTGTGTGGCATTATCTACAAAGGGGGGGCTATGTGGCACTATATACAAGGGGGGGCTGTGTGGCACTGAATACAAAGGGGAGCTGTGTGGCACTATATACAAGGGAGGGGACTGTGTGGCACAATATGCAAGGGGTGGGAGCTGTGTGCTACTATATACAAGGGAGGGGTGCTGTGTGGCACTTTTTACAAGGGTGGACTGTGTGGCATTATATGCAAAAGGGGATGTGTGGCACTATTTACAAGAGTGGGGTAACTCTGTGGCGCAATCTACAGGGGTCTGTGTGTGGCGCTATCTACAGGGGGTGTGTGGGGCACTATCTACAGGGGTCTTTGTGGCGGTATCTACAGGGGATCTGTGTGGCTCTATCTACAGGGTGTCTGTGTGGCACTATCTAAAGAGGGACTGTGTGGTGCTATCTATAGGGGGGCTGTGTGTGGCACTATCTACAGGGGTTGTTTGTGACGCTATCTACAGGGGCTGTGTGTGATACTATCTACAGGGGCATGTGTGTGGCGCTGTCTATAGGGGGGTGTGACGCTATCTACAGGTGCTGTGTGTGGTGCTATCTACGGTGGGTGTGGCACTATCTATAGGGGGTGTGACGCTATCTACAGGGGCTGTGTGTGATACTATCTACAGGGGCATGTGTGTGGCGCTATCTATAGGGGGGTTGTGATGCTATCTACAGGTGCTGTGTGACACTATCTACAGGGGCTGTGTGTGGTGCTATCTACGGGGGGTGTGGCACTATCTATAGGAGGTGTGATGCTATCTACAGGGGCTGTGTGTGGCACTATCTACAGGGGGGTGGCGCCATCTATAGGGGGTTGTGTGTGATGCTATATACTAGAGCCGTGTTTGGCGCTATCTACAGGGGCTGTGTGTGGAGCTATCTACAGGGGCTGTGTGTATGTGGTGCTTTACTTTACAGTGTTTGACACAATTACTGTATATTCAGGGGCACAGTGTTTGGTACTATTTTATTCAGGGAAGCAGTGTACAGCACTATTATATCTAGGGGCACAGTGTGTGGCACCATGATAATTTTATCTTTTTTTACAGGTGTGGAAATGTTGGAAAAGTGAGAAACCGAAGACATCTGAGTGGTAAATTCTGCAGAAATTGGTCATGGCCGGGAGAAGTCGTCATGAGTTCTGGACCGGATGGAGAAGAAAAGAGGAAAAATACTACTAGAATCTGAGAAGTCGTCACCTGTGAGTTACTGGATTTATAGAGAATTTGTCACATCTCCTGACGGGTTTATTATAGGAAAACTTTTTATTTCACAAAAAATCTTTGTGCAGTCCAGGACTGATAGACAAATGGGTGTTACCATTCCCCTAGTCAGGCGGATGTGTCACTGCACAGTGTGATACTGACAGTATGTAGGGACATAACACCCATTTATTAATGCTAGCACAAAAAGTAGTTTTCACAATAGTTATGGCGCAGCAGGGTGCGGTGGAGAAGCGGGGCCCAAGTTTGTGTAACAGCCCAGGGCCTATGGTCTACTTAATCCGCCACTGATTACGTCGTGGTGTGCAAAGGGGTTAATGCGCAGCGGATGGTGCAAAGTGAAAATACAATTTTCCACTAATATGCAATTTTAGTGCACTATATGTTGTGCCCAGTTTGTGCCACTGAAGACAAATACGGATGTAGCCATCTTTATCTTGACTGTGATAACGTGCTGCAGCGTGATATCCCACAACAAAAGCCATTGAAAAGTCATTGAAAAAGTCAAGATAAAGGACTATCCACTGTGCGTTAAAAGTCAGGATATATGGCGATACCTCATAAAATCTTATGCGGGTTCTCCCGGGTATGTCGATGCCACATCTGTGGACGTAAACAGCTGTTTGAGCATGCTGTAGGGTTCAGAAGGGAGGGAGCGCCATTTGGATTTTGGAGCGCAGATTTAGCTTGGTAGTTGTTCTGTTTGGGGTTTAACTCACATTTCAGTTTATAATGTGGGGGCATATATAAGCTGTATGTAAGCTGTGCAGGGCATAATAAGAGGGTGTGATAATGGGGTAAATAAATAAAAATCCACAGATGTGTGGCCAGCGTCGCACTGATAAATGGTGCCCAGTCTTATCCGCTTTTAGAACGCTCTGCATATTTTGTGCCGCTATATTCTGAGAGCCATAACTTTTTTTTTTTTCTCCAATGGAGCTGTGTTAGGACTTATTTGTTGCGGGACAATCTGTAGTTTTCATTAGTACTATTTTGGGGTTCATGCGATTTTTTTTATCACTTTTTATTCCATTTTTTGACAAGCAAGGTGACCAGCAATTCTTCAATTTTTATTATTTTTTTTTACAGTGTTCACTATGGGCTATAAATTACATTTTTACTTTATTCTGCGGGTCAATACTATTACGGTGATAACACATTGTTTTTAAATAATTTATGTTTAGTGTCACCATGTTCTGAGAGCCATAACTTTTTTATTTTTCAATCAAAAAAGCTGTGTAAAGGCTTGATTTTTGCTTGACGAGTTGTAATTTCTATTGGTACTATTTTGGGGTACATGAGACTTTTGATCACTTTTTAATCTATGTTTTGAGAGGGGTGGTGACCAAAAAATAGAGATTCTGGCATTGTTTTTTATTTGATTTTTTTGCTGTGTTCACCGTGCGGGAAAAATATCATTATAGTTTAGGTCGTTACGAACGCGGGGATACTAAATATGTCATTTTTTTAACGTTTTCATTTTCTTCCTATAATAAAAGACAGGAAAAAAAGGCAGTTTTTGTTTTTTTAACTTATGACTTTTATTTTTACACTTTTATTACACTTTATTTAACGTTTGTTTTTTTTGTCCCAGTAGGGAACTTGATGACCTGCAGCACTGATCTCAGCTATAACTATCTATAGCTACGTTTGTAGTGTAATGTATTAGATCTGTTAGTGTGACACAGACAGCAAGCCTATCAGGACCCGACGGAGGCGGATGCTCATAAGCTCCCACACATGGCAGAGCCGGGACCATTGTTAGGCCTCCGGTTGCCATGACAACCATCGTAAGGACCGCAAATGTTTAATACAGCCAACACCTCACTGCAACGGGCAAAATCAAAGATCACTTTGATTCTGCCCGTTTAACCCCTTAGATGCCAAGGTCAATCGTGACCACAGCATCTAAGCATTAGAATGAGGGGGTGGCAACTTCTGGCGTGTCATCGGTTCCCCACACCACGATCGCGGGGTGCCGATTGTCGTTATGCCAGCCTGGGGGCCTAATAAAGGCCCTCAGGTCTGCCATCTTTGTACAACTATTAAACCTCCGGCAGGGCTTAATTGGGGTTTGTCCAAATCGCTATATACTAAACTACATTAGTATTGCAGTATATAGTGCAAGCGATCCAACGATCACTGGTTCGAGTCCCCTAGGTGGACTTCTAAAAAACAGTTAAATAATTAATTTTTTAATGTATCAAAATAAAAATACAGTATATTAAAAGGTCGAAACAACCCCCTTTTCCAATTTTTTACAAAAAGTAATGTTAAAAAACATAAAAGTTAACATAACTGGTATCGCTGCATCCGTAAAAATACAGACTTTTACAATATGCTATTAAACCCGCTCAGTAAACGCTGTAAGTTCCCCAAAAACTGGAATAAAAAGTGATCAAGAAGTCGCATGTGCCTCAAAATTATTATTATCATTATCATTATTATTATTACGGTACCAATAAAAACTACTGCTACTGATAGATAAAAAAAAGTTCTGCCTCTCAGAATATGGTGGCACAATTATTATTTTTTTTAACAAATAGTTTTTATTTCATAAAAGTGTTAAAACTTAAAAAAAAAACATATAAATTTGGTATAGCCATAATCATATCAACCCGTACAATAAAGTGAAGTTGTAGTTCTTACCACACAATGAACGCCGTAAAAACGCAAATATGTTTGCAGTTTCCCGGTACATTATATGGTATATTAAATGGTGCCATGAAAAACTACAACTTGTACTGCAAAAAACAAGCCCTCACACGGCTCTGTCGACAAAAAAAAACCTATGGCTTTTGGAAGGTGGGGAGGAAAAAACTAAATAATTAAAAATTTAAATTGGCTGTGTCTTTAGGGGTTAAAGGAGTTATTCGGTGACATAAATGAATGTCCTTTCTTTAGGATAGGCCATTAATATCTGAACAATGGGGGGTCCTTCATGAATGGCAGGAAGCTGTAATACTGTGCAAAGCCACTACATGTGGAGGCGCTGTGCAGTACAGAGCTGTGTAAGCAATGAAGGGTAAGCAGCGCTCGCTGGAGAATTTTTCAGTTAACCCCATCAGAGAATTAAAGTCTGTATCGAAATAAAAGGAGAAAATTCTCAGCACATTATGTTAGACCTGAAATTATATGGTATTACATGGTGACCATTGTCAGGAAATGTAGGTGTATATGTTGAGGATCACCAGTCTTCCAGACTATTTAGTCAGAAATCAGGGCCTAATCAGAAATGTTTGTATCTGGCAATCAGGGCCGCCATCAGGGGGGTATTAGGGGTAGTGGTGTGAGGGGCCCGGCCAAACCTAATTGAAAGGGGGGCCCGGCAACTGCCGCGACATTCTTTTGGTAGGAAAAAACGGGCCCCTGCAATGGGGCCCGTTTTTTTCACCAAAAGAATGTCGTGAGCTGCTGCTGCTGCTGCGGGCCCCCTCCCCTCGTCATGGGGGGCTGTCAAACCGTCCGCCCGCGCGCGCGCGCACCCGATCGCACGCACAAGGAAACTCCCGCGCGTGCGCACTCGCGAGCGCGCACCCACGAACGCCCGCACTGGAGACCGCCCGCGCACTCACAGCCGCGGACACACATGGACAAAACTTACCTGGACGTCTGGACCGAAGACCTCGCCTGGAAGACATCGCCGGAAGAGGACTGGAGTGGGAGCATCTCTTCTGACACAGTGAGTAAATTATCTCAAAGTGCTGATCATGTATGGCCCTGTTCACACAGTATTTTGCAGGCAAAAAAAAATCTGCCTCAAAATTCCTTAAAGAATTTTGAGGCAGATTTTGATCTGCCCACACTATCTTGCCGCGTTTTTTTGCTGCGTTTTTTGCCCGCGGCGATTGAGGACAGCTGACAAAAAACGCAGCGAAAAATGCATTTTCTGCCTCCCATTGATTTCGATGGCAGGTCAGAGGCAGAACCGCGGCAAGAAAGGACGTGCTGCTTTTTATTTTTTCCGCGACTGGCTCCCATTGATTTCAGATTAAATCAATGGGAGGCGGTTTTGGAAGTTGTTTGGTGCTGATTCTGACGCAGTGTCCGAGTCAATATCAAGGGCCAAAAACTCTGAACTGGGCCTTATTGTTAGGGCTTATTCAGACGATCGTGTAATACATCCGTGCAACGTGCGTGATTTTCACACACCTCGCACGGACCTATGTTACTCTATGGGGTCGTTCAGACTGTCAGTGATTTTCATGCAGCGTGTGTCCGTGTGTCCGCTGCGTAAAACTCATGACATGTCCTATATTTGTGCATTGTTCGCGCATCACGCACCCATTGAAGTTAATGGGTGCGTGAAAATCACGCCCAGCACTTCCGCAGCAGTATAAACTATGAATGAAAACAGAAAAGCACCACGTGCTACAAACAGAGTGTCATAATGATGGCGGCTGCGCGAAAATCACGCAGCCGCGCATCATACGCTGCTGCCACACGGAGCTGTTATGGACCTTTTGCATGCGCAAAACGCCACGTTTTTTGCGCGTGCAAAAAGCACACGCTTGTGTAAATCCGGCCTTAGGGTAGGAACACACTAGGCATGAACGCTGCAGATTTTATGCAACACATTTTATTGTGGAAAATCCGCAGCGTATTACAGTCGCAGCAGAGTGGGTGGGATTTGAACAAATCTCATTCACACGCTGCAAAAATAATGGACCTGCAGTGTGGCTTTTTGGCTTTTTAAGCCGCAGCGTGTCAATTTATTCTGTGGAATCGCTGCTCCTCTGTTGCGGAAATGCTGCGGTTCTGCCGCAAAAATCACACATGAGGAAAAAAAAAGGTACTTTTTTAAATTTATAAAAAAGTCTAGACTTGCCCCGGCCGTAGTCCTGGTGACGCGATCCTCTATTCTTAGCGCAGCCCCGCCTCCTGTCATGACGTTTCATCCCATGTGACTGCTGCAGCGGTCACATGGTCTACAGCGTCATCCCAGGAGGCGGGGCTACGTTCAGAAGAGAGAGATGCGTCACCAGGACTACGGCCGGGGCAAGTCTAAACTTTTTTTCCCTGCAGGATTCCCGCAGCGGACATGCCTCACGAAACCTGCGCCACTATTTGGTGCGGTTTTGCTGGCAGAATTCCCTGCGGCTACCGGGGCGGATAAGCTGTGTAGTCTTACTCAGCATATCCGCCTAGTGTGTCCCTTATGATGTCGCTCCTGGAGCTGATGCCGGTCTCTAAATAGGCAGTTGGTCCAGTAGAATTTTGAATTATTTTTTTTTTGTGAACCAGCTTAAAAAAACACAAAACTTTTGTGTTAGGGCCTGTTCACATCACCATTCGCTTCCGCTCCGGGGTTCAGTCTGAGGTTTCTGTCGGGTGAACCCCGCAACGGAAAGTGAAAGTGACAGCACAGCTTCCGTTTCAATCACTATTGATCTCAATGGTGACGGAAACATCGCTAATGGTTTCCGTTCGTCACCATTCCGGCTGGTTTTCGGACGGAATCAATAGCGCAGTCGACTGCGCTAATGGTGACGGAAACGGAAGCTGTGCTATCACTTTCACTTTCCGTTGCTGGGTTCACCCGACAGAAACCTCAGACGGAACCCCGGAGCGGAAGCGAACGGTGATGTGAACAGGCCCTAACACAAAAGTTTTGTATTTTTTTAAGCTGGTTCACAAAAAAAAAAATAATTCCAAATTCTACTGAACCAACTCCCTATTTAGAGACCGGCAGCAGCTCCAGGAGCGACATCATAAGGGACACACTAGGCGGATATGCGGAGTAAAACTACACAGCTTATCCGCCCCGGTAGCCGCAGGGAATTCCGCCAGCAAAACCGCACCAAATAGTGGCGCAGGTTTCGTGAGGCATGTCCGCTGCGGGAATCCTGCAGGGAAAAAAACGTTTAGACTTGCCCCGGCCGTAGTCCTGGTGACGCATCTCTCTCTTCTGAACGTAGCCCCGCCTCCTGGGATGACGCTGTAGACCATGTGACCGCTGCAGCAGTCACATGGGATGAAACGTCATGACAGGAGGCGGGGCTGCGCTAAGAATAGAGGATCGCGTCACCAGGACTACGGCCGGGGTAAGTCTAAACTTTTTTATAAATTTAAAAAAGTGCCTTTTTTTTTCTTCTCATGTGTGATTTTTGCGGCAGAACCGCAGCATTTCCGCAACAGAGGAGCAGCTATTCCACAGAATACATTGACACGCTGCGGCTTAAAAAGCCAAAAAGCCACACTGCAGGTCCATTATTTTTGCAGCGTGTGGATGAGATTTGTTCATATCTGACCCCCTCTGCTGCGACTGTAATACGCTGCGGATTTTCCACAATAAAATGTGTTGCATAAAATCCGCAGCGTTCATGCCTAGTGTGTTCCTACCCTAAGGCCGGATTTACACAAGCGTGTGCTTTTTGCACGCGCAAAAAACGTGGCATTTTGCGCTTGCAAAAGGTCCATAACCGCTCCGTGTGTCAGCAGCGTATGATGCGCGGCTGCGTGATTTTCGCGCAGCCGCCATCATTATGACACTCTGTTTGTATGTTTGTAGCACGTGGTGCTTTTCTGTTTTCATTCATAGTTTATACGGCTGCGGAAGTGCTGGGCGGGATTTTCACGCACCCATTGACTTCAATGGGTGCGTGATGCTCGAACAATGTACAAATATCGGACATGTCGTGAGTTTTACGCAGCGGACACACGGACACACGCTGCATGAAAATCACTGACAGTCTGCACGGCCCCATAGAGTAACATAGGTCCGTGCGAGGCGCGTGAAAATCACGCACGTTGCACGGATGTATTACACGTTCGTCTGAATAAGCCCTAACAATAAGGCCCAGTTCACAGAGTTTTTGGGCCTTGATATTGACTCGGACACTGCGTCAGAATCAGCACCAAAAAACGTCCAAAACCGCCTCCCATTGATTTAATCTGAAATCAATGGCAGCCAGTCGCGGAAAAAAGAAAAAGCAGCACGTCCTTTCTTGCCGCGGTTCCGCCTCTGACCTGCCATCGAAATCAATGGGGGGCAGAAAATGCATTTTTCGCTGCGTTTTCTGTCTGCTGTCCTCAATCGCCGTGGGCAAAAAACGCGGCAAGATAGTGTGGGCAGGTCAAAATCTGCCTCAAAATTCGGTGCGCGGTTCCAGGCGATCACCGGTGAGCATGCGCGGGAGTTTGTGGGTGCGCGTGATCGGTCGCACGGGCGGCGGTGTTTGACGGCCCCCATGCTACCCAGGGCCACCATCAGGGGGGGGTATTAGGGGTACTGATGTGAGAGGCCCGGCCAAACCTAATTGAAAGGGGGGCCCGCAGCTCATGACATTCTTTTGGTGAAAAAAACGGGCCCCATTGCAGCGGCCTGTTTTTTTTCTACTAAAGGCAAGTCGCGGCAGTTTGCCGGGCCCCCCTTTCAATTAGGTTTGGCCGGGCCTCTCACATCAGTACCCATAATACCCCCCCTGATGGCGGCCCTGGGTACCATGATATAGTGCTGGACGGAGTACCGTTAACAGGCGGTGCCACGGTAGGGGGGCCCAGAAAATTTAGCTGTAGGGGGCCCTGAAATTCCTGATGGCGGCCCTGCTGGCAATACTTGTACTTACACAATAACTATATAAACTTCTCAGTCTACAAAGGCAGAATGTTCATAACTCAACTGTAATGTTGTATAATAGTCAATAGTAAAGACAGCAAGTTATTTATAAGCTTTATTTTTTATGAGGAGCTTGACAAAATCATACCCACTTCACATTGTGCTAACAATCCCATATGGAGTAAAGATCTGACAGAGCTGACAGAATGTAATGAAGATAAGGAGAATTACTGTATAAACCATAAAAAGTATTAAAGTGTCAATAAAGACTGAATGGTGTCTCTGAAAGACTCTATTCATGTTTTATTATCCTAAAAGTGAAGTTACATGATTGAAAAATCATTATCCTTGATTGATAAGATGAACGGCAAACTATTGTTAAGTTTTCTACTGTCTGCTGTCAAATAATTATACATTTTTTATTTTTGGTAAAGAAAGCTAGTGCCTTGAAGTTCAAAAAGTGATATTCTGTGTTTGCATACCAATGGGTAAAATACAATAATTTTGAGTTTATATGAACTACAAATGGGCAAATCTTTAAAAATTTGCATCAACACAGTTTTGTTAGCGGAAGTGTTTGCAATTGTACATCCATATTTGCCATACATACACTACACCAATCAGCCATAACATTAAAACCACTGACCCGTGAAGTGAATAACATTATCTTATTACAATGGCTCCTGACAAGGGGTGGGATATATTAGGTATCAAGTAAACAGTCAGTTCTTGAAGTTGATGTGTTGGAAGCAGGAAAAATGGACAAGTGTAAGGATTTGAGCGACTGACAAAGGTCAAATTGTGAAGACTCGATGACTGGGTGAGAGCATTACCAAAATTTCATGTTTTGTGGGGTTTTCCCGGTATGCAGTGGTTAGTATCTACCAGAAGTGGTCCAAGGAAAATCAAATGGCAAACCGGCAACTGGATAATGGACGAACCAAGGCTCATTGATGCAAGTGTGAATTGAAGGCTAGCCCATCTAATCCTTCCCACAGAAGAGGTTCTGTAGCATAACTTGCTGAAAAAGTTAATATAGGCTATGAAAAGAGTCAGAACCAGTGGCGAATTAAGTGTACCATGGGCCCTGGGCTGTTGACACAACTTGGCCCCCCTTCCCTCTCACACGCAATTAAACCCCCCAACCCGCTGACACTGTACCCGTCAGTGCCACTGACCTGACGGATACAGGTTTTAGCACTAGATACAGCTGCTCTGTATTCAGGATATAGAGCAGCTGTATCCCAAAAAGTAAAAATAATTTTTAATAAGTATTTAGAAAGGTTGCACCAAACACCATACACTACGCTGAGCCACTTCATTTATGTTTGGCTTTTTCCGGAAACAGAAACCAAGAGGCTCAGCGCTCACACGAGTGCTTCTACCGCTTAGTTTTAGTGATCGGTGGGAGTCTGCGAGCGACGCTGCTTCCGTAACTTTCATTCAGTTTTATGGGACTTACGGAAACAGCGTAGCTCAGCAAGCTATGCTGTTTTTGTAACTCCCGACCATGTAATCAGGATGTGGACAGGAGGCAGCGAGAGCAAAAACAGGTGGATATGTCATACATTTCCCTTATGGGAAAACTGAGGGCTGTATGGTGGAATTATATTGCAAGGGGAGGTGAGGTCGTCTCACTGACTTCTGGGGGCTTTATAGGGAGGTCTTAGTGTCTGATTATGGCATCTCTGTGGGGGGGTAGCCCCCCCATAGAGCCCGCCGCTCAGACCCCCTATACAGCCCCCAGAAGTTAGTCGCTCAAACCCCCCTATTGAGCACCCAGCAGTTAGTCGCTCAGACCCCCCTATAGAGCCCCAAGCAGTCAGACAATTTGACTTCCCCTTGCAATATTGAGACCTCTGCAGTGAGTTAGATGGAAATCCCCCCCTGCTGTATAATAAATACTGAAATACAGAGTGCTCTATGGGGGATGGGGGGGGATTATTCCACCCCCCCTTCTTAGAGTCCTCTGCAGTGAGTTAGATGGAAATTTCCCCTCCCTTGCTGTATAATTAATCCCCCCTTAGCGTCTACCGATTGTTGCTTGGGGCAAGAGGCGAACAGCAGACTAACCTTCTTCCTCACCGCTCGACCACCGCCCTTCTCTTCTTTTCCTCACTGGCGGTATGTGCAGCGTCAAAGAGGGGCGTGTTCTACCACCTAGCAGACGCACGTCTGCTAGTCCTATCCAGCCCCTGCTGTTACTATCCCTCCCCCTCCTCCCCATCAGCACTGCGCTGGTGGCTCTATTCTGTTCCAGTCCGCCCCCTCTTCCCTCCCTCCCTCCCTCCCTCTCAGCAGCAGCCATTAGCGGCGCTAGCACACCGAAAGATCCTAGAATCTCTATTTTTGTGATTTTTAAAATTATGATAATCCGCCACTGGTCATAGCACACAGTGTATTGCAGCTTGCTGTGTATGCGGCTGCATAGCAACAGACTGGTCAGAGTGCCCATACTGATCCCTGTCCACTGCCGAAAGCATCTACACTGGGCACGTCAGAATAAAGACTGGATGATGAAGCAATGAAGGAAGTTGTCTTGGTCTGATGAATCACGTTTTCTTTTACGTTATGTGAATGGCAGGCTGCGTGTGCATTGCTTACCTGAGGAAGAGATGGCACCAGGATGCACTATGGGAACAAGGCAAGCCGTTGGGTACTGTAACGATGCTGGCTGGCCACAAGACATCAGATCTAGGTTTCACATATAGCAATCCCCTTTCCTGGGGACTAACAGTGTCTCCTGGTACACAGTTATCATCAAGATTTACAGTAGGACTGAATTGTGATCCAACCAGACTGTCGAAGAAAATGAAATTATGGAGCATGTTTCACAATTCTAGCAGGCAATAGGAATACAAGAAACAGGAATTCACTGATTGAAGACAGGGGTGGTAACAAGATAATGATGAGGAAGATGTAGGATCGAACAGATCATGATGGTAACAAACTGACCCTAACTCTAGCTCCCCTATATCTTTCCCTCGAACTATTCATAAGCACTGACCCTAACCGATAGTGAAATGTGATTCATTACTCCAGAGAACAAGTTTCTACTGCTCCAGAGTCCAGTGGCGGTGTTCTTTACACCACTCCAACCAACGCTTGGCATTACACATGGTGATCTTAGGCTTGTGTGCAGCCGCTCCACCATGGAAACTTGTTTAATGAAGTTTTTAATGCACAGTCCTCATGGTGATGTCACTTCCAGAGAGTTTGGATCTCTGTATTGAATGATACAACAGAGGATAGGAAATTTTTAACTGTTACCCGCTTTAGCACTTGGGGGCCTCGCTCTGTGAGTTTGCGTGTTCTACTGTTTCATGGCTGAGCTGTTGTTACTTCTAGACGGTTTCACTTTACAGTAACTTACAAAAGACCAGGGCAGATCTAGCAGATTCAAAATTTCACGAACTAACCTCTAATAAAAAGGTGGCTTCCTATGACTATGTTTAAAGTCACTGAGCTCTTCGGTATGACCCATAATACTAGCAATGTTTGTATTTGGAGATTGCATGGCTGTGTGCTTGAGTTTATGCATATGTTGGCCATAAGTGTAGATAAAACACCTGAACTCAATAAATAGGATGGGTGTCTACATACTTTTGGCCATATAGCATAAGTCAATGGAGACTGAAATGTTGGAATATGGATTAGTATTTCTGCCTCCATGGCCTTGTATGCATTCAATATGGCTCAGCAATACATATTATGCCCACCGTTCTCATCTGACCGATATGCGTTTTCTAGATTCGCCAGCCATTAGAATGCATTGGTGGCTGAGTTTGAATTCACAAATTTATGAGGATAATAGTCAAATCGATTTTATTCATTGTATTCTATGTAAATGGAGCGAATAAGGTGAATTGATTCACTCACCCCTAGTTGACAGGTACCGCATGGCCTAAGCAACAGCCTGTCAAATGACCAGATTACAAAATCAGTTACTTAAAGAGGTTTTCCCCTGAGGGACATTTATAAAATATCCACAGGATATGTTATAAATGTCAGATAGATGTGGGTCCCATCTCTGGGACCCACACCTATTTCTGGAATGTGGACCCTCTAAACGGCGTTTTTCCACTCTGTGTTGCGGCAGAAGCAGGTGAATTCCGACCATGAATTAGGAAACATCATAGCAAGCTGAGCTACGCTGTTTCCGTAAGTCCCATAGAACTGAATGGTGGTTACGGAAACAGCGTAGCTTGCATGCTACGCTGCTTCTGTAAGTGCCATTCATTACTATGGGACTTACGGAAACAGCGTAGCTCAGCGAGCTGCGCTGTTTTCGTAACTCCTGATCATACAACCAAGAATTGGCCGGGAGACAGCGATAGAAGAAAAAGGTTGATCGGGGATTAGGGGGCGCCGTTCTAGAGATAGATGCGGGTCCCAGAGGTGGGACCAGCATCTATCTGGCATTTATGACATATCCTGTGGATATGTCATAAATGCCCCTCATGGGAAAACCTCTTTAAAGGAAGAGATAAGTAAATTATTTGCCAGATTCACATTTCGTGGATTTGCCTCTCTTTAGGATTTATTGGGCAAACCGATCTGTAATAAGATTTACTATTGGTGAATTTAAAGGATAATAGGTGAATTGTCTCTCCCATTGAGTTATATAGCTTGCAAATTATGAAACAACTGGCAAGTCAACGAAACAGGCAAATAATTTGTTCACCTTTACTTAACCCCTTAGTGACCAACAATACGCCTTTTAACGTTCGTCACTAAAGGGCCTTAGGCTAGGCTGACGCCTTTTCACGTTCGCCTGGTCTAAGTCCTGCACGGGTCTCCCGTGCAGGCTGGAGCCGAGGCTCAGCTGTCTGATGACAGCTGAGCTCCTGCTCCAACGCCCGCGATCGAAGTTTACTTAGATCGCGGCCGTTTAACCCGTTAAATGCCGCCGTCAATAGCGACCGCGGCATTTAACTTTGTTTACAGAGGGAATGAACTCCCTCTGTCACCCATCGGCGGCCCGCGAATGCAATCGCGGGTCTCCGATGGGTTGTCATGGCAGCCGGGGGATTGATAAAGCCCCCAGGTCTGCCCTGGACATATGCCTGTTAGGACGCGCCGGAGGCACGTCCTAATAGATTGCCTGTCAGATTTACACTGACAGGCAATAATGCTCTGGTATACTAAGTATACCAGAGCATTATAGCAGCGATCTGAAGATCGCACAGTAAAGTCCCCTAGTGGGACTAATAAAAGAAGTAATCAATGTGAAATAAAGATTATTAATAAAAAGTACAGTAAAAAAATAAATAAAACCATTTTTTGCCATAAAAAGTGGTTTTATTTAGTAAAAGTGTAAAAAAGAAATAAAAGTACACATATATGGTATCGCCGCGTTCGTAATAAATCCATTAATAAAGTTAATATGTAATTTAAACCTCAAGGTGAACACCGTAAAAAAAAAACGCAAAAAACAATGGCGAAATTGCAATTTTTTTTGCCATTGCCCCCCAAAAAAGTAATAATAAAAATGAATCAATAAGTCCCATGCACCCCAAAACAGTACCAATCAAAACTACGTCTTGTCCCGCAGAAAACAAGCCCAAAAAATCACTACATTGATGGAAAAATAAAAAAGTTACGGCTCTTTGAAAGCGACGATGCAAAAACAAATAATTTTAGTTCAAAAGTGTTTTTATTGTGCAAAAGTCGTAAAACATAAAAAACCTCTACATATGTGGTATCGCCGTAATCGTACCGACCCATAGAATAAAGGTAACATGTTATTTACGCCGCACAGTGAACGGAGTCAATTTAAAAACGCATAGAACAATGGTGGAATTTCAGTTTTTTTTTATAATCCCCCCAAAAAAAGTTAATAAAAGTTAATAAAAAAATTATATGTACCCTAAAATGGTGCTATTAAAAAGTACAACTAATCCCACAAAAAACAAGTCCTCATACAGCTATGTAGACGAAAAAATAAAAAAGTTATAGCTCTTTGAATGCGACTATAGAAAACAAATAAAATAGCTTAGTCATTAAGGCCTAAAATGGGCTGGTCACTAAAGAATATGTAAAGATTTGCAGCTATTATGTCACTGCTCCAATGCATCTAAAATAGAATAAATTAACTTAAGCAAATAATATCCTACTGTTTTGGGTTTACAGCTCCTATAAAGAACTGTGTATCCATGATTACAGACTACAAACAAACACTTTGTTATCTGATCCTGCAGCCAATCTTCCCAGGCTTATAGCTAGTGAACACACATGAGGGACCACCTTTACTAATTTGCCTTAATACAATTCTCAATATTGAAATTGGAGCACCAAGAAGGTCAAGCCGTAATGTTATGCCAATCGAGGAAGAAGCAGGTGTCGCTAAGATCTGCAAATGATCAAATTTTCAAGCACCTAGATCCAATCTTCGTCATGTGAGAGGGGCATAAAAGCCAGAATAAAAGCAAAGTTTTTTAGCCACATAAAACCTCAAAAATAAAAAAATGTGGTGTGGGATGATTGTGTGATGCTTCCTGTTTGTCGACATGCCAGTTATCGCCACTTATGGCAAACTGAGAGGGGCAGAATCCTTGAAAAGAGGGTTTTTGCACGACACTGGGCTACAAGCCAGACATCCAGCTGCAGGTGTTCCATTGACCACACGCCACAGCTCTCAAAGGTTATCATGATGCACAGCAAGATGGCAATGGAGGTCTATAGTTTTCAGCGATGAGTCCCGCTTTTGTCTCGGATGCAATGATAGCCAGAGATGGCTCTGGAGACCACGTGGGCAATGCCATGAAGAGGCCTTCACAAGGGAACATCACATTGGTCCTAAACCCAGGATTATGATGTGGAGTGGCATAATGTACAGTAGCCAGACCCCTCTAGTCTTCATTTCAGGTACAGTAACAGCTCGGCATTACATTGATTTGGTTGTGGAACCAGTGGTATAGCCATTTCTCCAAAGGGTTCCAGAAGACGTTTTTTAACAGGGGAGCGCCATACATCTTGCTGGTGCTACTGTGAGCAGCCTGCGTGGCCTAAACGTGCTACCATGGCCTGCAGCGTCTCCAAACTTGTCTCCCATTAAGCACATCTGGAACGTCATTGGTCGGTAATTGCAAAGAGGGTTGCCAGCAGCCAATCTTGATGATTTGCGTGCCCAAGTGCATTCAGCGTGGCTTAACATTCCTCAGACAACCATTAATAACCTCATTGATAGCATGCCAAGACGTGTAAGTGCGTGTTTTTCTGCGCAAGGCGCTCATACTAGATACCGAATAAATCAAGATGTTTGGAATATTTCTTTTCCATTTTTTTAACATTTGCAAGTCATTAACATGTCTATCGATCCTGTGATTTCCACAATTCCAAAACTTTTCCTTCTTGGTGTTGCAATTTCAATGTTGGGGAGTGTAGGTATTTAAAAATGTTTTTTTTAACCGGTCTATTTGCCAATGCTGAGTTGATAGGGGTAGTGTTTAGGGTCTGCAGTTAGCATTGGCTTATGTATGCCTCTGAACACAAGACAGTGAGGGCAGTGGCGTAACTACCGCTATAGCAGCCATAGCGGCTGCTATGGCGCCCGCAGCATGAAGGGGCCCGTGCCACCCGCCGGCACGGGCCCCCCACTCCATGGCCAGAGACTCCGCTAGCAGCCGCTATGGCTGCTACAGCGCGACGCCACTGAAGGGGTTATTCCTACAAAAGACATGCATCCCCTATCCACAGGATACGGGATACATGTGTGATCGCTGGGTTGCCCAGCGATAAGGAGACCGGGGGACCGAAAGTCCCCCCAAAGTTCTCCTTTCATTTTTATTGAACTGCGCAGACCCTGGAAGTCCGAGGTTTGTCATGGAGAACTTCGGGGGACTTTCGGTCCCACGTTCTCCTTATCGCTGCCAGCGATCACACATGTATCCCCTATCCTGTGGATAGCGGATACATCTCTTTTGTAGGACAAACTATAGGCCGTTTTTTTTGGGGGGGTGGGGGGTCTATATGGAGTTATCTACAGGGGGGGGCTGTATGGTGTTATCTACAGGAGGGGGCTGCATAGTGTTATATACAGGGGGGCTGTATGGCGTAGTCTACAGGGGGGTCTGTATGGTGTAATCTATAGGGGGGCTGTATGGCGTTATCTACAGGGGGCTGTATGGCATTATCTACAGGGGGTTGTATGGCATTATCTACAGGGGGGTTGTATGGCGTTATCTACAGGGGGGCTGTATGGCGTTATTTACAGGAGGGCTGTATGGTGTTATCTACAGGGGGCTGTATGGCGTTATCTACAGGGGGCTGTATGGCATTATATACAGAGGGAATTTGGGGCTGTATGGCATTATATACAGGGGGCTGTATGGCATTATCTTCAGGGGGATGTGTATGGCTCTATCTACAGTGGGCTGTATGGTGCTATCTATAGGGAGTGCTGTGTGGCGGAATCTACTGGGAGGCACTATCTACAACGGGGAGTTGAGTGATACCCAGGGGAGGGGGGCCCCCAGTCAAAAGTTTGCCATGGGGCCCAGTCTTTCCTAGTTACGCCCCTGAGTGAGGGCTATTATACAGCTTGACTGCTAGCAATGCCCCTAGAAGCACTAATTCTTTACTAGAGATATCCCTAGAGCGGCTCACAGGTTGGCAAACTCTTATTAGTAACACAGGTAGGACTGTAGCTTTTTAAACAATACAATTAAAAGTAAGTTGTAACTTCTTTATTTCTAACAGATGTCCTTCAGTTTTCAGTGAATATAGACAACATCTTTAAGTTGATCTTTTATGTAATTTCATTTAAATAGAAAATCAACATCTCAAAAATATCACACTCTTATAGTAAATAGAAAACTGATGCCAAACACACTTTTGTCGCAGAAAAAAAACATGGCAAGGAGAATCTAATACACTTGCATATTATACTGTGATATTGTCACCGTTTTACTACAGTATGTTAATGTTTATGACTGAAAGCATGGAAGACACAGACAATATGTAGAAAGAAAAAAAGAAACCATCATTAGCATCAGACTTCCAATCATTCTGATATATGGCAGATTATTAAAGCATAGCCAAGCACAACAGGGTGCACATAATAGTAAATACTGAGCATGGTGAAATCATGTTTACAACATCTGCTCCAAAAGCTCCGCTTTATCATTTCTATTAGAAATGTGTCACACTTTCTTCTGAATATGAAGGAGAAGCATAGCCTCCTCCCGCACGTGCCTGCACAGTATATTGATGCTTCTCTGCAGTCTATGCTGCTACATTGTCATGCATATGTGGATATGCTTCACAGAATTGTATCTAAATTAAAATCATTTGTAAAATGAAATTCCTAATTTCTTTGGACAGTTTCATATTTCTTCTTTTCTTCTGCTAAGTTCAGCGTGTCTTCTTTCACTGTAACGCAGACTGGAACAAAATAAAAATATATTTTATTTCACGTGCTTGTTTTTACCTATTAGTATAAAGGCAAAATTAGTACTTTCTTTGAAGGAAGGTGAATCTACTTGTTTGCCAATCATAGGTTGTCTTACTATATTATATTATGTTATGTTTATAACTACAGCACATATTAAGACACTTTACTGTATAGAATATGAGCAATATTTAGAAGGGGATGCAGATAAGTAGCTGCCCAACAATCGTGATGCTTCATGTAAGGTATTTTTGAAAAGTCTCTAGTGTTAGTGTCCTCTTACATGGCCCGATGTGGACTGTGTAAATGAGCGCCGCTCAACAAGACAGCTCGTTGATCGGCACTCGATTGCTCCTTTCACAAGGAGCTAAATATGATTTGGGGCAAGCGAACGTTACTACGATCGCTTGTCCCCATACATTTCTATCATGTCAGCACAGGGAGATGTGCTGCCGACAATGAGAGATAGATAGATAGATAGATAGATAGATAGATAGATAGATAGATAGATAGATAGATAGATAGATAGATAGATAGATAGATAGATAGATAGATAGATGTTTATCTTGACTCTGATAACTTGCTGCAGCGTGATATCACACAACAAAAGGCATTAAAATAGTCAAGTCAAGTTAAAGTTTCCAGCCTCTGTGTATTTAATGCAATAAAAGTCAAGATAAAGATACCTACATCTGTAGATAGGTAGATAGATAGTGTCATGTCTATGGCCGCGGGTCGTCAGGCTCTCTCACCTCCTGATGGCCGCAGCCATGGGTCTGCGAGCGCTGGCACCAGTCTCCTCCTCAGGAGACGCCAGCACTCACTTCCGCTTACCTCGGCCGGATCCCGTAGGGTGCGCGCGCATGCTCGTGCCCGCTATTAAAGGGCCACCTGAAGTTAATGTTAATATTAGCCCATGAGTACCTTGGACTATAAGAAGGGCTCAGCTTCTTCCTCCCTTGCCTGAGCGTTGTTGTCGTACCCAAAGTTTGTCTATGCAAATGGTCTCCTAGTGTTTTTTACTTCCGAGTGTTCCCCGTTCCTGTATCCTGTATCCCGTGCTATCCTGGTCAAGTGCCGTGCTGAGCTGTAGTCATGCTGTGCTGTATACCATGCCTGTATTGCTACTCCATGCCTGACGTCTGCCTGCTGCCTACTCCCAGTCGAGCCTGCCTTGCTACTGTCCGAGCCGCCACAGGTACCCTATACGAATTATAGACTGTGACCTGCGCCCTGTTGGCCAGCTGCCATACCACCAAGGTGGTATGGCCCAGTGGGTCCACGAACCCAACGTGACAGATATTACCATGAATCAGAACTTTAAAGGGGTTATCTCACGCTAGGGACACTCTCTATGAGTCATAATGGAAAGAAGTTCTGAAAGAGCCACTTTGGCAGACCTGGCGTGTCCATGCATTACATTAAAAAGGGTCTTCCGAGGACCATTAAAAAAAGCAAAAAACACAAATATGTGTCATCAAGATTACACATTGATAAATCCACTCTGTCTGCACAAAATCATATTTTGGCGTTACTCTTTTCACTCCGGTGTAACGCAATTACCGTTCTGAAACTTCTGTCTTATGGGTGGGACTTGCAGTTTCAGCTTCATACCCGTCTTTCCCCTCAGCACTTGTATGCACGTGTACCCTCCGCATGTCCATTTTTACACCTATTATCTTTCCCAGTTCAGCGGGAGATACACTCAGTTACAATTCGCATGTGCAGGGAAACTAGATAGCACTGTGGAAGAAGGAGGCAGGCTTACTTCCTCAACATTGTCCCTGTGCTAGCACACTTGTGGTCACATATTTCGTTGACACACTGACACAGGAGAGGGGAGAGCTTTCTTTATCACGTGGGACTGTGTCAACGTGCCATCACAGTGAAAAAAAGTACTGAACTTCTGCGACCATAGGACTATATTTTCATAGAGGAAACCGGCCACAACAAGAATATCAAGTATATTAGTAAGTCACCTAATTATATGCTACTACATGATTTCCATAACATTTTCTGGGACTGGATAACCCCTTTAATGCTACATTTCCAGTGCAACGCCACTGCAAGGGAAATGTATAGGTTGACGTGGCTTCCCTGGTGAGGACAGATGATCACCAGGGGTTAAAAAAGATAACTGTGTATCGGCTTCTTTTAAAGGGCATGTTCAGACGTGGCAGAATTCGTCTGAAATAAGTTACCTAAATAGTTTTAGAAAACTATGGAAAAAACGTGTGTTGCAGATTTCCTCTGCAGACTGTCCGCAGCGGAATTCAACAGCAATTCCGCCATGTCTAAACATGCCCTTAATAAGGTTTATTTTCTTGAGGCAATCCCTCAAGAAAAAATTTATTCCTTCAGTGCCTTAATTTAAAGGGTGACTAAACTTTCAAAAAACTTCTGACATGTCATAGTGACATGTCATAAGTTTTGATTGGTAAGGGTCCGAGCACTGAGACCCCCACCGATCGCTAAAACGAGGCGGCAGGAGCGCTCAGGTGAGCCACTTTGTTTCTGATCGGCTTTTCCCGAAAAGCCAAGCAGTTGGTGTACGGGCCCATAGACTTTCTATTGCATCCGTACACCACTCACGCAACGCTCACCCGAGCACTTCTGCTGCTTCGTTTTAGCAATCGGTGGGGGTCTCCATGCTCTAACCACCACCGATCGAAACTTCTGACATGACACTATGACATGTCAGAAGTTTTTTTGAAAGTTTAGTTACCCTTTAAGTCAATAATATTAAAGAAGTTTTTTTATTAAACATCTGGCAAACACCGTTTAAAATGTCATCCTAATATTGTATTATATTCTATATATGCTAATATATTTCATTCTTATATCCTGATAGCAATTTATCATGTTCAGGTCAGATCATCCCTTGCCGTCCACGTTCTCTCAACGTTAAATATAAATTTACAGTTATAATCTATGGCTGCCTTTACATGTCACATTGAAAGATTTCTTTCAACTGGTTAAAGATTACAGGCATATCATACTTAGATGCATTACCAAAAAATAACGCAAAACAAAATAATTTCTGTCTTACGAAAAGCTTGGCTAGATATACAGGAAATAAAAACCCAATCCTGGTAAGATTTGACAAAGTTCAAGGTTAAAATATAATTACTTATCATTGAAAACTTTATCTTGGGTATCATCCTTACTGGTTCTTGAGTGATCTAACCCATTCCTGCTGATAATGCTATATTTAATAGCAAACCTAAATTGGAAATGAACATTGTATTATTGGTAAATGCTGCCCGTTTAACCTCAGTGTAATTAATTTTAGACGTAATGGTATAGTCGTTCTCATGGGCTTTTATGCTTGATCTATGATGTGAATAGTAATAAGGATAAAATACATGTCTTCCTGGCAACATGTCCAGAGCAGCATTAAAGAACTCACCCACATGTTTGATGAATGAGTCATTAAGAATGGTACAGTATATTTCTTATAAACAATTGTGTTCTCACCTAAAGGGCATTATAGTGGGCCATTAGTGCCATTAGGTTATTGTATGTTAAACAATATTTACTTAATGCATTTGTGAACATACAGAGCAAGAAGTGAAGCCCCCTATTGTTGCAAATTCGAAATATTAAATGGTGTCTGATATTTAAGCAAAATGGTAATATTGGAGGAAGGAAACCCAGACAACCACATATAACAGTTTTTTAACAATTACAATAGCGATAAAGTTATTCAAAACTCATGGGAAAAGTTACTTCTTCTTTTGCTTATGGTACAGAAGTTAAGCAATGTGACAAATATGCACACTATAAATATATTAGGGAGTACCTATATATGTATGTATATATATGTATGTATATATATATATATATATATATATATATATATATATGTGTGTGTGTGTGTGTGTGTGTGTATACAGTATATATATACTTAATGTATGTATATATACAGTATATATACATATATATATATATATATATATATATATATATATATATATATATATATATATGTAGGGTACTCCCTCATAGGGAAGATTCTTTGATTCCCCTGTATTTCCTGCTAGACGGCTGCGTTGACTCTGGACGTGATATAACACAGTGGACCAACACCGTTGCTCAGTGTCCAAAGTCCTGTTTTCCGATGAAAGTACATTTTGCATTTCATTTGGAAATCAGGGTCCCAGAGTCTGGAGGAAGAGCGGAGAGGCATCAATCCAAGTTGTTTGTGGTCCAGTGTGAAGTTTCCACAGTCAGTGTTGGTTTGGGGGCCATGTCATCTGATGGTATTGGGCCACTGTGTTATATCAAGTCCAGAGTCAGCGCAGCCGTTCACCAAGACATTTTCGAGCACTTCATGCTTCCCTCTGCTGACAAACTTTATGGAGATGCTGATTTCATTTTCCAGTAGGATTTGGCACCTGCCCACACTGCCAAAAGTACCAATACCTGGTTTAATAACCACAGTATCACTGTGCTTGATTGGCCAGTAAACTCACCTGACCTAAACCCCATAGAGAATCTATAGGGTATTGTCAAGAGGAAGATGAGACACCAGACCCAACAATGCAGACGACCTGAAGGCCGCTATCAAAGCAACCTGGGCTTCCATAACACCTCAGCACAGCCACAGGCTGATCGCCTCCATGCCACGCGGCATTGATGCCGTAATTCATGAAAAAGGAGCCCCGACCAAGTATTGAGTGCATATACTGTACAAACTTTTCAGTAAACCATTGTGTAAAATTAACAGTTGTCAGATTCTAATTACATTATTATTTGTAGATTCCAAAACCATTTTCGTGCGTTCTCCCATTTATCTGTATTTAACATATTTCGCTTTTTCCCCCATTTTTTAAAACTCTTATCCGTGTTATTATGCCTTACTTTTTGACATAACCCCCGATATATCTTAGAAGCTGCTTTCTTTTACTTTAAAGAGTTAACTATTAAGAAAAAAAGTGTGTGATCACAAGCGGAAAACATTTTTTTGTCTTTTTTTGTTGTTTTCTTTCATCCCTTCCCTTTTTACCATCCATTGGTTGAACTTGATGAACATGAGTCTTTTTTAAACTGTACTAACTATGTAACTATGTAACATATTTTAATAAAGTGTTGTATTTGTGCATAATTCCTTCTCAGTAATACCATATTACAATTTAATCTCTGAAAAAGATTCCAGCATATTCTTTATAAATCATTGGTCAATTTGATACCTTTATTCTTCCAAAATTATTCACTCTGTAGTGCTTAAAAATTAAGCATTAATTGAAAAAGTTTCCACATTTTTTGAAAGTATTTAACCAGTCACAACTTTTTTTATGTTCTTTATTTTCGAGTTAATTCAATTCAAGTAGCCTCAGCATGGCATAATTCTGTTCCCCATTCAAAATTTCCAATTCCAAAGGGCCACGATCATATTCAACCAGCTGCGTCAATTATCCGGCGTAATAAAATTGTTTAAAATGTGGAAATCTGACCCCCCCCCCCCTTTTCACAGGGAAGTTTTAAACTGGAAAGAGCAATTCAGGGACTCTTACCCCTCCATATTAATTCCCGTGAGATGGACTCTATTGTACTACATCATTTGTCGGTTATCCAGGCTGGTGAGTCCTGCAAGTAAAATAAGCCCTGCAGCAGGAGCACAATAGTTTTTACTAACCTAACCCTAGTTGCCAGTCTCTTCCATACCCTAACCTTATCCCTAAGTTTTTTTTAGCCATGGCTCAATATTTAAGCTAAAATAATGTTCCACTTTATTCGCAATCATAACTCCCAAATACTTAAACTTGTCAACCATTGGGATTCCCATCAAGGGAGCTTGATCTCTATCCACTCCATTTTTCAGAAGAAGCATACATTTTTCCCAATGAATTTTTATCCCCACATATTTTTCATGTGTCGCAATTATCTTAATAATCTTGGGAACTGATTGTTGAGTATCCTTTATAAATAGTATTAAATCATCAGAATGCAGGAGCAGTTTTAACACCTGGTTAAACTGGTTTTAACTGGGCGAGAACCAGCGCTCACTGACCGCACGGCTGCCTCGTTCCCAGACGGGACGCTTTACCTCTGCTCCGTCTCACTGTTCACCTCCAGGGATATCCCCAAGGCTGCTCACCTGGCTCGGAGACAGCTCTCTGGGACGCCCTGCAGGGCTGACCCGCTCTCCACTACAAGCTGGGTTAGCCGCTCAGTTGTGCTCACACTCTACTGATTCAGTCAGAGTTTGCAGTCACAACCACATTGCTTCACACGGTTTACATAGCACTATCTTTCTGTAGTGACGTCCCAGTCATCATGCTGGGGCTTTACTACGGTCAACACAGGGCTCAACATTCACACCAGCCCCGTTTTAGAGTTAGCTATACCAACTCTTTAATACTATTAAGTGACAGCATATAGGTACATTTACTCCATGTACCTATCCATCATAGGAAGGTTACTTATATAGACAGCAGTTCATCTTGCAGCCTGATATTAATTGATATACCATCCAATTGGCCTTAGGTATGTGAAATTGGGGGTCCTTCACACATACCCCTTTGCACTACAGTCATCTTAATCACATTTGTCTATTTTAATATACTAATTAAGGTTATTTATTAATAGACCACACACTTGTCCTCATCCCCTTTTCCTTTCCCCTATTTTCTACTTATCCAGGTGGTGTACACCATTGTGGTCTATCTGTCACACCAATACTGTGCGATAGGTGATCTTCCATTTATCTCCTACATATCGTTGTGTCCTGCTTGGATACTCTCTGGTCACCTTGTCCACAACCTTATTCTGAAGACACCATGGCCTCAACTAAAATCACAGATCAATTGAAACATAGACAGTTACGTCTAAAAGAGGATGTTAACAGTGTCTTCTCTGGCAGTCAAGATGGCAATCATGAAACACAAGTTGTGGAATTACATATGGATGATCTAATCAAGCAATTCAAAAATTTACAAATAAGACAGGTACAATCTATATGGACTAAATCCACATTGGAGCAATATTTAGAACAACGTCTCATATCCAGGAGTCTGCGTATTCCACTCTTTCCCTAGTATGAACTTTCAAAACCTGGGTTGAAAGACAAATGGGAACTAGCCCTCACAACATGCTCCAACACAATTATGGGCATCCTAATAGAAGATGAAACCAATATTCTCAATATAGTCGAGAAGCATCTCGAAGTACTCCCACCCAGTTTGAAAACCTATGAAAGTTCAAGACAATTCATAGAGGCCTTTAAAAAAAAACACTGGAGCACATTGATTCAGTAGAAACAAAAATCAAGTATAGAAAGAGGAAACAATACTCTAGAGACAAGGCAGATTACTCCAAGGGTGAGATTTATGATTGGGGCAAGAAGAAGTCTCAGAGGCTTCATAATAATAAACAGATCACTGTGCAGAATAACACAGAATTGATGGACCCACATGAATTTTCAGATACCGGTACAGATGGTACAGATCTCTCAGACTCAGATGCAGACCCACAACAATCCCAGGATAGATACCCTGGCAAACATAAGAATTTCACTAGGAAACCCGACACCAATACTGAAGTCCCTTTTTTACGGGACAGAGGGAGGTGTGGCTTCAGGGGCTCCCACCAAGGGAGGAGAGGACATCAGAGACCGCACAACAGAAAATAAACATCAACAATAATGATACACGTGAAGAGTGCCTTAGAGTCATTAACCTCTCAGAACATATACCTACCGACTCTCAGATCTCAGTCCTGAAAAAGAGTTTTAATGTTTGCCTAACCACCAAATTGAACAAATTCACTGTGATCAAAGACCTTCATCTTTTTGGCCGCAAACTCTTCTATAAGAAATTGTATAATAAACAAACCACCATTCCATGTGGTGATCAGGTCAACATCTTGCACTTGGATTCTCTTTCAGAATTAGAACGTAATACACTAGGTGACTTGGAGGAATTACTCCTCGAGAACTCCCCTCTGAACGAAGAGAATGATTCCTGTTCACTAACAGGTCGTTACATTAAAACCAAAGTCAAATCAAAAACCTCCATTATGCCCCAATTGGACAGTTGCCCCGCAATCAAAGTTTTTATCGATCTAGTGTCACCGGACCTACTTTCACTAACCGGTCAAAGCTATCTAATAATCTCAGCCCAGATGAGGAACGAGCCCTCCAAGAAATGAGAAAATGGGATGATGTTGTTTTTAAAAATTCTGATAAAGGGGGAAATGTTGTTATATGGTCCAAAGACTTGTACCTACATGTGGCAAAGAAACAACTCATGGATAAAACCTTTTACCGCCCATTATGGGGTGACCCCACAGCACAATTCATCATTGAATACAATGATATGATTCAAGATGGATTTGAGGATGGGGCAATCATTGCCAAAGAGAGGGATTTTTTGAAGGTACAGGACCCAAGAATAGCAACATTTTATCTTCTCCCCAAAGTGCACAAAAATTCCACCAACCCCCAAGGAGGCCTATTGTCTCAGGTGTGGGAAACCTGACAGAGAAATGTAACCATTGGCTTGATGAGGAACTGCGCGAATTGGTATACCAGCTGCCCTCCCACACCAGGGACACTATGCAGATCCTCAAAGACCTGGATGGTAGCTCCCTGGAGGAGAATGAATGGCTGACCACTTGTGTTGTAGAGTCTCTCTACACAAGTATTGATCACAAGATAGGCTGTACAGCAGTGGAATTTTTCCTATTGAGAAAAGAAAATTACAAGCCAACTCGTAGAAATTTTGTTCAACGCGCACTTAAATTCATCCTCAAGCATAATTACTTTCTCTTTGATGGCAGGTTCTACCTGAAATTACACGGTATGGCAATGGGAGCGGCAGTGGCACCCACATTTGCCAATCTCTACTTGGGCTGGTGGGAAGAACTATATGTTTTCTGACCCAAAATGGATCATTTCACCTCAAAGATCAAAATCTGGCGCCGTTATATAGATGATATTCTGTTTATTTGGAATGGCTCCCCACAGAATTAGAGGAATTCATAGGGATTTTGAATATCAATGATTTTAACCTAAGACTAACACTGGTATATGATCAGCACTCAATTCCCTTTCTAGATGTGAGGTTTTTCACTAATGAACATGGAACAATTGAAACAGATCTATTCCGCAAAAGCACTGCTACCAACAGCCTACTAGATGCAACCAGCACACACTCAATCAATACCATCAGAGGAATTCCAAAGGGGGAGTTCTTGCGCCTCAGACGCAATTGTTCCCCTTTTCAATTATTTAAAACTAGAGCAGCAGAATTGAAAAGCAGATTATCAGCAAGGAATTACACCAAAAGAAATATCAAAAAAGCTTATAACTGGGCCTTAATAACTGACCGTGTGACCCTTCTAACGCCAAAAATTAAAGCTCATACAGGACGACCTCAACCGCATTTCATGACGGACTACCATGAAAATTGGGACGAAATTAACCTCATTTTGAACCGCCACTGGAAGATCCTACTGAGTGATCCAGTCCTCAATCATCTCCTGGGTGAGAGAGTATCCCTAGGATACAGAAAGGGTAGAACCATCTCTAACATTTTGGTTCAAAGTCACTTCTCATGAAATAACAGAACCAACTCGGCACTGAATCCTGGCTTTTACCCCTGCAAAATGTGTAAGGCCTGTCGAGTTCTAGTGGAGAAGAAAGAAATTGTAGATGCTTATGGCATCAACCACCGCATCACAGACCATATTAGATGCTCTACCCCACGTGTGGTTTATTGCCTCGAATGTCCCTGTGGCCTCAGGTACATCGGCTAAACTAAGAGAGAATTACGTGCACGTATCAGAGAGCACATCAACTCCATTGTCAACTATGATAAAAACCTAAATGACTGTCAGCTTAAAAATAAACCATTCTGCCCGACCCCAATAGCCAGATATTTCAAAAATGCACACAACTCAAACTGGACTATTTTGAAAGGCTGGGCCCTATACCAAATACGTTTGGGCATCAGAAGGGGCAATCTAGACCTAGCACTCCTCAAGAAAGAGAGTGAGTGGATTTTCAACTTGAGAACAGCCAACCCCTCTGGACTTAACGAAAATTTTGGGTTTGGCTGTTTCCTGTGAGTACAGTGGGTTTGCATCCTACTGCTCCCGAATATATTACTCTTATATACCATCCTCTCTTTCATCTGCAATTTACCAAGCCTGCAGAATTCAAAAGACGTATACTGTGTTATTTAATATATTATATAACTGAACATGGCACTCTACAACTGATTATTGCATTTTCTATGAAGTTTCCTATAGTATCAATAGGAACTGCACAGTTCCTACATACCTATCCAGAGTCCAGTCTCTGATTGGGCGATCAGGCTGTCAATCCAATTAGGACTCTATTTATAGGGCTGTTTAATGGCGGCCTCCCACCCCTAGAAGAAGCCAGAACGCTGGCGAAACGTGTGTGGGGTGCTTAGCCACTTTTTTTAAATACTAACTGGGTGCAACTAACTGGCCCTTATGTCTAATCTGCAATTCATACTCACCTACTGTTGAATCTGCCTCCGTACGGAGCTGACAGCCGCCTCGCTAGTACACTAGCGACATCTAGCAAGAGTTGTACGTTAGTTTGCGGTGCCTCGCTCAGACAGCTGGGCGAGACCCAGCGCTCACTGACCACACGGCTGCCTCCTTCCCAGACGGGACGCTTTACCTCTGCTCCGTCTCCCTGTTCACCTCAAGGGATATCCCCGAGGCTGTTCACCTGGCTCGGGGACAGCTCTCTGGGACTCCCTGCAGGGCTGACCCGCTCTCCACTACAAGCTGGGTTAGCCGCTCAGTTGTGCTCACACTGCTGATTCAGTCAGAGTTTGCAGTCACAACCACATTGCTTCACACTTTTTACATAGCACTATCTTTCTGTAGCGACGTCCCAGTCATCCTGCTGGGGCTTTACTACGGTCAACACAGGGCTCAACATTCACACCAGCCCCGTTTTAGAGTTAGCTATGTCAACTCTTTAATAATATTAAGTGACAGCATATAGGTACATTTACTCCATGTACCTATCCATCATAGGCAGGTTACTTATATAGACAGCAGTTCATCTTGCAGATTCATATTAATTGATATACCATTCAATTGGCCTTAGGTATGTGAAGTTGGGGGTCCTTCACACATACCCCTTTGCACTACAGGCATCTTAATCACATTTGTCTATTTTAATATACTAATTAAGGTTATTTATTAATAGACCACACACTTGTCCTCATCCCCTTTTCCTTTCCCCTATTTTCTACTTATCCAGGTGGTGTACACCATTGTGGTCTATCTGTCACACCAATACTGTGCGATAGGTGATCTTCCATTTATCTCCTCTTATTAATTGAGCCAATGCTCGATCGCTATGGCAAACAGTGGTGACAAAGGGCACCCCTACCGAGTGCCCCTTCCCAACACAAATGCTGGTGAGGCCGTGTTATTAATATTTAACCTTGCACAAGCACCCCCTATATAATAATCTGGTCCAGGCCAATAAGTCCTCTCCCAGGTTGAATTTGAGCAAGACTATCCAGATGTTTTCCAACTCGTGATCAAAGGCCTTCACTGTGTAGAGTGAGAGCACAGCGGGATCTCCCCCATCCTCCTGAGTAGAGTGATGTCCCAAAAAATCCCTCCTGATATTATAGGAGGTGGACTTAATAGGGATAAATCCCATCTGATCCGGGTTTATAATTTCCCCCACAACCGCAGCGAGCCTATTGGCCAGTACTTTCGCCAATATTTTATAATCTGAGTTTAGCAACGTTATTGGACGGTAGGACTCCACACTTAGTGGGTCCTTCCCCTCCTTCACAATCTAGATTATCAATGTTTCCACCATTGAACACGGGACAGCCCCCACTGCTCTTGATGTATTAAAGAGCCTGACCAACAGTGGGACAAGTGCTCCTAAATACACAACATAGATTTCCCCAGGCAGTCCATCCATTCGCAGAAGGGTCCTAATAGCTGACTCTACTTCTTGAATACAGCCGGCCATTGTAAAGGAGATCCCAGCCCCCTAAGATTCCAGGATATCACCCGAACCATGTATTAATGGTTCCCCCGCTCCCTCCCCCACTGCTGTCTCCCACCCCCAACAAAGGGCAAGGGGCAGGGAGGGGGGAGAGGAAGCAGAGGCAAGCATAGACCACCAAAAAGAGAAAGACAAGAGAGAGGAGAGGAAAAATAATAAAAACACACTGCCAAACAAAAACAAACAACACATCCCTTCTTATTCCCTCAACCGCACCCCCCTCCTTCCCCTCTAAGTGTAATCATCATTTCTTGCCACTTATGTCAGAGCCATTAACCTGTCATTTTGCTCTGGAACACACCCCCCTACAAAAACAAATATTAGTTACACCAGCACCAAAAATGTATACATCCCATATTCTCAAATATTATCTGTAACTATACTAAATAGAGTCCAGCCACTCCACCACATCCTCCGGCGTATCAAAAAACCTATCATGGCCATCATGGGAAACTCTCAATCTTGATGCAAGAGCATTGAGTATTGTATCTCTCTTGCCCTTAGTCTCTTCTTAACTTAAAAAAAAAAGATGCTCTTTTCGTACGTCTCTGGCGCATAATCCGGAAAAATATTGACTTTAGTTCCTTCAAATGAAAGTTCCTGTATGTTTCTAGCCAGTCTCAGTAGTATATCCCTATCACCTGAGGTCAGGAATTTTAATAGCATATGTCTAGGCCGGCCCCCCGCCAGTGTTTTCCGTAGTGGTACTCTGTGTGCACGTTCAATATAAAGGAATTCTGAGAATGCCTCCTTCCCAATGGTGTCTTTTATCCAGTTAAGTATAGCCACTCTCGGATTTTCCCCCTCACTCTCCTCTGGAATGCCGATAATTCTTACATTATGACGTCTGGATCTATTTTCTAGATTCAGAGCTTTAGCTTTCAAAGAGGCTTCAACATTTTTAAGCGATAAAGTTATTTTTGTGTTACAGTGGAAACATCCTCCAACTCCCCCACTCTGTTTTCCACCTCCTACACTCTCTCTTTAATTTTTTTGCACCTAATGACTTATAATTTGAACATAATTTTTTATATAATCGGTTTGCTTTATAAGATGTTTTAACTGGGAATTACAGTTTCTGATTTTCGTGAGGACTTCTCCAAGGGGCGGTTCTGATTCCTCCTGATCTTTTGCCCCTTTTAATATTCACTGTTGAGAGGTGTCTAAATAATCCAAGCCCCTCGTGCATTCTGCACCTCTCAGTTCCTTCCTTTCTGGGGATAACACTCTGATCTCGGAGGTTTTAAGTTTGGCATCGCTTTGTTTTTTATCCTGCATCTGATCGGCTTTAAGCCCCCCTCCCATTTTTGGACAAGCAAGGTATTTATATATTTTTCCTGCATCTTATAATCTACTGCGTTCTGTCATTTTAGCTTTCATAGGGACCCGGGAAGTTACTTTTCCCTTCACATTCTGCGAGCTTGTTATATTTATTCAAAATTAGCCGTCAGGCACCTCTTAGTTATAAGCTTTGCTTTAAAGTAATATCACTTTTCCCTATCCTCCCCAAAAGTGTGCTGGTTAAGACACACAGAGGCATGACAAATAGCAACCAAAGTGTAGATAAATACAAATGACCAAACTTTATAAAAAAAGCTTTGCTTATAGTAATATCACTTTTGCCTATGCTTCCAGAGGTGTCTGCTAGTTACAATACATAGAAATAGAGGTGGCAATAGCAGCTGGAGCACCGTCAATACACAGAGCCGATAGCAACTTAGGAGGCAACTATGAGGCACTGACCAAGAGCAGACCAGACCCACCAGTTTACTTGACAAAAAAATTAAATAAAACATCAATATACACAGTCCTGTAGTATTTTGTTTATTTATTTTTTACTCTTTTACAGTTAGATTTACGAGATGCAGGTGCCTTACAGTAACATACCGCATCAGTGAGAGTGGGGGAGAAAGACATTCCCAGCATGGTGCTGTCACCTTTCAGCTCCAACCACCATGGTAGTGGTCACCTAGACAGGCGGGTGCAGGCAAGAGTCCCTGTCAGCCCAGGGCACAAGAGAGCACAGCCCCAAAAGACCCCGACTTCCAGTGCTCAGCAGCATTCAACAGCAGTTAGGGAGCGGCGTGAGCGACACAGACCAGCGGCATGGGATGGAGCCCAGCGAGCTGCAGCGGAGGAGCGGTGGTCAGAGCCAAGCTTGCATGCCCACACTCCCATGAGCCACCTCAGCTGCCTGTTTCCTTGTTATTATATATATATAATTATATGTATATATATATATATATATATATATATATATATATACACTACCGTTCAAAAGTTTCGGGTCACTTAGAAATTTCCTTATTTTTGCAAGAAAAGCACAGTTTTTTTCAATGAAGATAACATTAAATTAATCAGAAATACACTCTTATACATTGTTAATGTGCCAAATGACTATTCTAGCTGCAAACGTCTGGTTTTTAATGCAATATCTACATAGGTGTATAGAGGCCCATTTCCAGCAACCATCACTCCAGTGTACTAATGGTACATTGTGTTTGCTAACTGTGTTAGAAGGCTAATGGATGAATAGAAAACACTTGAAAACCCTTGTGCAGTTATGTTAGCACCGCTCTAAACAGATTTGCTGTTTAGAGGAGCTATAAAAACTGACCTTCCTTTGAGCTAGTTGAGAATCCGGAGCATTACATTTGTGGGTTTGAATAAACTCTCCAAATGGCTAGAAAAAGAGAGCTTTCATGTGAAACTCGACAGTCTATTCTTGTTCTTAGAAATTAAGGCTATTCCATGCGAGAAATTGCCAAGAAACTGAAGATTTCCTACAACGGTGTGTACTACTCCCTTCAGAGGACAAACAGGCACAAACAGGCTCTAACCAGAGTAGAAAGAGAAGTGGGAGGCCCTGCTGCACAACTGAGCAACAAGACAAGTACATTAGAGTCTCTAGTTTGAGAAATAGACGCCTCACAGGTCCTCAACTGGCAGCTTCATTAAATAGTACCCGCAAAACGCCAGTGTCAACGTCTACAGTGAAGAGGCGACTCCGGGATGCTGGCCTTAAGGGCAGAGTGGCAAAGAAAAAGCCATATCTGAGACTGGCTAATAAAAGGAAAAGATTAATATGGGCAAAAGCACACAGACATTGGACAGAGGAAGATTGGAAAAAAGTGTTATGGACAGACGAATCGAAGTTTGAGGTGTTTGGATCACACAGAAGAACATTTGTGAGACGCAGAACAACTGAAAAGATGCTGGAAGAGTGCCTGACGCCATCTGTCAAGCATGGTGGAGGTAATGTGATGGTCTGGGGTTGCTATGGTGCTGGTAAGTGGTAGATTTGTACAAGGTAAATGGGGTTTTGAATAAGGAAGGCTATCACTCCATTTTGCAATGCCATGCCATACCCTGTGGACAGCGCTTGATTGGAGCCAATTTCATCCTACAACAGGACAATGACCCAAAGCATACCTCCAAATTATGCAAGAACTATTTAGGGAAGAAGCAGGCAGCTTGTATTCTATCTGTAATGGAGTGGCCAGTGCAGTCACCAGATCTCAACCCCATAGAGCTGTTGTGGGAGCAGCTTGACCGTATGGTACGCAAGAAGTGCCCATCAAGCCAATCCAACTTGTGGGAGGGGCTTCTGGAAGCATGGGGTGAAATTTTTCCCGATTACCTCAGCAAATTAACGGCTAGAATGCTAAAGGTCTGCAATGCTGTAATTGCTGCAAATGGAGCATTCTTTGACGAAAGCAAAGTTTGAAGGAGAAAATTATTATTTGAAATAAACATCATTATTTCTAACCTTGTCAATGTCTTGACTATATTTTCTAGTCACTTTGCAACTCATCTGATAAATATAAGTGTGAGTTTTCATGGAAAACACAAAATTGTCTGGGTGACCCCAAACTTTTGAACGGTAGTGTGTGTATGTATATATATATATATATATATATATATATAGAGAGAGAGAGAGAGAGAGAGAGAGAGAGAGAGATATTGAGATAGATAGACAGATAAATATATGAATTTAATTGAAATACGTGCAATATATGTGAAATACATGTAGAAAACATGAACTGCAACAAACCACTCTAAACCCTCTACACTACCTGCATCCTTTACATTTATTTTCTCTCCCCAAAGTAAGATTTGGCTGAACAAAGTGATACCGTGCAAGTTGGTCTTTCAAACTCCATTCTAAATTCCTGGGCTCTATCATTTTGAATCTAAATTAAGAATGATCGCCACAAACAATAATCTGTGGAAGGAAATTTATCAGATTCTTAAAAATAATTGGAATATACTGTTTAGTGAACCTCAACTGGCCCCCATATATTTGAAATACCATTATTAACTGCAAGGCGGGCTAGGAATTTGGACAAAGTTCCTTCGTCTAACTATTACTATGCTTCATCTCATCAATATTGCCAAACATTCTTGGGCGAACACCACTCTACAGGCACCTTACTGTCTGTGTGATATGGGTTATAGTACCAAGTGCACTAGTACGTACTTTCCTATTTCCAAAATAAATATTAAAATCAAAATTAAATAAAAAAGAATAATAAAAAGGCACTCTAGATACCACAAAGGCAAACTGAGTGAGCGGTGCTGCAGTGGCGGTGACTGCCACACAGTACTACAACCAATAGAGTAGGGACCCACTTTAAAGAGGTCGCCGTGAAATGGCAAGTGGGCTTGTATACACTTTGATCAAAATGTTAACAAAGAACCACATGTTCATGTTTATAAATTTTGCTTAGCCGCGATAGATCAAAGTATATAGTATGTGCGGTTCATAGCTAGTTTCTCATTAAGTTATTATATGTAAACAAAAGTATGAAACATTAAAACTACTTATAGGGTAGTTGTAACGTCTATGGCCGGGGGCCGTCGTTCAGACTTACGCTCTGACGGCCCCGGCCATGGACATCTGTTTTCTCAGCGTCAGCTCCCTCCAGGGAGACGCCGGCACTCACTTCCGAGTCCTTGGACTGTTTCCCGCAGGGCGCGCGCGCGCTTGCACGGCCTTGATAGGCCAGTACGCATCCAGCTGTCACCAACCAATAATTAGCTCAAATGGCTGCTGGACTATAAAAAGGGGCTCTGCCCACTTGTTCCTAACCTGAGCGTTGTTGTATACCTAAGTTTGTCTTGCAAATGGTCTCCCAGTGTTTTCCAGTTCCCAGTGTTACCCGTTCCTGCTTCCTGCACTCTGTATTCCGTGCTATCCTATCTACTGAGAAAGTCAAGTCGTGTCTTCCGCTTCATCCACGGTGCCACCTGCTGTGACAATCAAGTTGTGTCTTCCGCTGTATCCATGGTGCCACCTGCTTTGAAAGTCAAGTCCGGTCTTCCGCTGCATCCACGGTGCCACCTGCTGTGAAAGTCAAGTCGTGCTTCCGCTACTGTCTACATTGCCTCCGGTACCCGTTCTGAACTATAGACATTGTTTTGTACCTTGTTGGCCAGCTGCTACCCCACTACGCGGTATGGCCCAGTGGGTCCACACCCCGCGCCGTGACAGTAGTAAATACGTGTACACAGAATCTGGGTTGTATCCACACTGTCAGGAAAACGCCCAACTTATTCAAAAGAAAAATGCTACTGTAGGTCAGTGTGGGTCAAAAGGTGTGACTTTGTACTAAAAATCGGTGACTGAAAGTGCATTCTCGTAAGTTTGCTCCTAGGTTTATCAGTCCACATGAAATTGTTGAAATAATTAACCCTGTGTCTTTTCATCTGACTCTTCCTCCAGCTTTTAGGATTCATGATATATTTCAAAAATCGCTCCTAAATTTTTTTTCCCACCATCTAATCCACTCAGGAAACCTCCTCCTCCAGTTCGGGTTTAGGGAGATGTGGAGTTTGAGGTTAAGAGAATTGTGGATTCTAGAAGGGTCAGGGGTATTTTACAGTACTTGGTGCACTGGAAGGAGTATGGACCAGAAGAGCAAACTTGGATTCCTGCCCATTCAGTAAATGGCAGTCATTTGGTTAAAGTTTTTCATTTAAAGTTTCCTAGTCCGAGGTTTAAGGGTCTGTGGCCCCTAGTAGAAGAGGGGGTACTGTCAGAAAAATGCCTGTTCCCTTAAGGTTACCATGACAATGATTCTTGCTTCTGGGCGTGTCTGTTTTACCTTGAGCCTATCTCTTTTGTCTGTCTATCTGCCTTCAGGTGTAGAATTCGTATTTATACCCAGTCTCCTCCACCTGTCAGTACTTGTGAATTTTCCTGTCTCCTGGTGTCTGATCAAGCTTCCTACATTCCCTGCACTCCTGACTTCTGGACCTTTTGGAAACTGACCTCGGTTTGTCTCTCGTTAACCCCTTGTTTGCCAATTTTGGATTATCTGCTCTCGGCCGGTTTTGACCTTTGTTATTCCTGATATCAGTTTTCCTTCTGATTTGAACTTTCTGTTTAAACCCTGGTTGTCTGGTTTCCTGCTCAGGTTAGTCTGCATTGCACCTCCTATCCAACGCTGAACTTTGCTAAGACAACCTGGGTCCAGCAGCCTTTGGGGAATCTCTCAAATTGCAATTCCATAACACACACAGCCTCTAAATTGGATATACCCACAAGATTTAATATTAAATAATCTAAAATAAATATAAAATATCTACACACAAAATAAAATTCAATATGACAAAACACAATTTGCCTATAAGGCAACTAACCCTATTTTCCACACAACTAACAGAAGGTATTTCATTGTTCTATTCACATAATTCCTAATAATGAAAATAACTATTATTAAAGGCACATAGCCTATATTCTAAAAACTACTCATGAGCCCAGAAACGTTATCACTCTTATAGATGTAATGGTCAGTCTCTGCTAACAGCAGTATAATTATTATACTGTCTATACTAGGGTGAAGCGTCTGCAGATCGCCATCCCAGGATTGACTCTGAGCTGATAGTATGTTAAAAACATTTAACAAAGCCCACTCGACATGTTTCGCCGAGATGGCGTCCTCAGGGGCAATGGGGATGAAAACAGCAAGTCTGAGACTTATCAAAAAAACTTTGTAGAACTTCAGTAGAGGAGGAAAAGTGCACAGGAGCCAATCAAACTACTTGGTGTATCGTCGTTCATTCAGACACATTTAATAGGCAGCGGACTTAGCCAATACACAAAGCTCCTACAAGAGCCAACTGCTTCTTACATATGGAGCATGCTCAAAAGCACCAAAACACACATAGTCTAAGTATGGGTTACTGCGGACTGCGCATGCGTCCGGATTTAGTTCTTAGTTAAATTTATAATATTCTTAAAGACGGCGCATGCTCAAAGACTTCGTGCCATCAGATAACGTTGCCAGATAACAGTACAGGAGAAAGCATGGATATCTATTCTGTTGGATAGGGCATACATAGGTTGCAGTAATGCACAGACTCTAGTATACAATTAAAAAAATCACAGATAAAAGGGTCTACTTATAAAATAAAATAGCTACAGAAAAAATAAACACCAAATTGGCTGCCCTTGTTCAGAATAACAAAATGGAAAGTTACATGTAATGAACATATATTAATGTTTTAGATCTCTCCTCATCTCAAAAGATAAATTAATTTGATATTACCATAAGATAAAAGGAAACATTTTTAGTTTTTTAATTAACAATAGATAATTAATTTATACAAAAAATGCATTTACATGATACAAGTAATGTGCTTGTAGCATATGTTATATATTTTGAAAATTTTGAAAAAATATTGATGAATTCTATTGAAGGCAGAAAATGTAAAGCATTAGTTAAAGAGGCTCTGTCACCACATTATAAGTGCCCTATCTTGTACATAATGTGATCGGTGCTGTAATGTAGATTACAGCAGTGTTTTTTATGTAGAAAAACGATCATTTTTGACGGAATTATGACCTATTTTAGCATTTACAGCAAGGCAAGCGTAATCTCGCGAGATTACGCTGTAAACTGTCATTTTAAACGAGATTACACTTGCCTTGCTGTAAATCTCACACAAACGTTACCGAAGTGTCAGGATTCTGAATAGACATCACGTCCTGACTGGTAGTTATCTCTATTCACTGTCAGGACACTTGAGTAACGTAATGTGTGTGTATGTGGCTGCACATAGTGATCTAGTAAGATTACTATGTGCTGTGTAAATTAATGGGGAGAAGTGTATGACGCTGATTGGTCAGCGTCATACACTTCTCTCCACAACGCCCACTTGGTCAAAAAAGTAACAGAGCCTCTTTAAGTCCATTTGGATCCAGCGGGCTTCTCACTGCAATAATTTTCTGCGCAGATTTCCCCGTCTGGGTCCTAAATTCTTCTGACATATCCACCAAAATATCAACACTTTGAGGTCACCATTGTGTACAAACAGGACATGTCAAAACAGTGGTGTATCAGCTTAAGTATTAATTGAGCACATGTGTTAAAATCCGTCTCCTTAATTGCTGAATATTTTTCCCCTTTTTTTGGGCATTGGTAGTATAAAAGGTACTGCTATGGGTACTGTCTGTGTACTCACCTATGCAAATTTGTTCTTAGGGAAGTGGAAAGAGTTTTAAAAAATAATGTGTTCTTTTGTATCACAGGTTTCAGGCCAGAGGCTGCCTTAAGAAACCATCTCACAAAGTTTTTGCCAGGGCCAGGGCGACTGACAGTAGAGAACTGTTAGGTAATACTTTAATATCAGACTCAAAATAATAAGATGCATTGGAACTTTCAATGCACATACCTATCAAGCTACTCAAATACTCTGCAGATACTAGCCTTTACTGTATGCGGATCCAGATCTACAAGGAGTCATTACAAGAAATCTATTTGTAACATACCGGAGAAAACAAAATCTTTGTGATATTCTCGTTCATGCAGATGTAGCCAAGTTTATATTGACTCTGATAACTTGCTACAGCGTGATATCACAGAACAAAAGTCATTGGAAAGCCATTTAAAAAGTCAAGATAAAGTTTCTTGCTACTGTATATTTAATGTGTTAAGAGTCAAGATAAAGAGGGCTACATCTGTAGCCATCTCGCTAATCAGAGTGGAGGTCCAAGTACATGGCTGAGGTTAAACATTTTAGGGGCCCATCCCTGTGGTAGATGTTCTTTTTATAGTTTCCTGTCAACTATGAAGAATTTTTAGAAATCCAGCAGATGGTCTACACCATTAGACAGTATCTAAATTGACAATGTTCTGGAGGTGTCTATGGGGCGCTCATGTCCAAAAATGTATGTAGGGAAAACTATTCAGCAATTAAGGAGACTGATTTCAAAACACAACAGCTCAATTAATATTCAAGCTGATAGACCACTGTCTCGACATGTCAGGTTTGTACACGATTTCGACCCCACAGTCTTGAAATTTCCTCTAGTGACATTCTACGATGTTTTATAAGCTCCAGACTTGCTGTTCCCATTGCCATTGCCCCATTGTACCCCTGAGGACGCCATCTCAGAGAAACATGTCCGGGGGGCTTTGTTGAATGTTTTTCACATACACTCAGCACAGAATAAATTCTGGGATAGTGATCTGCAGACACTTTCCTCTAGTATAGACAGTATATTAATTCTACTGCTGTTAGCAGAGACTGACCATTACATCTATATAACGTCTCTTGGCTCATGAGTTGTTTTTAGACTATAGGCTATGTGCATTTAATAAGGGTCATTTTTATTATTAGGAATTATGTGAATAGTACAATTCAATAACTTCTATTAGTAGTTTGGAAAATATGGTTAGTTGCCTTAAAGGCAAATTGTGTTTTGTTATAAAATGTACCTGCCACCTACTAGGGCAATTATTTGTGTTTTTCTTTTTTTTTTTTTTTGTTTGGTATTACTATTATTATTTTACAAGCAGATACATTTAAATTTAGAAAAATGCTAATTTTTGCACATTTTCTCAAAATGTTGGTGTTTTTCCCAAATAAATACTGAATTTATCTACCAAATTTTTCCACTAACATAAAGTACAATATGTCACGTGAAAACAATCTCAGCAATGCTTGGATAGATAAAAGCATTCCCAAGTTATCATCACATAAATTGAGAGATTAGATTTTTTTTAAATCGGCTGCGCCCACAAGGCCAAAACAGGCTGTGTCCTAAAAGGGTTGAGTAATGAACATTGGTTATCACTTCATGTAGTTAAACTCAGATTAATAATTGGTGACTCCTGAATTATTTTGTTTTTCCCATCTTGTTTTTTACACTCGGACCCTCCTGTATTTCTTCTAAAACTCCCTTTTTAGTGTGTGTTGTTCCCTCTGCGTATTTGTCCCGTGACGGGGTGCTGTGTGTACTTCCGCTGTGATCACTTGTAGTGATGAATTGGTCCCTAGTGTAAATTGTGACATTTGTGTGGTTGAATTTGTGCTCTGTATGTTTTCTACCTGTACGTTTGCCACAGTGTGACTGTGTGGAAGTGTTAAATTAGTAGTGGGATATCACCGGCAGAGAGGGAGACATTGCCTCCAGGAGTGGCAAGAAGCCAGTATTGTTTCTACAATTACCTATGATGGTTTTATTTTTTTCTGATGGAAAGCATCTACAGCAAGACATTTCTGTAGACGTTATCCTTTATTTATCATATATTCACTTACCTATCTCTGACTCTTGACAGTTGCTACTAGTGGTACCAGTTTTGTGGCGTTTTTGCCATGGTTTTGCGCAAATAGAGGCGAAAGACACCTCATAAGCAGTATGCATAAATACACCCTAACAAAAAAAAGTGGGTCTGATTTGGGAGCGTGACTTGACACTAAGTGTGGCTTTGCCACTAGGACTGTTAATATTACACACTGTAAACCAGTTAGTATCCACCTCATCCTTTGTTCTCCACTCTTGGGACTATGCAGGCAGGCAGTATACACATGCCCAGCTGCTGAATGTGAGTGTCTCTGGCTCTCTTTCGCCTTGCCTGCTGCAATTTCCCACTGGCGCCAATTCCACATGTGACTTAAAGTAGTCCTGACTCTGCTGACGTTACTAGGACTGGTTGACCAAACCCAAACAGGAAATAATCTGCAAAATGTATAATTTCTACTGCCGATTAATATTTTTACTGGCACTGGCAACCAAGTAATTACCGGGTGGGCCAGTAGATCACTAGCCTGGTGGCAACCCTCCCTTTGATTCACGGTGGCTAATTTTCACATTCTGTAACTCCCATAGAAATTAATGGAGAGGAAAAAACATTTGGCGTAAATCTTGAATAAGAATACCCCTAATTCATTCATTCTCATTTTGTTTTCAATAACTTTTGCCGTTTATTTTTCCGTATGTAATCAGAGTATTCATTTGTAGCAGCATTCGGTTCTATATTTCTCAACCACTGTCGCTGTTTATAGTGTCTCATTCTGCTTTTGGGTTTGTAGTTCTCCAGAGATTACTAGTACATGACAGCACTTATACATTGTGCAGATAGCATGGGTCATCCGCTGCAAAAAAGGCACATGCAATATCTGGAATTCAATCCCTTTGCAATAACTATAGCAATAGAAAATAGCCCTTACTATTAACAACTATAAAAGTCTAGCAGATATGCCTTAATGTGTCCAGCTCTGTGGATTTTACAATTATATACCCACCTACAGTTCTTTAGAATGCGTTTTTCACGCCAACTCTCAAAGAAAAATGTGTTGACATATGAGGTGTGCCGTGTCTGGGATAGCTAATGACACCCAGGGCTCTATCATTAACCTTCAAGGAACAGAAGCTAGGCCTAGTGGTATCAAAATTAGTTGGGCCTATATTTCACTGTGACAAGCATTAGTAATGAATAATTAAGCATGTAATATTATGTTGCGTTGGTGAAAAATGACCACCGTCCTACTGATGGTCTTCGAACTAACTAAATTCTGCAATGCTGCATTTCATAACAGTGTCTAGAAGACCATTTAATAAATAACAGTAGTTTGATAATCTTATAGAAACTGCACTAAATATTACATTTAAAATCTGTTTACAGCTTAGCAGTGATCCTGCTGAGAGAATTTCATCAAGAATTTAAGAGGGAAAATTCACCCATGAACAGTCTCACGTCTCATGCCAGCTCGCCTGAGGTCAAACTGTGTTATTCCCTATAATACTTAGTTAATGTCAATGAAACGAATAGCCTAGCAGATAGAAAGGCCTCTACAAATTAACCTTTAAAAACTTCATCCACAAGCCTTGCTTGATTTAGTGGCATTCATTTTTTACTATAATGTGAAATCTGGACCTTAAATTAGCTTACCAACATCGTTCTGATTGATGCTGCTGAATTATCTTGATCACTTCACGATAGATCTTCATGATGCATTTGTAATTTGCAGGGCCTACATAACAGAAATATAGGAAATGAAAGATTATATTGTATGTTATTCACAGAACCACTAGGCCTAAAATATACTGTAAGTTGTCTAATGTAAGGAAGATGCTAATAACATTTATATCAAGGCACGAATGCAGATTTTTACTATGCCAGGCAGATCATCAGTACAGTAAGCCTATCCAAGGAAGCTCCAGGGAACCATAAGATGTATAAAATGACTAATGACAGAAGTCACCATCTGGCAGCATGCTAGATATCAAGGTCCTATAAAATGTAAAATATCTGAAAGGCACATTAAAGGTCATTTACAAAATTGTAAAACATGCACCTGTATTTGCCATTTGTGCTTTTATTTACTTACTGCTAATGTGTTTATGAGGAAGGAATATAATTTGTTGGTCAAGATGGCCAAATATGTGGAGGGACAAAGTTCTACAAAAAAAGTCAGTATCTGGTTAGAGCTACAATAAAAAAATATAAGCGTAATACAATGAATCTAGCAGTGATAACGGAGCAGGTTAGGTTATAGAGTCCTGATAACTTTAAAACTATTCACATTAAACTATATACTTCACTGCTCAACGTTATCCGGATAAGTCAAGATTAACCTTTTCTCATATAGGAGGACTCCAATGTGTAAGTCCACCTGAAGTGGATGCACTGGTGAAAAGCGAGTATGTGTCGTATCCGCATGGTGTGGCCAGTAGCTGTCTCACTTTCCACACCCGTTCCCGATCATTCAGGAAACTACAGTGGGAAATGTTCACAAATCCAGGGGGTATTTGCAGATAAACCTGATTAGGCCAATAAAAACTGCAATAGTGTGATACTGTATATACTCTTTTCATAAAAGCAAGGATACTTTATTGTACTTACAAAATACACTCTTGCAAACGAGCTCATCAAATAAAATCAAGTAAGCACCTGAGGATGTGTTTCGCCCTGTTTGATCTTCTTCTGGAACATGAATTAGGAGTTAATAATACTATGTATATCCATGTATCAATGGGACTTGACCTAAAACCAAGGGTACCTTTTAAAATTGCCCAATGTAGTTAAAAATCTCTAAAATAAGATGATCACAAGTTCTCTCGTTACTAGGACCTCTAGTGATCAGCTGAAATATGTACTGGACTTGTTGAATTCCGCTGCAGTGCCTCCATGGGGAAAATAAAGAATTACATGGCAGCTATGGAAATCAATGGACCTTCCGTGTAGTGCACAGGCATGCCAGGTCCCCCAAAGAGAGAGATGTGTTTTGTAACTGCTCTCTGATGCAGCTTATTAATAGAGGTCCTGAACGAAGGACTCTCCTCTTTTTACTCAGAATGTCATTTTTAAAAATGTACAGTTACAAGCCAGCCATTTAAATAAATACATGGATGTGCCAGGTCTGCAAGAACAAGTACTGCTCATTGTTAGCGGCTCCCTGGTCTGGCTCATTGATGGAGGTTCTGAGTATCTCTATGAAACAACCCCTTAAATTCAAATGAAATTACCTAAATGTTAACAAACAAGACAAAAATAAATACATACTAGTTTTTCAATAAAAATTACATTTGATGTATTATACTGTTTACTATATATGTCAGTGGTGTATACATTGGATCGTATTACTGTGTACGTTTTCGTCCGTATGGGCAGGTGGAGTAAGGATTAAGCAGGATGGTATATTGCCCCTTGTATTCCCTTTAAGACTGAGGTTTGTTTGAACCTTTTTATAAATGTAGAGTGGCAACTATATCCTCCTTTTCTATAGCAACCTTTAATTTTGAACAGCCCTATCCATGTTCCTAATCTAATAGCCTTTAAACAGATGCCCTATGCAGGATTGAGTGGGTGGGTTTATAGGCACCTATTCACGTTATAGACGTGGAAGAGGTGCGTTTTTCACGCCCGTGCATCTTTTGACTTTTCCCCTCCTAATTGAGGGGTAAGTCTATGATGCGCTCCTGTGGGTGTCTCTCTCTCTCTCTCTCTATATATATATATATATATATATATATATATATGTTTATCTTGTTGCCTGTACATATTTCTATGCATTGTTTTGGCCTTTCCCAGATTGTATTCTGGTCCCTGTACTGTATATCTCATGATTGCAGTTTGCACCGCATCTTCCCTGCGTTTTCCATGCACACTTTTGTGGAAATCGGCTTGGAGCGATACTGACAGGCGGTTTCAGTTTGCCCTTATATAATATGGCGTTCTCGGCACAGTATCTACGTTGGCGCATGCGGGGACATGCGCAGTTGAACGATTCACCTCTGACCTATTTGGTCTCCTGGGCATGCGCAATAGCGCACAGGGGACGCCATGAGTAGCGCGGTTGTTTTGAACTTTAACAGCCGATATCATCATGGTGAGTGTCTCTATTTGTTCTCTTAACCCCTTCCTACTCCTGGACATACTATTAGGTCATGGTAGCTGTATCGTTCGCGCTCCATGACCTAATAGTACGTCTCGGGAGTAACGGCCGTTTCGGCCGTCCTCCCAACACATACAGGAGCTGTGACAGCTGGTGTCTCGTACAGCAGCTGTTACAGCTCCTACAGCGGGGACCGATCGCCGTGTCCCCGCTGATTAACCCCTTAAAAGCCGCGTTCAATAGAGATTGCGGCTTTTTAGGGGTTAAGCTGCCATCGCCGGCCTGCTACACGATAGCGGCCGGCGATGGTGACTATGGCTACCGGACAACAAACAATGGCGTCCGGCTATGCCATCGACAGAAGCCTAGTGGGTCCTGACAAAGTCAGGACCCACTATGCTTGCTGTCAGTGAGTAGCTGATAGTTCTAATACACTGCACTACGCATGTAGTGCAGTGTATTAGAATTGCGATCAGGGCCTCCTGCCCTCAAGTCCCCTAATGGGACAAAGTAATAAAGTAAAAAAAAAAGTAAAAAAAAGATGTGTAAAAATAAGAAAATAAAAGTTTTAAAAGTATTAAAAGTAAAAATCCCCCTTTTTACCTTATCAGTCCTTTATTAATAATAAAAATATATAAACAAACAAATAAACTATACATAATTGGTATCACCGTGTCCGTAACGGCCTGAACTACAAAATTATTTTGTTATTTATCCCGCAAGATGAACGCTGTAAAAGAAAATAATAATAAACCGTACCACAATCACAATTGTTTGGTCAGTTCAACTCACAAAAAATGGAATAAAAAGAGATCAAAAAGTCGCATGTACCTAAAAATGGTACTGATCGAAACTACAGTTCGTTACGCAAAAAATAAGTCCTCGCACAGCTTTATTGATGGAAAAATAAAAAAGTTCTGGCTCTTAGAATAAGGTAACACAAAAAGTGAATGATTTTGTACAAAACGTATGTTATTGTGCAAACGCCATAAGACATAAAAAAAACTATAAACATCTGGTATCGCCATAATCATATCGCCCCGCAGAATAAAGTGAATATGTCATTTATAGCGCACGGTGAACGCTGTAGAATAAAAAAACAATAGTAGAATTGCTGTTTTTTAGTCACCACGCCACCTAAAAATAGAATAAAAACTGATCAAAAAGCTGCATGCACCCCAAGAAAACTACAATGAATTCCTCAAGGGGTCTAGTTTCCAAAATGGGGTTACTTTTGGGGGGTTTCCACTGTTTTGGCACCACAAGACCTCTTCAAACCGGACATGGTGCCTAATAAAAAAGAGGCCTCAAAATCCACTAGGTGTTCCTTTGCTTCGGAGGCCGGTGCTTCAGTCCATTACCGCCCGAGGGCCACATGTGGGATATTTCTCAAAACTGCAGAATCTGGGCAATACGTATTAAGTTGCGTTTCTCTGATAAAACCTTTTGTGTTATAAAAAAAATGGTATAAAAAGGATTTTCTGACAAAAAAAAATATGTAAATTTCACCTCTACTTTGCTCTAAATTTCTGTGAAACACCTAAAGGGTTCATAAACTTTCTAAATGCTGTTGCGAATACTTTGAGGGGTCTAGTTTCTAAAATGGGGTGTTTGATAGGGGTTTCTAATATATGGGCCCCTCAAAGCAACTTCAGAACTGAACTGTACCCTAAAAAAATAAATAAATTAGGCAATACTTCGCTTCTTACATTATACTGATAATGAGCCGTGCCCACCCCGAGATGACCCAAGTTTTGACCGTTTGTATAAACGGAGACCCCTATTAGACCGTTTGAGTGCCCGGTTTTAAAGGGAGGGTTCAATTCTGCGAGTACCTGCCGGGTAAGAGGGCAAGGTATGGCGTGAAGATGTATAAGCTGTGCGAGAGTGCATCAGGGTATACCTACAGATTTAGGATGTATGAAGGGAAGGACACCAGTATTCAGCCCCCAGAATGCCCCCCCCCCCCCTTACTGGGAGTTAATGCAAAAATTGTGTGGGCTTTGGTGCACCCACTGCTGGACCAGGGTCACCACCTCTACCTGGATCATTTTTATACCAGCGTCCCACTCTCCAACTGCCTCGCTTCCAGAAGTCCTGCGGCATGCGGCACTGCTAGAAAAAATATGAGAGGCCTCCCTAAGACTCTGCTTGGGCAAACACTCAGAAGGGGTGAGAGCAGGACACAATCTAGCAGCAATATATTGTGTGTCAAGTACAAGACAAGAGAGATATCCTTGTATTGACAACAATACATGCCCATACCAGTAACCATGTACCTGTACGAGGTACCAGTACAGAGACCCCCAAACCAGACTGCATCCTGGACTACAATAGGGGTGGACTTGTCAGATCAAGTCCTGAAGCCCCACAGCGCCATGCAGTGTGGTATAAGAAGCTGGCCGTGCACATCATACAGATGGCTTTGTACAATGTGTACGTGCTACGTCGATGTGCAGGCCAGAGGGGAAGTTTCCTGAAATTTCAAGAGGTGATTATCAAGAACCTAATCTTTAGGGACCAAGAAGGGGGGGGCACCCAGTACTTCTGGAAGCGAGGCCACACGCATCGTTCCAGGGCAACACTTTCCAGGAGAAGTTCCCCAAACTGGCAAGAAGGGAAAAAGTCAAAACAGGTGCGAAGTCTGCTATAAGAGGGGGATAAGGAAGGACACAATATATCAATGTGACACGTGTCCCGAAAAACCAGAGCTCTGTATGAAAGAGTGTTTTAAAATTTATCATACATCCCTTGGTTTATAATTTACCTCAATTTTACTTACCCTGATGTACTCCACAAAGCTTATCCCCCCTCGTCTTTCCCCTCTGGGCCCTGCTGTGTGCCCAGGCAGCTGATAACAGCCACATGTAGGGTATTGCCGTACCCAGGAGAACCCACATTACAGTTTATGGGGTGTATGTCTCCGGTCAAAATGCTCACTACACCTCTAGATGAATGCCTTAAGGGTGTAGTTTTTAAAACGGGGTCACTTCTTGCGGGTTTCAACTGTAGTGGTACCTCAGGGGCTTCTGCATACATGACTTTGCACCAGAAAATCCCAAGTAGGCTAAATGGTGGTCCTTTCCTTCTGAGCCCTCCCATGGGCCCAAACCGCAGTTTATCACCACAAATGGGGTATTGCGGCACTCAGAACAAATTGCGCAACAGAATGGGGTATTTTGTTTCTTGTGAAAATAAGAAATTTTCAGCCAAAACTACATATTATTGGAAAAAATTTATTTTGTTTTAATTCCCAGCCCAATTCAAATAAGTTCTGTGAAAAAACTATGGGGTCAAAATGGTCACAACACCCATAAATGAATTCCTTGAGGGGTGTAGTTTCCAAAATGGGGTCACTTCTGGTGGGTTTCCATTGCTTTGATACCTCTGAGGCTCTGCAAATGCGACATGGCACCCGAAAACCAAATCAGCAAAATCTGCACACCAAAGAACACACAGCGCTCCTTCCCTTCTGAGGCTTCCCATGGGCCCAAACAGCAGTTTACCATCACAAATGGGGTATTGCTGCACTCAGAAGAAATTGGGCAACAAAATGGCGTATTTTGTTCCCTGTGAAAATAAGAAATTTTGATAAAAAATGACATCTTATTGGAAAAAATGACATTTTTTTCATTTCACAGCCCAATTCAAATAGGTGCTGTGAAAAAACTGTGCGGTCAAAATTGTAACAACAACCATATTTGAATTCCTTGAGGGGTGTAATTTCCAAAATGGGGTCACTTATGGTGGGTTTCCATTGCTTTGATACCTCTGGGGCTCTGCAAATGCGACATGGCACCCGAAAACCAATCCAGCTAATCTGGACTCCAACAAACACATAGCGCTCCTTTCCTTCTGAGCCCTCCCATGGGCCCAAACGGCAGTTTATCACCACAAATGGGGTATTGCCACACTAAGGACAAATTTGGCAACAAATGGGGTATTTTGTTCCTTGTGAAAATAAGAAATTTTGATCACAAATGTCATTTATTGGAAAAAATTACATTTTTTTAATTTCACAGCCCAATTCAAATAGGTGCTGTGAAAAAAACAGTGCGGTAAAAATGGTAACAACAACCATAAATGAATTCCTTGAGGGGTGTAGTTTCCAAAATGGGGTCACTATTGTGGGATTCATACTGTTTTGGCACCTCGACACCTTTTCAAACCTGGCATGCTGCCTAAAATATATTCTAATAAAAAAGAGGCCTCAAAATGCACTTGGTGCTTCTTTGCTTCTAGGGCTTGTGTTTTATTCCATGAGCGCAGTAGAGCCACATGTGGGACATTTCTAAAAACTGCAGAATCTGGACAATACATATTTAGTAGTGTTTCTCTGGTAAAACCTTCTGTGTTACAAAAAAAAAAAAATAATATAATTGAAATTCAGCAAGAAAAATGAAATTTGCAAATTTCACCTCCACTTTGCTTTAATTCCTGTGAAATGCCTGAAGGGTTAAAAAAACTTTCTAAATGCTGTTTTGAATACTTTGAGGGGTCTAGTTTTTAAAATGGGGTGTTTTATCAGGGTTTCTAATACATAGGCCCCTCAAAGCCACTTCAGAACTGAAGAGGTACCTTAAAAAAAAGCCTTTTGGAATTTTCTTAAAAATATGAGAAATTGCTGTTTATCTTCTAAGCCTTGTAACGTCCAAGAATGATAAAAGAATGTTCAAAAAACGATGCCAATCTAAAGTAGACATATGGGAAATGTAAACTAGTAACTATTTTGGGTGGTATAACCGTCTGTTTTACAAGCAGATGCATTTAAATTCTGAAAAATTCTATTTTTTCAAAATTTTCTCTAAATTTTGCAATTTTTCACCAATAAACACTGAATATATCGACCAAATTTTACCACGAACATGAAGCCCAATGTGTCACGAGAAAACAATCTCAGAATCGCTTGGATAGGTTTAAGCATTCCGACGTTATTAGCTCATAAAGTGAAATATGTCAGATTTGAAAAATGGGCTCTGAGCCTTAAGGCCAAAACTAGGCTGCGTCCTTAAGGGGTTAATGTATTCACAGGTGCCAGCAATACCTAATTGTGCACAGTCATGGGTATGCACTGACTGTCAGTACGTTTTATGGATTGTAATTTATGGAGATATATACATTATGACATGACATGTTTTTTCTATAGCACTTTGTTAACACTATGTTTTAACTATATGCCATATTCACTGTGTATGGTTAATTATTTTCTGATGCAAACCCTTCCCTCTTGATTGAGGCTTTCCTATATATGCAGTGTTGTGACGTGTTCACTAGCTTGAGAAAGGCTCTATGGTAGAGCTGAAACGTTGCTGTTTTGACTGATGGAATAAAGCACATTTTTCTATTTTTGCTACATCTCTGGAGTGCTGCCTGTTTCTTGGAATATACATTTTGGGTGACTTTGGTCATGTCCCTGGCGGGCTTGCACCCTCATCTTTATGAGCTGACTGTTCGGTTAACATTTTTTTGTTTCTCTCTCTCTCTCTCTCTCTATATACATATATATATATATATTTATATATATATATATATATATATATAGAGAGAGAGAGAGAGAGAGAGAGAGAGAGAGAGAGAGAAAGACCAAAACCATATGGCTTGAGAGAGGTTCCTGTTGAACCGAAACGTTGCTGCTGTTTTGTGGTGAATAAATCCGCTTTGCTTTCATCTACCTTGAAGTCCTGATGCCGTCACTGTGCTCTATGTCTTTCTCTATCTTAAAAAAAAAAAGGGGAATTGATTCATACCCTGGTGACGAGCACATGGCCTGATTTTCTGAAATCGTGGAGTGCTGTTTTTCATCTATTTTTGGACTGTATATATATATATATATATATATATATATATATATATATATATATATATGCAAAGTACATACAAAGCTTAAAAACACGTAACACACTGATTTAATAGAAAGAAAATGCTTTCAAAGGTGTACATAGCCTTTAAGACAAAACACTCCTAGATTTTTGGGTAATTTAAGAAAAGCATACATTTTATAGTTTCAAGTAATATTCAGTACTCAGTATGTAACGTTCTGCACAGTCATGTCATATATCACAATTCACTTATTTGGGTGCATGCAGACATTGATAATGCTTTTCCAAGTACTATTCTATAGAAAAAGTACAAGATGATTGTACTTCCATAGATTACAATATAGCGTAATACAATAACAGTCTGGGTGTGACGATCTCACAAACCACTATTCTGGCAGCCATGACAAATATTCTACAAGTCTGTCATTTCCCGTTGGTCTGAGATCCAGAAAAGGAACTGTGAATTGTGTAGCATGAGGTGCAGGTAACATGTAATCTCAGGTGGTGTGCCCAATGCACCATTTTATCCCATGATCTCTCTGCAAAGCCATTTGCACGGACCGTGTACGGTGGCAATCGTAGTCCCTACCATGGTTCCATATGACAGAACTGTAGGCACTCTGTGTGCTATCATATGGTACCTCTATGAGGCTCCATATTGTTTTTTGGAAGCAATCCTTCTACTGGAGAATATCTCCATAATACACAATTAGATGGAGGATGCCACTATTTTCTTTCTTACCGATTCATACCATTTAATGAAACCTATGTTTGCCTCCGTATAAAATCAGAGGTACAGTATGGAATTTAATGGATACCGTATTACAGATCTGTACAACTCAGATCCATAATACGGCCGATTGCATGGGTTCTTACCATAGGAGTACGGGAACAGTGCATGTGAGGTTAAGTTAGTGGATTTTCCTGGAACACAACGTGAAACTAACAGAAAAATATAGTAAATACTAGAGTATACTGGGCAATAATTATCCTCTGTTATAGCTCTATGTGAATCAGTTCCTTCCTTTCGAGAGCTTGGCAAGATGGAAGAACTTTGAAGGAGGGTTGGAAGTCTTCACCTTCTCTGATGAATGGTTCTCAGTAGCACTGCTTGAATGTCTGAATAGCATCTTGGTCCAAAGTAACATGAAACATTTGCTGGAAAGTTTGACAATTATTTGTAAAGATACTGCTGCACTCCATCTCTAAAGGAGGTGGATGCATCATTCAGCTATCCGGCAAGACGGTGACGTTGCAAACATGCAGTATACCATTATGAAGAAGCCTTGGCTTGATGTTCCCTAGACGTTCTCATGTTTAAGTTCAAGTGTGTTGAACTCCTCAACGTCTTCTGTCTGACATTATACATTTATGTTGACACGGAAGCTGCTGATTAAATAAG